>NC_141047.1:67890191-68210191 GCF_041138505.1 Cibotium barometz
TGAGCTCTGATCTCTGTCATCTCTCTCTGGTATAGGCGTGGTGTCCGAAAGCCAGGTGTCCTCTGTCTCCTGCGGGCTCTGAGTGTCTCTGCTCTCTGGAGAGTAATTCCCTGCCGTGTAGGGGCTGGGAGTGGGATGGATCTCTGAAAAAATGTAGTAATCTATGTTTGTCGTCCCCCTCTGGAGCTGTCTGAGCCTGTAATGATGTCTCTGTGTGGCGTTGTATGTCTAGAATGAATCTCCCTAGTATGCGCTGGTCTGCTGCCTCAAAGATCTGGCGTAGGGAATGTGGCTCTCTGAATAAAATGGGATATCTCTCTCTGATGGCTGTATATGCTCTGCATCTGCATACATAATGCTCCTCACTCTCCACCTCCTCTCTGCACAATCTGCATACCCTCCCCTCTCGGGGGATCCGTCAGTCTCAAACTCCAATCGGTGTGATGAAATTCTAAGCTGACCAATAGCCACTCGGGAGCCGTGTGGTAAAAAGCCCTCCATGTATCTAGGCCTCTCTATAAATCCATCATCACCGATACTCATGAAGTGATCTCTGTAGTATAGCATCTTCGGTGGAAGAGGCTGTGTAGGCGATATCCATGTCTCTCGTGTATAGAGCTGCCATAGATCCTGTCTCAATACTGTGTTCCTCTCACTATGAGACAGACGGATATGTGGTGCATCCTTGTCATACCGGAATGGTGGTAGATGATCCATGTCTAGGCCATGCTGTGAGAACCAATGTGTGACCTGTGCATACCATGATCCTCTGTCTCCTGCCTCAGCCAGCTGTCTAGATGCCTCAAAAGCTCTGTATGACAATCTATCCTGTGGCATCTCTCTGAATCTGTCTAGCAGGCATATAGTCTGAAATATGGCCTCTACCATCATAGGAGGCGCAGCAAACTCTGCTCGGATAATGTGATGATGTACTGACGGTTTGCTGCGTATCATGCGTGCCATCATGAGGGCATGTGGTCTCTCTATCTGTGTCCACCAATGGGTAGCAAGGCCTGGCGCCCATACTGCTGCTCCATACATCAATGCCGGTGTGACTTATGTGTCAAATAGCCACCCCTTCGTCCAGGGCTCCTGAAAATGCGCCTGGTGGCACTGTCTCTCTAGCATAGCCAATGCTGCATATCCCCGTGTCAATCTAGCTCTGGCTGCTGAACCCATGGTGAAGCGTGTGGCTGCTGCAGAGAAGGTAACCCCTAGGTACACGTATGATGTCACCACCTCCACCTGGCATCCTGCGAGAGTGAATGTCAGCTGACTCCTGCCCTGTCTCGATGTATGAAAGACCATAACCTTGGTTTTCCCAAGGTTCACAGTAAGACCCCTCTGTGTGCAGAAATCATCGAGTGCATGTAGATGCTGCTGTAGACCACCTGGAGACTCAGACACTAATACAATATCATCAGCATAGAGCATAATATGTACTGAGGTACCTGCTAAATCAACTCCATCTCCGCCTCCCCGTGTAATGAAGTCAGCCACCTCATCAATGTATAACCCAAATAGTGTGGGGGAAAGTGGGCATCCTTGCTTCACACCAATGGTGCTAGCAATAGTCTCGGACATACCTCGTGGACATCTGACTCGCCCAAAAACCTGCTCATATAATGCATAGATGTCCCATGTCATATCTGCTGGTATGCCAAGAGACTGCAGGCGCTGAAAGAGCCTCTCTCGTGGTACTGTGTCAAATGCCTTGCGAAAATCCACAAAGCAGCAATAGAGCTTTCTGTTCCTCACTTTGGCCCGATCAATCATACATCTCAAAGTGAATACATGGTCAGTGGTAGAGAAAGCTCTCCTGAAGCCTGCCTGCCCTGATGAGCGTAAACCTGCTCGCTCAGCTGAGAGAGAGAGAGAGAGAGAGACCTCTTGGCTGTTAGCCCCTCGGTGACTCCTTCAGCTCACCTTCTTCCAAGAGAGAGACAGTGAGAGAGACCCACGTTGACTGCTTCCACACATGCAGCCACCTGGCGTAGAGAGTCTCCCATTTGATCCTCGTCTGACTGCCCAACTATCTGCATAGAAACTCCTGCCTGACGCCTGCCTAGCTGCCCATTGCTGACAGTAGCTCTTAGATATAGTCGCCTGTCGGTTTTTACCGGTAGTAACCCATGCTCAACTACCTGATCACCTGCTTGACTGCCCATGCATAACAGCACTTGCCTGGAGCCTAGGTGCAGCAGCACCCTACTGTAGGTCATGTGCACCCTACTGTAGGTCATGTGCATCAGTATCTTATCAGCGCCCAACAGCAGCACGGCAACAAAAGCATCAGCCAACAGCAACGGCAGTGGCTGGCGGCAGTAGCAGTAGCTAACGGCGGCCAAAAGTAGCTCCAGCTGGCGGCGGCAGCATAGTACCCAGCGGCGGAGATGGCGGTACCCTCTGGCGGGGGCGGCAACGCCACTACCCGGCGGTAGCGGTACTGTACCCGACGACAGCGCCAGTACGCAGCAGCATTGGTATTGTACCCGACGGCAGCGCGGCTACGGCACGACGGCAGTGGCGTACCTGGCGGCGCGCGACTGTACCAGCGGCGGCAGCTCCGTACCCGGCGGCGCTTGGCAACTGTACCTGGCGGTGGCGGCTGTACATGGCGGCAGTACCCGACGACCTCCATGCGCAAACGTGCCCATGCACACCCTTTAACTTGCCACCTTGCCCCCCTTGACTCTCGCCACCTTCCCTTTTATCAAGAAAAGGATGCGTTTTTCTAAAAAATGCCAAATTTTTTTTTTCGAGAAAGAGACTTCTATTAAGTATGAGAACCACCCCAATCAACTCTCGGTGAATCACTAACCCAAAAACCAACAGATTTGTGCCAATTAATGAGTGCCTCTGCTGCCAAACAGAACTCCTCTAGTGCTACCCGGAAGGAACATAAGCATATATGTGAAGCCTCCAAAAACAGGGTTGTGTCATCAGCTAACTCAGAGTCAACCAACTCCTCATGACTACGAAGAGGCAACCTCAATCCTGAAATACAATCAGTGGAGCGGAGAAAGATGCTCATGGCCACGAGAAAATGTTATCAAAGATGCTCCTGCCGTGTAAGAATCCATTCTGGGTATCATGAATAACGTCCTGCAAAATTGGCTGTAATTTGATGCTCACTGCCTTAGCAAGAATCTTATAGGCAGTCCCAAGTAAGGTGATGGGTCTCCACTGGCCAATCAATGTCTTATCCCCGCTCTTAGGAATAAGATAAATAAGCCCCTCAGTGAGAGAAGAAGGCATAGAACCTGTGTCCCACATCTCCTGCAAAGCCGATGTTATCTCAGCCCCAATCTCATCCCAAAAAGTAGTGAAAAAAACAGGGGAGAGGCCATCCTCCCCTGGACACTTACCATGAGGTAAGGCATGAAGAGCATGACTGAACTCTTGCATAGAAAAAGGGGCATCCAGAGCGGCACACATCTCCTCGGTGATCAAATGTGGCAATGCATTCCAAACCTTCCTCTGTGCCCTGTGTCTCAGATCAGAATGCGGCTTAGCACTAAGAAGCTGGCAATAGAAATCGGTGGCAATCTGTCTAACCATGAGAGGATCTGAGTGAAGAGTGCCATGTGAATCCTACAACTGCCTGACACTATCTCTGGCATGAGATGGGCCGTGAGAAGCAAAGAAATGTTTGTTACATCTGCCACCCATCTGTGTCCAAAAGGATTCCTGGGCATGGAAACGTTACTCCGCGCGCTGCTCAAGAGAGTGATGAAGTTCTGCTCTAATAGTACATAAAGAATCTGCAACCCATTGAGCATGAGGATGTTTCTCGTGCTCTTTCTGCAAGGCAGCCAATCTACGTCTAATAGCCCTTTCTAAGTCCAAGGCCTCTTGCCTCTTAGACAGGGCACATGTGTGATAAAAGTCACTAATATCACAGAGAGCAGAGGCCAGGCTTTGAGAGGCCTGTAAGAAGTCATGAGATCTCCAAATATCAAGCGTACGACGCGATAGTTCTGCATCTGAAAACAAATGATCGGGGATGCGTACATGGGGTGCTGATCCATGGCAATTCGGATCTCTAATACATAAAACCACTGGGCAATGATCCGATTTGGAGGTGCCTGTAGCAATCAAAGTATGTCCACCTTTGTCAAGCACCCAATCATCCACATAAAATCTGTCTAACCGTGCATAGATACATCCTACATCTCTTCTCCTGTTAGACCATGAATAAAGAAGAGTGGATGGACTCCTCAAAATGTCATCCTCATGCCAACAATCTCTACCATGAATGGAGCGTACAAACCTCTCCCAAGACGCTCTTTCAAGAGGATGCACCAAGCCCTCATGTCCACCTCTTTTATCCGTTGGCATCTCAACCATGTTAAAATCCCCACCAATAATCCAATGGTCGGCAAGAGGCATCAATGTAGTGAGAGATTTTCAAAAGGCAATCCTCTCACCTCTATGGTTAGGAGCATAGAGGTTGAGAATACCAATGCGTGTAGTACCCTGCATAAGAAGGATCCACTGCGCTCTCGCAGGCAAAATGACACCATGTCCAATGATGCAAAGCAAGATCAAAGCTGAAACAGAGATACAAACACCACCCTTGGTACCAACAGCCGGTGACAAAAGGTGTGTCCTGAGAGAAGCTTGCCTGATCTCCCATACTGACTAGCATCCAGTTTATGCTCTTGCAAGAGCAATATATCCATAGGTCCACCTGTGATTGCACAATGAAGCTCGTCTCTGATAGGTAAGGGAGGGAAAATCTGACGATGTAAACCTTACCTCTCTCTCCCACTCCGGGGAAAAGCCAGGGCTAGTCCTCAGAACTGGAGAGGTACCATAACAATGCAAATGTGCAACATCATCCTCAAGGGTGCAATCATCCTGTAACTGTAATGCAGCATCCTCCTGTGAGGGATCCAGATCATGTGCTTGCAAGGCCTCATCCTCCAAAAAAGGATCAACATCCTGTGAGGCAAGAGTTGCATAGGGGTTAGGGTGCTCCACAGGGAGTGTGGGTGAAGGGGCAGGTACGGGGGTCCGAGGGTGCCTGCCATCCCTAACCACAACCCAACGCTGTGTGGTCTGCTGTGGCAAAGGAGCAGCTGGAGTCTCGGCATTTACAGAAGGCCTCTGATGGGCAGGACCACGCCGCCTCCTACAATGGCCCCTCGATCTGGGACAATCTCTAGCAATGTGACCCTGTCGTGCACAATCAGCTCCGAAGGGAGAGCTACTAGAAGCCGTTCACGGGCCTGTGATGAACGAGAAGGGTGGGAACCAGAAACTCTCGCAACAAGGAAGTCTGGACCTCAAGGTCAATGTCGTGCTGAAGAGAGGTGAGCTTGTCTTGTGAAAAATTGATGATTCTCCCGGCCAGTGGGGGTGATGAGAGATTGGCTGCGGCAGAAAAAGCCATAAGACCAATCAAGAAAAGTGGGCGGCCGACTTGAATCCACATAAAATAGCTGCTGGGCAAACGGGAGCAGAGGAAGGGGGGCAAAGGCGGGGAGCAGCTGGGGAAGCAAGGGCAAAGGGGCAGGCGGGGGCAGCAGAGGGGCAGGCGGGGATTGAAGAAGGCAGAGGGCGGGCAGCAAAGGGGGAGGCGGGGCAGCAAAAGGGGGGCTGGTGGGGGCAGCAAAAGGGGGCAGGCGGGGGGCAGCAGAGGGGCTGAGGGGGGCAGCTGAAGGGCAGGCGGGGCAGCAAAAGGGGGGCTGGCGGGGGCAGCAAAAGAGCAGGCGAAGGCAGACGGTGGGCAGCAGAAGGGCTAGCGGGGGTAGCTGAAGGGCAGGCGGGGACTGAAAAGCTAGCGAAGGGCAGAAGTTGGGCAGGCGAAGGGGGGTGCGAAGGCAGCAGATGGGCAGGCGAAGGCAGCAGAGGCAGGCGGGAGCAGCAAAGAAATAGGGGGAGGCAACAGAGGGCAGGCGGGGGCAGCAGCGCAGGTTCACGTCACTTCAGCAGCGCAGGTTCCGATCCAAAAGCAAGGTTCTAAAAAACGCATGCTTATTAAATAATAATAATAATAATAATATTATTATTTTTAAATCCTCAAAGGTTTTAAAAACCTTATAACCTCAAAATCCCTTTTGTCCTTTTTCACACTTGGGCTGGCCACTATTTATGAGTTTCCTTTTTATATTTAGCTGATGCCTGTCCACACTGTGCCTCCTGTGCCCGTGCCCGTGCCCACCTGCTCGTTGTCCAGAGGGAAAAACACAGGCTCGTAACATACCCCGCTCTTGAAAAATAGCAAGCGTCCTCGATTGCACTCAATATCATAGTAAGCATCCAATGAAGAAAGAGTCCCCATATGACCAAAAGCAATGCCCCTCCAGTGTAACTGGGTGATGAAACAATCATCCTGAACAATAAGGTCACATTGACACGTCGAAGTGACAAACAACTCTTGCTTGTTCCTTCAGAACCTGCAGCAGAAGTCTATAATCAAGTTGAAACACGTAACCTGTGTTAGCCAAAAACAAAACCATGCATCATTCTACATATGACACACACATGCATGACACATATATGCATTTGCAAACAATATGCTCCTCAAGATGCTCTACCTACTCCAGATTAACAGTCTCAGGAAGGGTTGCTCGCAAGCCTCACACCCATGGATATCCCGCAGGACACACGACTGATGGTACAACATGAGCATATGAAAGCACTTAATGCATCTAAACTATACATCCACGAAGTACTTCCCACATATGTCCCTCTTGATGCTTTACCCACTGTGTACATGGCCATCCCGCAAGAGCCACATTCAGTGATACACCATGAACATGGTAAACTACCTGATGTATCATATCAACATACATGCATCTCATCTTGACACATCCAGAGTATTAGCTATGTATCCCCAAGGGTACCAGGATCCAAGGGCACCATAATACAATAATACCTCAGAAAGTGTATAAAGACATGCACAAATAGAGTTCAATCCATATATGAACCAAACCAACTCTAGGACTGCTTAGCTCAGGTTGCTGTAGACTTTGAGCTAAACCAAACTATGCCATTCCAAAGGAGACCAACTCCACAAATAGCATCATCTCAATATCCAATTGACCAATCCTGTGGTCAAGAACAGCCAGAACCATATGACAAAGATCAATGTCCCAATCTTCCTCAGTCATACCTTAGTTCCAAAGGCAAAAACCATCCATAGTTGCAGTTATAGTTCATGGTGCGGTCGACTGTGAACCATACCCAACTTTACCATCTCATGTGACTAGTACACAATATCATAGAAGTCCCATAAGTAGATGTACTGTCAGTCTCAGTACCTCGGGTGAATACAAAGATGTCACCAAGCGACTCCTAGATGACAAACTGAGCCTGTCTATAACAAGGGAGCGGAGGTGCTACCCCCCTCTTGAGCTTCAGGCAATGCTCCAGACCCATGCTCTGCTGAACCTGAATGAGCCGTCGCAAGAGTCGGCTCCAACTTGAAAGCATCAAGATAAAGCTGCAAAACCTAAGGTGAATCTGCTAAGTCACCCTCCTTCATCCACTTCGCATCCATCGGTGAATAGTTCTTTTAACTTCACAAGATAGCGACGGAAACTTTACCTTGTACCTTTCTTTCCTTATGTGCCAGTATCTGCTCGGAAAAAGAACCTCATCAAGTTCCTCCGCTTCCGACTGAGCCTCATCTGATACATCCATAGGCACCCAAAACTTGCTTGCACTCCATCCAAGTGGTAAGCATAAGTCCCAATGAAGCATAGTAGATCACCACTGCTAAACATAGAAAGAAGCTGCCTTCCGAACCCATGAAGCCTCCGTGAAGATACCACTGATGACCAAGTGTCGAAAGCCATAGCCTTCAACCCATCTCTTGCACCATAACACTTAAATTGCTTCTTGTTCCTAGCTGACTACTTCCTGTCCTTGGTGTCTTTTCTCTTGAGCTTCATCCTCAGCTTTTACTCTTCACCTCATATAGGCAAAGACTCATAATCCTATACTGTCTCTTGCACTTCCTTTTCACCTTCCACATGTTGAAGCTTTTGATGTGACAACCACGGGCTCGCCTCCTTGAGAAAGTCGACGATATCCCGGCAATGGAACCATGAAAACGGCCTTCAGAAATCCAACGGGCGGTGAAACAAACACTCGCACACAAAACACTTCATCACTCATGAGAACCTGGAAAAGAAAAACAAACAGGGGAGCTAGAATGCTCCTGCAAACAGTACAAGGACACCGATTGGCCCCAAAACACAGTGGCGCCCCTTGCGGTATTTCTTTACTTGATCAAATATGAGTACAAAGTACAACTTGTCGAATCCTTTACCAATAGGATCCCTTATAGCTTTTCACCCAGGACTTTCCAAATAAGATCTCTTGCTTAGTACAGCAAAGCATTCTATAGAGAAGGCACACCTGTACAACACCTTCCTCCTTGGAAAGGTCTTCTCCATCTCAACCATGGATTCCCACAAACCCTTTTCCAAACAGCAGTAGGGCTGTACCAAACCATATGTCCTTCCTATAGTCACAGCTTGCATGTAACCTTGAGAAAACTATAACGTGTTCACATGAATCCAAAGACATGCTTTCCACACGAAACCAAAGACCTGTATCCGATAAACCAAAGACCTATTTCCCATAAACCATAGGCCTGTTTCCTTGATACCAAAGTCCTGTTTCTTCGCTGTGATACAAGATTATGGAAGGTGGTATATGGGAGATAACAGAAGACAAGTTGAACAAGTAAAATTGGCTATACAAAAGTACACTGAAATCAATCATTCTAGAGATCCATTAATAGAATAAAAGGTGTCTTACATGCAGGTTTGCATCCTGCGCAGTCTGGATTTGTCCCTCGAAGACAAATCACTGACAATATAGCAAATGTGTATATTGGTATTGAATATGCCAAGTATATGGATCAGGATATTCTTATCATGCAGGTGGACATAGCTAAGTCTTTTGATACAGTACAATGGGAGCTCATAGCTCAAGTGATGGACAGAATGGGATTCGGGCCTAAAATGAGAAATATCATCTTTTGACTTTATCAAGAGGGATCAACTAAATGCATTTTGGATGGAGAACTTTCAAACTCATGGTATCTTGGGAAATCTTTTCGCTAGGGTTGTCACTTTTGTATGCCATTGTGACTCACCCAATGCTCCTTTACATGGACAGATTGACAAGAGATGGACAACTGCATGGTCTCTCCATGGGCCGATGGTACATAATTTGTGGCATAAGCATACGCTGACGACTCTTTCTTTTTTCCCAAGAATACAGAGGCTGATGTAAAAACTCTTATGAAAGCATTGTCCCTCTATGGTTTGGCTGCAGGATTACATGTAAATTTTCACGCCTCAAAGTTGCTCCCTTTGAAAGATTATGATTGGCATCAGCTTTTCTAGTTGGGTCAGATCATCCCACCTAAAGAGATAGTCATCCCACCTAAAGAGATAGTCAGGCATCTTGGTTATCCCATTGGTTGGGAATTGTCTTTGAAAGATGAAACTCAATGGGTGATGGCAAAATTGCACTCTAAAAATTATCTACATGGCCTCTACATGTGTGCTTGCGTATAGTACAATCAATCATCATGGCATATGTTCAGTTCTATCTTCTGCTCTTACTTTGGTCGAGCAGATAGATTGATAATTTCATGTTTAAAGCAATGGAATGCATGTGGAAACCAAGGCAGATAGAAAAGGGTTACGTTTGTTAAGGCATGGCCTTATCTGTTCACTCAAAATGCATGGTGGGCTCAATGTCCTTAACATTCATTATCAGATACTGGCAAGAAAAGCCACTCTTCTACCTGCATATATAGAGCAAGCCAAGCCATGGGCACGCATGTTGGGAGCTCTCTACACTAACACGCAAACATATGCATATGGTCATTGGATCATCAATTATGATGATATAATCTTTGGCCATTTTCATGGTCGTTTTCTAGGCTCTCCATATTCGACTGCTCTCATTCGAGATTGGCAAGCTATATTGTGTCACTTGCAATGGTCAGGTAGGTCTCCGAATCAAGGAAACTCACTTCTCTTACACACTATTCATTGGAGCAGGGTGTTTGATCCACCGCTTGCTTTGTCTCAACCAAGAAAGGCCTACAATCTTTCTACATTGGGAATTCGTCGCGTATGCGATGTTGTGGATGAAAGTGGTTATGTTCTTACCTTCCCACGTGCAGTCAAGCAATGCAATTTAGGGATGCACCACAGGCCAATCTGGAGACTCATTTCAGCATGTCCCAATTCTTGAGGAATCATTCAAAATCCAAGATTGGCGCTTTAATAGGCAACTTCCAAGATATACTCTTGTATCATTTGCCAATTCATTTGCAGCCAAGGCTTATAAGTTGCTCTTACCACATCCATGGATTGAGGATCATGCAAATCGCCTCTAGCATATGTCCAAATCTCTTGCTTGGTGGAAAGCTGCATTGAATAGAATTTGGAAGAGTGGATTGCCCCTCAAGCAACGATTGTTTTTGTGGAGATGTCTGGTTGGAGTATTACCAGTTGGATCTCTTTTGGTACAAATGCGCATTGCCACTGCTTCTTGTAGGCGGTGCTCTCATCCTACAGAGATAGTGCCTCACCTTCTATGGTATTGTTGGCACTCACGATTTTCTAGATGGTTTGTCTGCTGTTACGACCCTGTGTTTTTCGCTCTAGACAACAAGCTGGTGGGCACGGGCACGGGCACGGGATGGGCAGTGTGAACGGGCATCATTTGGATGTGACAAGGAAACTCATGTTGGTGGCCAGTCCAAGTGTGAAAGGGGACAAAAAGGGACTTTAAAATTTATAAGGTTTTTAAACCTTTGATGATTTAAAAGTATTATGGGCATGCGTTTTTAATTCTTGCTTTTGGCGTTTTTGAGAAAGCGTTTCGTCTCTTTCTAAGGCGAAGGTTGGCGGAATCGTGGAGAGAGGTCGCCGTGTGGATCATCACCGTGTGGCGCATGGAGCAGCGGGCGCATCCCCTTGAGAGTTTGCCATGTGGAGTTGGCACTGTTGCGGGTATGCTTGGTGCAGTGCTGTTGTGCATGGACTACAGGCAGGCGGCGGGTGCTGCAGCGCTTGGGCTACAGGCGGTTGGCCCTGCTACGCATGGTCTACAGGTGGTAAGCGTTGCTGCGCATGGCCTAAAGGGCTGCTGCGCATGGGCTAAAGGCAGGGCTGCTGCGGACATAGGCCACAGGCAGGCTGCGCATAGGCTACAGCTAGGCGGCGGGCTGCATCCAGCAGAGGGCGCCAGGTGGCTGTGCATGGGCTACTGCCATCAAAAGGGGACCAGGTGCCTGTGCGTAGGGGCTTCTGATGAGAGGCCTCACTTGTGGAAGACCAGGCAGTTGCGCCTATGGGCTGCAGCCAGCAGCGGGAGTTAGGCGGGAGACTCACTATAACCAGCCGAGCAGTTAGGTGGGTGCAGGCGGGCTGCATGTGTGGAAGCAGCCAGCGCGGGTCTCTCTCTATCTCTCTTGAAGAAGGCGAGCTGAAGGAGGCGTCGAGGGGCTAACAGCCAAGGGGTACAGGATGGAGCTAGCTAGGTTGCATATCATGATTGTATACTCCATGCATATAGCTTTGCATTCTCCTAGTAGTAGAGCTCCATCACCTCCCCCACTCATTGTACTTATTGCACACCCAGATTCAGCTTTTTTTAGTTCAGTACTTTTTCATTTTGTTGGGATGACAGAGGATACCCCACACAGGTACACTGATTTGTCTCATGGGCCGAGTTTGGTCTTTTGGAAGACGTTACTAAAATCTTTCTGGCCGAGTTCGGTCTTTTGGAAGACGTTAATAAAATCTTTCTTTCTTTCTTTCTTTCTTCGCAAGTAGGTTTTGTTTACGAGATTAGGATGCAGAGGATCAAGCTACACATGCACAGGATGATTTTCTTGGAAGAGATGTGTGTTGCTCTTCATCTTGGACTTATGTGTATTCAGGGTTTGCTTGACACGTCCTCTATCTTTCTCTCCTTAGGTTTTGGCAACCGTGCTTGGATGGTATATCTGTTATGGAAACAGGACATTGGTTTTCGAGAAGAAACATGACTTTGGTATCGATGAAACAAGCCTATGGTTTATGGGATACAGGTCTTTGGTTTATGAGATATAGGTCTTTGGTTTCATGTGGAAAGCATGTCTTTGGATTCATGTGAACAGGTTATAGTTTTCTCGAGGTTACATGCAAGCTGTGACTATAGGAAGGACATGTGGTTTGGTACAGCCCTACTGCTGTTTGGGAAAGGGTTGTGGGATCCATGATAGAGATGGAGAAGACCTTTTCAAGCAAGGAGTGTCGTACAGGTGTGCCTTCTCTATGGAATGTTTTGCTGTAATAGCGAGAGTTCTTATTTGGAAGTCCTGGGTGAAAAGCTTCGAGGGATCCTATTGGTAGAGGATTCTACAAGTTGTACTTCGTACTCAAATTTGTTCAAGTAAAGAAATACCGGAAGGGGCACCACTGCGTTTTGGGGCCAATCGGTGTCCTTGTACTATTTGCAGGAGCACTCTAGCTCCCCTGTTTGTTTTCCTTTTCCAGGTTTCCATGGGTGATGAAGTGTTTTGTGTGCGAGTGTTTGTTTCACCACCCGTCAGATTTCTGAAGGCCGGCTTCATGGTTCCATCGCCGAGATATCGTCGACTTTCTCAAGGAGGCAAGCCCGTGGTTGTCACATCAAAAGCTTCAACATGTGGAAAGTGAAAAGGAAGTGCAGGAGACAGTGCAGTATTGTGAGTCTTTGCCTATACGAGGTGAAGAGCAAAAGCTAAAGATGAAGCTCAGGAGAAAAGATACCAAGGACAGGAAGTAGTCAGCCAGGAACAAGAAACAGTTGAAGTGTTATGGTGCAAAAGATGGGTTGAAGGCTATGGCTTTCGACACTTTGTCACCAGTGGTATCTTCACGGAGGCTTCATGGGTTCGGAAGGCAGCTTCTTTCTGTGTTTAGCAGTGGTGGTCTACTATGCTTCATCAAGGACTTGTGCTTATCACTTGGGTGGAATGCAAGCAGGTTTTTGGTGCCTGAGGATGTATCAGATGAGGCTCAGATGGAGGTGGTGGAGGAACTTGATGAGGTTCTTATTTCCGAGCAGATACTGGCACATAAGGAAAGAAAGGTACGAGGTAAAGTTTTCCATCGCTATCTTGTGAAGTTCAAGAACTGTTCACTGATGGATGCGAAGTGGATGGAGGAGGGTGACTTAGCAGATTCACCTCAGGTATTGCAGCTTTATCTTGATGCCTTTGAGTTGGAGCCGACTCTTGTTACGGCTCATTTAGGTTCAGCAGAGCATGGGTTTGGAGCATTGCTTGATGCTCAAGAGGGGGGTAGCACCTCCGCTCCCTTGTTACAGACACGCTCAGTTGTCATCTAGGAGTCGCTTGGTGATATCTTTGTGTTCACCGGAAGGTACTGAGGCTGACAGTACTTTTGCTTATGGAACTTCTATGATATTGTGTACTAGTCACATGAGATGGTAAAGTTGGGTATGGTTCACAGTCGGCAGCACTATGAACTATAACTGCAACTATGGATGGTTTTTGCCTTTGGAACTAAGGTATGACTGAGGAAGATTGGGACATTGATCTTTGTCATATGGTTCCGGCTGTTCTTGATCACAGGATTGGTCAATTGGATATTGAGATAATGCTATTTGTGGAGTTGGTCTCCTTTGGAATGGCATGGTTTGGTTGAGCTCAAAGGCTGCGGCAACCTGAGCTAACATCTTGAATATTTAGCATAAGAGAGGGGCCTTTTCACACGTGTGAGCAGGAGCGCTGGCCGACAGAGCCTGCTGCCGGGCCGACAGGAGCATGCCCCTTGGGGGCTGACCAACAAGGCTTTTTTAGGGCAAGAGCATGGCCCATGGGCTGCCCCAAACCATGCCCAAGTGCAGGGCAGCAAAGACATTGCTTTGCCCATGCACTTCATGCAACTACTTGCATGTTCTGGTGCGGTTGCATCTGGCTGAAAACCTAACCATGCGTAGCACACCTCTACATCATTCTAGAGGGTGACATCCGAGTGCCAGACCTGCACAACTGACCATGACCATGTACGGAACTTGTACACCTGACCATGGACTCTTAAGTGGATCCCTCGCTGACTCGTCCTGGACTGTGGCTCACAAGGGGCAAGTTACCACTCTAGGTCCTGCTGTACAGATATGGCCACGTGGCATCCAAATGCGAGATGCACATGACAGCTGGGCACAGCAGCAGCTAAACAGCCACAGTGCAGGCTGCAGCAAGTTCGTACAGGGCAGACAGTTTGGACAGCATTGGCTCAGTAGTAGCAAACATGGGAAGCCAGAACAGCTTGTTCATGTCAGATAGCAGGTAGCAGCCTGGACTCATCATGCTGGTGGGGCAAGCCATGTGCACTAGCTAGAGGCGACAACAGGAAGCAACTGGTTTGGTGCACAAAAAAAAGTTGGCCATAAAAGGCAGAGGAGGAGGAGGCGCATGAGGAAAAAAAGCAAATGGTAAAAAAAGCTTACGCCAAATATTAGCTGATCTAATTTAGAGAGGGATGTGTTATTTTTTACGTTTGGTCTAAAAAGGGGGGTGGAGTTTTGAATAAAAGCAAGAAAAGCTTTTTCCAAGTGGGGGGCCATCTAGACTTGTTCTTGCTAGCGCCTTTAGCCCACGTGTGAACCCTCCAGGTCCCCACGCCCTATCTAACGCTTAACCCTAATCCTACGTTAACCCTAACCCTAATCTTGGGCTGTCACATGCCCCTAGCTCTAATCCTAGGCCTGTCGGGATGTAGCAGTTACTTATAGCTAGTAGTCTGTCAGTCTACTCATTCAATAAAGCAAATACTCTGTATGTGGTGGGGGCCATTCCCAATAGTGTGTATTTGTCCTGCCTTTCTCTCTGAACTCTGATCTTCTCTTCATTGTGCTATTCATCGTCAAGAACCAAGGGCTGAAAGTATTTGTCAAAGTAAAAACCTTTTCTGTAAGCTTGCACATGTTACAGCCTGCATCCAAAAGAGAGAAATCCTCCTCTAGAAAGTTTTGCCACTTTGTGCTTGGAATCATCCAACACTTGCTCCGAAACATGGGCCCTTGTAGGTTCCAGATCCGGAATACTAGGTGCTCGAGGTGCTGACTCCATCCTGTTGAGATGGGCAGATACAGCCTCCATTTTAGCCATGTGCGTGTCCATGGATGCATTCATGATGAGAAGTGAATCAGTGAGTTGTGGATCCATGACAAATATCGAGTGATCAAGGACCGGCTGAGGGGTTTGAAGGTTTCAGCCCTACATGATGAGGTAAGGTTTTGGTGGGGCATTGTATACCCCAACTAACCCAAGTGCAATGAAGAGTATCCAAATATTCACTTTTCCCAAACTCAAACTTCTATACTCTTTGAATCTAAGTGCTCTACCTTATCCATGTAGTCAACGCACGCATGTGCCAGAAAAGAAAAGATATTTGCAAGTTGATTTTCCGGAGATAGAAGAGTGGCGGAATCACACATACAACACACACAAGAATCCTAAACTACTCCTCTGTATTATGTACATAAAGTAGTAAACTGTAATACAACTAAAATTCAAGTACAAGATGTGGCTAGAAATGAAGACATCAAATCAAAGCCTTGTGACTAGTACACTCTTGGCTAGCACTTTGCCTATAGAACAACGCTCTGTGAAGTTCAACACTGAGATGAATATGACAATTTGGCTATCCACATAAATATAGACACCAATGCTCCTAGTCGACCAATAGTATTGCTGTCGGCCAACTGTACCTGAGTGCCATTGGTAGACATATCCGCTGAGGCAGCATATGGAGTAGTTGGCAGACTATGGAGCAGTTGGGTGGACTTGGATAATGATGCCCATGTGTCGGGCAGCAGCCACATGTGAAACCTACTGCATTTCTGCAAGTTGTGGCTGTCCTCTACAGGCCGAGAGAAGTAGATACTTGGAATGAGGACCCCTATATGTACATTGCGTTGGATATTCAGTCATTTCATCTGATTCCTACCAAGCAGTTGTGCTTTCTGTAGAGTGCGTTCTCTCGTGTGGGGCTGGACAAGGGTGGTCTTCAGCAGCGTTTGGGGCTGAGATCCGGAGTCAACATTTTCAGTAACATTTTGTACTTGAAAATCAGTTGTAAACATTTTCATTGTACATTATACAATCGATAGATTTAGGGCTACTTGTGTGTGCTTGTGTTTGATTTCCGCTGCACTTTTTTCCTCTGTTTTTGGAAACCCTAGCACATGCGCTCAAGGGCATTATAGACAGCTTCCATTTCATTTACATTGAGATCTACCTTCATTGGTTTGTGTGCCCTTCTTTCATAGTGCATACGGCCTCCGTCTCAGTGTCTTTACATATCACCATCTAAGTTCTCTTAGAGGAGCGCACGTCTGGAAGGCAGTTGCCAACAATTGTAATCTTGGTTTGTAATAGTGATTGAAATTCTTTCTTGCTAGATCTTGTTCTCTGTGAATCTTGCTCTTTGAGTTGCCATCAATTCTAATCTTGGTTTGTAATAATAATTGAAACTCTTTCTTGCTAGATCTTGTTCTCTGTGAAGGTCTTGCTCTTTGTGTTGACACACAAGTTGCAATTTCTTACATGTACATGATTTTACGTGAAGTTGGGTATTTTATGTTTAATGCATGCATTATTCAATCTGCCTTACGAACTGGCCAAAACACCCACATGAACTTTGCAAGTAATGGGCTGCAAGTTTATAGTATGATAAAGGATGACTTGATTGACATGCATGCTATATGCGTGAGTTTGGTTGCATCAAGGACACGCAAGAAAATGCTCATTTGCGATGGGACATGTGGATCGGCTTGCTAACACATGTCTGAAAAGGGCACTTCAAGACATGCCAGCTGTAGACACATTGGTGTCGATGTATGTAAATGCATTACGTGCCTTAGAATTAGTATGTTCTCTCTATAATACCAAGCTCATCTCCTTGTCAGATCTTTAATTTTGCTTTATGTATCAAATCATTTCGTAGTTTTGTATAAAATATCTGTATTACATATTTTTTTCCATATTTTTTTATGTTTCACCAAGAAGAAATTCTTTACTGTTTAATGACATGATTGTGCCTTTCCAGATTGTTGAGAATGCTCTTTTGTGGAGAAGCGTTAAACGGTGGCTGATTTTAGATGGGTTTGAGGAGCTGTCTAAAATGGCAATGTTGTTGCACTGTGCCTTGATACAGAGCTCGACTTTCAGTGAGCGGGTTTTGTTCATCAAACCTTTTCTCAGGATTTTAGGAACTGCTTTCAGTCTTTCACAAGCAAGAAAGAAGTTCCAAAGTCACTTGAATTTTTCGATAGCAGATTTTGTTGGGATTATTCAGCTTGTTGAAACGGAAAACAACATTACAACTTGTGAAACTCGACCATTAGCATTAAAAACCATCCTTGAGAGCTCGCCACCAGCATGCCATTCTGTCCAGGTGGGCATTTTCTGACAACAAAGACTTTGGTGGATTTTCTACTGCTGTTCTAGTCTACTTGTTTCAATGGCTTTGATGATTTTTGCAAATGTAAATGATTTTAACTTCCTCTTTTGCAAGGGAGTTTTATTTGACCTGCCACATTTTTCTTGTTTGGTAACCAATTTGTGCGGTATGGTGGGCTTTGATCGTGACCAATTATTAAAGATTAAGAGTGGCTTCAAAATCCCATGAATGAGCAGTCCCAAAAGGACTGTGATCCTTTTTTGGGTCTTTGATCTCACACTTGCTGCCATACACATTTTCGGAAGCCCCTAGGCAGGCCCTAATGAACTATGTGGTGATTTCATTGTCTCCTTTGTAACGAGGTGTCTTCCTAGTTTAACAGTTGCAGATATTGGCAACAATCGCTGCTGGGGGGTCTCGGCCCACCCCATGTGTTGGCCTCAGTATAATGTAAGCCCAGTGGGGTGTGCCGTGACAGATTCAACCACTTGTCCAAGAGATAAAGATATATAGAGAGGGGAGAGAGAGAAGGGAAATGGAAACTTGCACACCACATTGAGCGGGGAATAGACCCGGTCCCTTTCGAGAATTTATTGAGGAACAAACCACGTGCTTTTCAAGCTAGGACCAATACAATCAATGAATACAATATCAAACCAATATGTCGATGTAGAAATCTGGGTCGAAGTCGATGTCGAGGCACAAGATCTCTGATGCCGAGTGCACCACAAGGATGACCCACAAGAATCTCTCACCGGGCTAGTACCAATATCCAGAATGTGAATCAAATCCCAAGTCTCAATGATAACAAGTAATAAGCTCAATACCCAAACTGAAGAAAAACTTGAAGAAGGTACTCGAAAAAAACGAACACTAAGATGGCGGTGGAACTCTTGTCTTGGATAACGGATGTATGGGCCTGCTTGCAAATCTTTCTCTGGGAATCTGGAGAAGGCACGGGCAACAGTGGCGGTTGAGGGCGGGGGTGGCGTAAGGTGGAGCTGAGATGGGAGATCAACGGTAGCAATGGCCGGCGCAGACGGTAGCGGTGGGAAGTGGATGAAGATGATGATGATAATGGTGATGATCTCCTTGCTCCTCCACAAACTTTATACCCAAACAAGAGGGCTCTAGCTTCCTATATACTTTGGGGAGGGCCTTGCTTTTTGCCAAAAGCAATACTTTATGCTTTGCTTTCTCTTTTTGCTTTAGTATTTTAATAATAATAAAGTATTACCTCATCTTTTGCCAAAGTTCTTGAATTATTGCTTTTCTAGCTTCAGGGCCTTGCTTTTTGGCATTGGAGTTGCTTTTTGGAAAAGTGGCTCTTAGCTTTTTGATTTGGCTTAGTCTCCTCTTTCCAATGGTGTCCTTGGCTAACGGTCAACTTAATTTGACTTTTTTGCTTTTCCTTGCTTTTTGACCAAAACTGGTGCTTTTTCCTATGCCAACTTCATGATCCCTGTTCCCATGCTTTCATCAACCTGTCTAGTGTCCGGCATGAGTTCCACCATGTGAAAAGAGCTAGGACAGCCAAATAGTTACATTTCCTCTCTCTTATATCGCAATTGTCCTCGAGTGCGGAATACGAGTGTTGCATGAGTTCCAGGTACTAGTCCCATCTAGTGAACTTGTGCATCTAGTCTTTTCTCCTATATGTGGTGCCATCTGCTCATCTGGCAACATCTCTATGCCTTTTCTTTGACCAATGGCTTTGTTCTTGATGGTACTTCTTTAGGACCTGAAACACGTGTTAGATAAAATTAATGCACCATGTGAAAAGAGCTAGGAGGGCCAAATAGTTACGTTTCCTCCCTCTTATATCGTAGTTGTCCTCAAGTGTGGAATACGAGTGTTGCATGAGTTCCAGGTACTAGTCCCATCTAGTGAACTTGTGCATCTGGTCTTTTCTCATATATGTGGTGCCATCTGCTCATCTGGCAATATCTCTATGCCTTATCTTTGACCAATGGCTTTGTTCTTGATAGTACTTCTTTAGGACCTGAAACACGTGTTCGATAAAATTAATGCACCTATGGGACTGTCCACAGGCGCAACAGATTTGGCTGAGGATGCTGCGCATTTTGGCCCCCCTCTCTCCAGAGGGCATGTATACGTGGGGAGCCGCTGCTTGGTCGACTTCGTCAGGGCCTGCTCTGGGATACGAGACGGAGCAGGACAGCCAGGCCATCAGATTCATTAGGGGCTAGCCTCGCCTTGTTCCTTCACCGGATTTCTCGTCCGTCGGCTGGACACAGGAGAGGGATCTACGATGGGAGCTCCTCAGCAGCCTCACCATATGGTTCACCTGGAGAGCTCGTTGTTTCAGGGCCATTGAGGGGAGACTGGAGTCACCAGCAGAGACTGTTCAGGGGATCTGGCAGGAGTTGATTCACACCCTGCGAGGACAGTATGACCGCATCCGAGGCGACTTGGATCGAGTGATCTCTGTCTAGTGTTGAGACTACTCAGCCAACTGCGGATAGAGGATATCCGTGAAGCTCGAATCAGCATGGTAGGTCTCCTGCGGTGCTCGGCAAGGTCGGTGCTCAGTGCTCGCCGGACTGCAGGTGAGTGCCAGGGTACTGCCAGTGCCTCCCGGGGAGCTGAGGCGAGCAGAGGGGGAGGAGGGGGGGAGAAGGGGCTGGGGAAGGAGCCGCTGAAAAAGCAGGAGTGGGAACGGGAGGAGGCAAAGGTAGAAGCGAGGCGGGAGGGGGGGACGGGGGAGGGGGGGGGATGGGGGCGAAGGGGGGGTTGCTGGCATCTCCTGATCCTCAGTCTGCGCTAGGGTCTCCTCCTGGAGGGGAGCAAAGCTGTTCCTCACTGGAACCCAGTGATGCTGAGGCTGTGACTGTTGCTGCGTCAGTCTCTGGGCATGCTGCTGTGGCTGTCTCCCTCTACGGCGCCCCTGTCCAGGCTGCCAATCCGAGGTCTCTGTGGGCTGAGCAGGTGTCCCGGAGGCTGCCTGCCGAGCCGCATCTGTGGTGGGCGGGCCATCGGGGGTTTGCTGCTGCGGTGAAGGTCGGGGTCTCCTGCGAGGGCAGGCCTTGGCCAGGTGGCCGACCTGCCTGCATATAAAACACTGGTTCGGGAGCCCCGAAAACTCCACTCTCTGATCGATCCACCCCCCCCTATCCTAGGTAACTGAATGACCTTCGGAAGGGAGGAGATGTTAGGAACCAAAACTCTGACCGAAGGCAGGCCATCTGCTCTAGCCACCACTGAACCTGCTGTGGGACCAGTCTCAAGCACTGAGCCCACCAATGATCCTATCCCAGAAAGGAGCGGAAGGTACTCGCGGCGAAGTCCAGGAAAGCAAACTGTGACATGGAATAGGCGCTCTCCCTGCTCGGCCGCCGCTGCTGGGTCGAAACGATGCTGCCAAGGTCTGAAGAAGGTCCGAGCGCCCCTGATGTCAAGGGGACTCATGGCTAGGACCTGGGCCACGCTCTGGGCTGTCTCGAACTCAATCTGGTAGTGTCCGCGGCCCAGTAACTGAACGTCCAGGATCTTGCCCACATCTGCAAGAAGGCGGGCCTGGAGAAGATCCCCGTTCTCCCCTCTGTTGGGGCGAGTGCCAACTATACGGCAGATGGTGGAATGTGCCTGGAGGCGTTCCACCTCTGCGGTGAGGCTCGCTTCCTCTTCTCGCGAAAGAGAAAGCCTGATGGGGGTATCCTCAGGGGCGGGCGAGGGGGCCGCGGAAGAGTCTCTCTGAGGTGGGGCGGGAGGAACCTCCATCAGAGTCTGAAGCTGAGTCGAGGGCGAAGTGAAAAAACGGAGGGTCCTGCAAGAACCAAGCTACACGAAAAAGCGGAGCAGGGAGGGGAAGAGGGGGAAAGGCGGAAGACAAAGGGGGAGGGGTGGAAGACAGAGGGGGAGGGGCAGAAGACAGAGGGGGGCGGAAAAAACAGAGGGGGAGGGGTGGAAGGCAGAGGCGGAGAAAAAGGGTGGGGGGGGCAGCGGGGAGCGAGGGGGGGGGGGGGGGGGGGAGGGCGGGGGCAGGTAGGGGTGCGGGATGCGGAGGAAGGGGGGGAGCGGGGGGCGCGAAGGAGACGGGGGCGAGTCTCTGCATTTCTTACTCCTTATGCACCATAGCTTGTTGTAGGTCCACCTCCAATTGGACAGCCAGGTGTGCTTTGTGAGAAGCACTCAAGATGGTGACCAGTTTGCAACTCCTCGAGAGGCACTCATATGTGAAGGTGAACGATTAGCCATCCTTGATTATCCTCGTTAATAGCTACTTAGAACAAGACATGACTTCTTCCACCAGAGTGGGAAGGTATGCTCAACTGTGATACCAATGGAATGTGGAAAATTAAGAGCCCTAATCTTGCGGTTAAATAATCATTAAAGAGTAATGCCAGAGAGCACTTTACCGATTCACATCGCAATTGAATACAATACACCCACTAGGTACGGAATTCCGTACAATAGGTGAAGAGGGTGAGTGATACAAAAAGGTATCTGGATCTGCAGCCATGGCCAGCCGACTGCTTCTTCCATGCCTTGCTCCAAGTCCTGCTCCATGTCCACCTCAGATGCTACACCTAAAGCTCCTACATTTTGGTTCTACCTATCTTCTACTGGTTCTTACTCTTTATCTGGTTGCCTTTTCTGGATCTAGCCCTGAGAATGTCCATGGCATCTATGATGCACATGACATCCCCCTCTGCTAAACTTGATGACGGGAATCCAACATGCTCTTGGATGACTGTCATCATCCCAATCTTGTCCCGGAGTCCCTCTGTCATCATCCATTCCTGGCAACCCTTTTTCTCTGAAAATCCGGCCTGTTCTCCAAACCACTCTGTCTCTGATGAAGATCTATGCATCTGGTCTTCCTCTAGTCCACAATCCATTCCTGCCCTGACTCTGAACACCGTCTTGGTCTTCTTTCCTGGAATTGAGTCTGGCACTCTCACATCACCCTTGGAGGATCAACCTCCCTCGGGACCGTTACCTGAGAACCTATCTGGCTCACGGAACTGCCATCCCCATCTGGCACTATGGAACACCACCAACAAACTCCTGCAAACCTCCTGGGAGTTCTTCCCGATCTGTGTTCTTGTCTTGGGCTTTGAATCCGTGTACTTTCCTGTACCTTGGACCTTTACACCATCATATGGGACTGAATCAGTGTTTAGCTTGGCTGAGCCTGATGCTCTGATACCAATGTAACGCGCGGAAGCTCTGGGAGTCTTCTTTCAGCCCTAAACACTCTTGGAAACCTTCTGGTGCAAAAACGCACCATTTGATGCAAAAACGCAGGTAGAGACACTTCTCCATAACCTCACCCAAGTTTTCCCCTTCACCCTTGAAAGGTCTAGGCTGAGCTCTATGAAGAGCTTTACGAACATCTGGGTCAAGCTCTTCCTTTTTGAGTTGGGGGTTATAATTCCTACCACGAACGACCTCGATCCATGATCCTATCAATACAAATTTTTTTGTTAAGTCCCTTTTTCCAAATTAACCAAGACACTAAGGTGAAAAGACCACTTTATTTAAAATTCAAATTCGACTTTAGATCCAACTGATTCTGGGGTTCCTTATAGTTTGGTCAACCCTCATAGAATCCTGGGATAAAGATCCCTTCTACAAGAAGAACATACAAAACTCATTATCAGAGAATAATTCATTCATATTCTTAACATAATAATGGTCCATCAGACCGAAAATTCCATCTGAACATTCCCACAGGAATTTCAGTTATGCAGGTTCTTAATTTGACATTCCTTGATTAGGGCTGCTAGGTCAAAGATCAAACAGCAGTTAGTGCGGCAGTAGACCAACCGCTCCAACTGTCGTGTGCTCAGTCGATTGCGTATCCTCTTGTGTATGAGAGAATAGGAACTCCAGTTCCTCTCACATGCACCCGTAGAACAATCCTGGGCTAGGACCCTTAAGGCTATGGCTTGGAGATGCTCTAGTCCATACCCAAAATTGTCCCACCAAAAAAGGGGCTTCACAAGTGACTCCCTCCTCCAGCAAGTGGGAGACGAAAAGGAGGTTTGACCTCTCTGATCAACATAGTAGCCCAACTCCTCTAGAAAGGCATTGTGCTCATCAACTGGCACAGCTCGAAGCATATATGCATCCCGATCTTGTCAAAGCTCCCTATCGGTGCAAACTACTGGAGACTTGTAGGCTGGATGTACCAATGCTGCAAACCCGTGGATTGGTTTGTGCATCCACCTCCATCTCTTCTGTGCAATCTCCATGATTTGTGCTCGCTCGTCAAATGTAATGTCTGTGCAAGCCTCCAACACCACAAGGGCAGCTCTAAAGAAGTGGACAAGAAGGCCCATGGTGGACCCCTCGCAATCTGTCATCCGCAAGAGTCTATAGAATGGAGTCATAGCAAAGAGGACTCTAGTCTAAAATCTCTCCTCTAGGCAAAAGCGTTGCATGGCTTTGGCCTCTTCAGTGACGTGCTCATCCCATTCGTTCCACATGGTGGAAACAACTGTCTGGCGAAGGGCGGGCCTCACATCGTATAGACGCTCCAAAACCAGCCACATGTAGACAAAGCGGGTGGCCAATGGCTTCTTCAAGTCAAGCCTACTATGCTCACGAAACATAGCAAGCACCTTCACCTTTAGCATGAAGAAGTTGACAATAGATGTAGCTTGTTGCACAATCCTCTTCACCCACCCGAGCTTCGCCACATCCTCCATGAGTAAGTCAATGCAATGACTCGCACATGGAGTCCACACAATGGTGGGGAATTCCGCCTCAAGCAAGCGGCCCATGCGTCAACAATTTGATGCATTGTCGGTGATGACTTGCACCACGTTTTGAGCCCCAACCTACATGGTAGATAAATCATATGAGTTGAGGGCTTTGCACAAATGACAAAATCAGCCACACTTAAGTAAAATAATGCTTACCTCTATGATCGCTTGCCTAATATGGCGGTAGATGAAACTCCCGGTAGTCTTTCTCCCCCTTCTCCTGGTGTCAACCGCACGCAAGAAGTATGTGCCAAGCGGCCAAGACACAAGGATGTTGATAATGCCACGCTTCCCTTGATCACTCCATCCATCTGTGAGAATAGAACATCCATACTTCGTCCATGCGGCTCGAATCGGGTCAAGTGCTCGATCAATTCTCTCCTTCTCTTCATCAATCTTCCTCATGCGCATAGCCGTGTAAGAGACCCCCGTCCACCCCTCACATGGGCCCACATTCGCAATCGCCGTCACCATGTTCTTCCATTGCTCCTTTTGGAGTACATTGAAGGCAAGATTGCATTCAATAATGGTGCGAGCAATCTCTATCTCCGCAAGGCGTTGCTGCTCCTTAAGGAATGCAACCGAACCTCTCACACTACCTGTGACTTGGTGGAGAGAGGGTTGCACCCCTTCATGCTCCACCACCCTTTGCCTTTTGCCCGGTGCGGAGGCGGACCGTGCATCCGTGGAAGTGGCAGTGGAGGATACACCAATGAAAGAGCCGGTGGCCGCTTCATCATGTGCCGATGGTGGTGCTGGTGGTGGTGCCGGTGCATGTGTTGATGATGCTCCTCTACTTGAATTTGAGCCGCCGCTCATCTTCCACGAAATGTCATCGGCAATGCTTTGCGGAATCTCCTTGCATGGGGCAACTTGTCCCCCAATCTTTGAAAGGTGCTGGAGAAGCCTTGTTGCACCACTGGTGCCGCAATATCGGCATGTCCAATGATGGGAGTTGGACTTCTTGGTGTCCTTCTCCACATTGAGGCAATGCAAATCAAAAGCCTCATGCTTCTCCCGAGGCATGATGGATAAGAGAAGGGCTAAAGCGTGGAGTAGAGGAGAGAGCGTAGAGAAGAAGAAGTATGGGAAGAGCTTGGAGGAAGAGAACTTGGAGGAAGAGAACTTGGAGTAGAGGCTCAAGTGGGATGGAAGGAGCTTGGAGGAGGGTGGAGGAGAGGCTTGGAGTAGAGGCTTGGTCCTTGAGGCTTGGAGTAGATGGAGGGTGGTGGAGGAGAGGCTTGGAGTAGATGGAGGAGAGGCTTGGTTCTTGAGGCTTTTATAGAAGGACTCAGGAGAGATGAAAGGAAAACAGCCAAAAAAAGGGGCAAAAAATGGCCAGAGAAAACGGGCAGAAAACGGCTACTTCCAACGGGCAGAAACAGGGAAAACTCGTACCTGATCGTACGGATACGTACGGCACCGTACGGTACGAATCGTACGTACGGCCTGATCCGTACGACGTACGGAACTAAGCATGATTAGCATATTTATGGCATACCAAGGTGGGCAAAAAACCGATCAGGCTACTCAAAAAGCATTTGGTCTGTTCTCCAAGAATGTATGGTGGCCTCAATATACAGTATTTACACTTTCATGTTATTGACAGGAAAGCTTCTCTTCTTTTGAGTTTGTTGGAGCAAAAGCAACCCTGGACTTTAATGTTATCAAGTCTTGTTGCAGCAATGAAAACTCCATTCTTTAGGCATTGGATGATTACTCATGTTGAGGTTATATTTGGATGCTTCGAGGAGCGCATTCTTTTTTTTTCCTGGGAAAAAGATCCTTCAATTAGTTAAAGAAAGAACAACCACAAAGGGCTAAGTACAACTAGGAAGGGCTAAATACAAACTCGCCTCATATAAGGGTGGGAAAAAGTGATCATAAGGGGGAGAGATGCTTCTCCTCCGTTTGGTCGCTCTATGAGGAGAAGGCTATCACATAATACGGGCGCGGGGGGGGGGGGGGGGGGGGGGGAGGGGGAGGGGGGGGAACCACATAGGTGGTTTGTAATGCCAAGTGGGATCACCGCCTCTATCTATGAGGAAAGGGCCAGGCCTCCATAGTCTAAAGAAGGCTTCCCGCCGCTTCCGCATGCGGTTAGAACCTTCGTGCAGCTTCCCCCACTCGCCGTGGAGGGTGTGAATGATGTCTAGCCATATGCTCCTGATGGTCTCAACCAACGGAGTGTGGGTACCCTCGATGGCCTCGCTACATCTAGCACGCCATATGTGCTAGGCTGCTATGCTACTGCAAATCTCCCATCGTTGGCATGAGCCTGGTCACCAAACACCTATAGCTGGGGCTGTGACTAGTACTACTGCAATACGATGGTGGGAGACCTGAAGGGCGAGGCCTCCCCCATCCTCCTCATAAGTCGTGACCACTCTAGCCTCGGTGACCCAAGCGATAGTTTCCCAAGTGATGATCCGGGTCGATGCCCTGTCCATAGCGAAAATGCGAAGAATCCGTTGCAAAACCTACTGAGCCTTCGAGCAATCCCAAAGGCAATGTCATTGAGACTCCTGAGGGTGGCCGCACCTCAGGCAAGGTGCTGACTAGACTCTGATTGCCAGCCAAGTACCCACTGCCAGACTCGTGTGTGCCGTCAGCCAAAGGAAGAGGATGATCTTCCTTGGCTGAAAGCTGTCCCAAAACCTCTTCCAAAAGTCTGAAAGGAAGCGCTATGATAGGCCCTGAGACTCCCAATGTGTTGCTGCTGCCAGTGTGCTATCTATCTCCCGCATTTGGATCCTGCGGCCGAGCCGCGTTGTATATGCAAAGAAAGGGGCATCCAAAGTCTCCACCCTATCTGTGGGATCATGCCAAGTCCACTCTCCAGGGTCCCACTGCAACCGCATGAGAGGTTGGCACTCCCAAATAGACAACCGCCAAAGGGGCATCCAAAGTCTCCACCCTATCTGTGGGATCATGCCAAGTCCACTCTCCAGGGTCCCACTGCAACCGCATGAGAGGTTGGCACTCCCAAATCCACAACCGCCAAAACTCTCCTTGGCCACCTTGGCGGGTGCTGATCTATGTGCCATGCACGTGCTCGAAAACCCTCACCCTCTGCAAGGTGCAACCTGTGAAATCCTCATATCTTCAGTAAGAGCCTTGATCGCTAGCGCCGAAGCTTTCTCCCCCTTTTTTTTTTTTTGATCACGACCATCGCTAGCCTGTTTTTTCAATACACACAAACCTTTCTCACAAGCTGCTCTTTAAATCGCCCATTCATTGGGATTAATAGTATTTCGACTGGAGTGCGTCGGGGTCTCTTTAAATCGCCCATTCATTGGGATTAATAATTTCCGACTGGACTATGCTGGGGTCTCATTCTACTGTCTGTACAAAACATGTCGTAGATGGATTTTTTTGTTTGAAGCGTCGGAGGCGTTTGGTACGAGGCGGGTATGGTACGTGCCTTGAAAGACTCGTATTTTTTAGAGACGTTAGAGGCGTCTTTTATATATATATATATATATAAAGAGAGAGAGAAAGAAAGAAAGAAAGAAAGCTGTATTAACGTCTACTAGAGGCCGTACTCGACGTATGAGACAAATCAATGTACAACTGTCAATGTCTTCGAGAGAGAGAGAGAGAAAGAAAGAAAGAAAGTTGTATTTAACGTCTACTAGAGGCCGAACTTGACCTATGAGACAAATCAATGTACAACTGTCAATGTCTTCTGGATGTCCGGAAAAAAAAGGACAAAATGAACATGAAATAAACTATGAAAGTACTGAGCTAGTGGGGGGGTGTTATGGATGGAGCACTACTGCTAGAGGCCCAGTATGCAACCTATATGCGTATGAGAGAGGGGGAGAGAGTGTATGTGTATGAGAGAGGGGGAGAGAGTGTGTGTGTGTGTGAAAGAAAGAAAGCCGTATTAAACGTTTGTAGAAGGCCAAAATGACCTATGAAACCAAAATAGTACATCCTCATCCTTTGGATACATAATCAAGGGTACAAAGTAAAATGAAATGAACTGAAATGAACTGGGATAAACTTGAGTAGGGTATGATGGGGGCTAAGCTATCTAGGCTCTAAAGGCTATGAGCTGAGGTTGTAGTGGATCCAAAACTGTGATTCAACTACAAAGTACATGGTAGAGTATAGAGATAGCTCCAAAAGTGGGTATAAAAAACATCATCCTAGTGTGTGTGTTTGAGCATAAAGGTGCCATATGGGAATCCCTCCATGAAATGACTTTGTTTCAAATGTATAGTAGCTGATCCAACCTGCCTTAATCTCGCCTTGTCCCACTCTCAATTTGATGGAATGCTGATGCCAGGTGTTTAAATTGTTGAACTATCTTAAGGGAAATGAGGTCATATAACTAGCTGACTGGCCTATGTGAATGTAGATGGCAGTGTAGTTTAATTTCTATGTCTACGGGCTGGACAAAGTTTGAGTAACCATGGGCTGTGTATTGTTGTGTTGTGCTCTAGCATCCACTCTCTTTGTCCATTGTTCTATGAGTCAATGGCTCTGTATGGTTGCAATGAAGGGATTTCAGGTACCCTGGCCCCCCAAGGTAGTCCCTAAATCTTTTCATTGCAATGGTTGTAATGAGTGCTTGTTTGGTACCCTCAGGAAACTCCTTGAATTCTTTCATTGCATATCTTATCTTTCCTACTTTGTGTAGTGCAGTTTGTATTCTTTTGGTTTATAATATGACTTGTTTTTGCTTGATAGTCATACACTTAGCCTGTCATAATAGTGTTTTTTCAATTTCTTTGCTTTCTTGATTCTCTTTTGGTTTTTGCTTCAGGAAAAAATCTATTTATGTGAAGTTGGAACTTGGGCACTCACCGTGGTGCTAAAAGACCATTTTGTTTCAGCATATTCCTTGGAGGACATTGGCGGGGAAAATGCCAAGGAAAATATTTACCTTTCCAAATCTAGGTTTGAGGTGGAAGAGCTAATAGCCAAAATCTTGGGATGGCTAGCAGCTTCGTTGATTTTAGGTGAACTGCAGAAGGGCCTTGTCTTGCAGAGCCCAGCCACAGCTTGGACGTTCTTGAGGAGCATGAAAAGTACAGATGCTGGTACAAGTGCTTCAGAGAGTGCAGTAAACAAAGACCTTCTTGGATTGCTGATCAACCTTCAGTGTTTATCAGGAACATCTGCAACAAGTACCTCTCTGGTGTCTGTGGTGTGCTCTTGTGTCTTGTTGTTGCCAACAGTTAGAGGTCCTTGTGGTAACTACTCTCAACCTTGTTGCTAAGTCTGCACTGTCCTCCACCAGGATATGGTTTCAAAATTCATGCAGTGTGTCGTTATTATTGTATTATTCAAATCTCGTTTTTTTTTTTTCCCGAGAAAAGATCCTTTCATTAGTTATATAAAAACGCCCGTAGGGCTACAAAAGATCTCTCCTGCTCATAAGAGAAACAGAGCAGTGAATACAGCAAGGCAGCCCGGGAGACTCTCCCTAGGTGCTGCAAAATACAAGCATCAGTACTAAGGACTGAGGGGCTAAATCATACAATAGGGGGGGGGGGGGGGGGGGGGGGGGGGGGAAGCCAAACAGGTGGCCTGTAATGCCAACGGGGGGATCCCGTGTGTAAGGTGTAGAAAGGGCCGCTGCGCCAGGTGGTGTGAAAGGCCTGGCGCCGCAAGATAGCCTCGTCCGAGTCGCCCCGGATGCGGTCATACTGTCCTCGCAGGGTGTGGATCAACTCCTGCCAGATCCCCCGAACAGTCTCTGCTGGTGGCTCCAGTCTCCCCTCAAAGGCCGTGAAACACCGGGCCCTCCAGGTGAACCAGATGGTCAGGCTGCTGAGGAGCTCCCATCGTAAATCCCTCTCCTGTGTCCAGCTGGCGGACGAGAAATCCGGTGCCGGAACCAGGCGAGGCTGGCCCCTAATGAATCTGATGGCCTGACTGTCCTGCTCCATCTCATAGCCCATAGCAGGCCCTGTCGAAGTCGACCAAGCAGCGGCACCCCACGTAAACATACCCTCTGGAGAGAGGGGGGCCAGAATACGCAGCATCCGCAGCCAAATCTGCTGCGCCTGAGGGCAATCCCAAAGGCAATGTCTCTGTGTCTCCATAGGGTGGCCGCATCGGACGCAGGCCGCCGGAAGACTGCTGTAAACAAGCCAGGTGCCAACTGCTGCTGAGCCCCTGTGGGCGACCAGCCACTGGAAAGTCGAGATCCTGCGGGCCTGCCGATGATGGCACGGAAGCGGTAAAGCTGTTTACGCCTTTATAGAATGCCACACTTCCACACACGCATGCAAACACACCAGAACACCAGACCAAAGAGCATGAACAAGACTTATATTTCAGAACAGACCTTTATCTTTACAGAGATGGATAACCCAAATATCCTTAGAACCAGCTTTATGTGGCATCCACTCGCAATCAGTCCACTCCAGCTCCTGGTCGCTCCAAATCCGTTCACTCTTGCTTCGCTGTAGCCGACCCCTTCGTTCACTGCACTGCACCTCAGCTGAAGGTCTCTCTGCTACACCAGCTTTATCTGGCATCCACTCGCAATCAGTCCACTCCAGCTCCTGGTCGCTCCAAATCCGTTCACTCTTGCTTCTCTGTAGCCGACCCCTTCGTTCACTGCACTGCACCTCAGCTGAAGGTCTCTCTGCCACACCACCAGCACACTTCCAGTCCTCAAAGCAAGATTTCAGCTACACCTCTGAACCTCCCTCTCTCTGGTTGCTAACCACACCTCACCAGAGAAGCATCCTTTCAATTGCTGTCAACACTTGCAGCTAGCCCAATATCCAGCCCAAGCAAAAGAACCTGCTTGCGTGCTACCAGCCCTGTTCGTAGCAAACCCAACACGCCCCTTCTCACTCTCGTTCACTGCCAACTCCTCTGCAGTGGTCAGCGTGCTCTCTCTCTCTGCCACCATGACCCGCCTCCACCTAAACCAATGCTACCCTTCTTCTGCAGCTGCAACGGCCGTCTCCTCACAGTCACTAGCGACTCCACGCTTTTTCGTCTCTGTCTGCTCGTTGCCCAGTCACCACTAAGGCCTCTTCAGTCACCGTCAGCAGCCCGCTTCACACCACGGCCACTTCATCGTTGGCTTTCCTCACCTTTTGCTATCTGCAGCTGCGCTCTCTCAGCACTCCAGAGCCGCCTTCTCGCTGCTCTTCACAAGGCGGCCACACACCCAAGAGCCCCTACAGTTCCTTCGCTACCAGCTCTGTCCTGTGGCTACGCCAGCGAGCCCCCCCCTCACAACCCGTTTACTTCTTTCTCTGCAGACAGTTCCCTCACCTTGTCGCCCACCACCTTATGTTAATACACCCAGCCTTCTTGTCGTCGGGTGCTCTGCGCCAGTCGTCACCCCTCAGGCTCCTCCGCTTAGTCAACTCCTCTTCGTTGCCTTTTACCCCCAGGCGGCTCCCCTTGGCTACCAATCGCTAATCACCAACCGCAGCCCCACTCCTGTCCTCTGTGACGGCTCCTCCAGCTGCTGCACTTGGGCGGCTCCCACATGCCAGCCAGTCTTCACGTTGGTCCTCCAGCAGCCACGTCTGCACGCTCCAGAGGCCCCACAGCTCTCCACACGGCGAAGACCTCACGTCTGTCTACTCCAGCACTTCCGGCTGCGCCCAGCTCTTCTTTTCTCTGTCTTGCAGCTGCGCCAGAGAGCAAAAACCCAACCAAGCGGCCTCCTCCACTCATACCCGTCAGCAGTTGCGCCGACTCGCCACGCTCTCCCACGGCTGCTTCGCCATCCTTCGAGAATTCACGTTGGCAGCCATTCACTCTTCCGCGTGGTCTCTTCACTAATGGCCACGTTTACTATTTTTTATTTTCCAAGGGCTACAAGATGGCCGCCCAAAATAGCTTTCACACCATGCTTACTACCTTGGCCACATCACTAGTTGCTTCCCCCTAGACTAAGACTATGACCAAACCACTCATCCATATGCTGAGCATCAACATGTGGTGTGTCCACCATTAACCCATTTCCCTTCAGCCCATCAACATCACACATAGCAACTTCATGCACTGCAGACTCATCATTGTCACTTTCCTGCAGTTTCTCTAGCTTCAAGACCATTGGCGATCCTTCAAGATTCTCCACATCTTGCACAGGCATCCCTACCAAGTCCAAGCTCCCCAAACTGCCAGGCAAAGCATCTTGGCCCCCCTGACCAACAACAATAGCCTCACATGCATTCCCACTACTCACAACCGACTCATTCTCTTGGGCATGACAAGGAACACACACCTTATGATCAGCAACCGCACATCCAAAATCCATCACATCATCATCCAAAATAGCATTCAACTCATCATCAGTCACACTATCACTCCCTTCCTGCACAACTGGTATGCAAGCATTTGTTACCTTCTCCAAGGAAACCAATTCCAACAGATCATCCAATGCATTATCAAGAATACAGTCCAGCTCACCATCCACACTCTCAGAGGCTGCAATATCCAACTCATCATTCGGATCATCCATACATACTCCATCCATAGTATCTTCATTAGTAACACCTTGATCATCACTCTCTACCTTGACTGGCTGAAGTGCTGGCACATGCAAATCATTACTCTTTTTTGAATCAAAAAGATCATCCAAGTCATATCCATACTCAAACACATCAGGCTCCGCAGCATTAGCATCACTTTCACAATCCACAGCATCATCAATACTTCCATCCTCCTCCTCCTCACCTTCTGAAAGCTCTTTAGGGCTGATTCTAGAAACCTTACGCTTCTCCATTTCCAACAGGCTAATCTGTCCCATATCCTGCTCTGCAAATGTGACCTCATGAACTTCATGAACATTGGGCTGAATTGCATCCTTCATCTGCATACTAGGGTCCATCACCCTATCACTCATTCCCATAAACAATTGATATATACCACCATTAGCTTTGGCTGGTCTCTCACATTGTGGACTGATATGACCCCACTCACCACAATTCCGGCATTGCATATCACTCAGATACCCTCTCTCTCTTCCAATATCTGCTGAATTTTCTTCAGAATCAGATGATGCATCAGTCTTCCTTTTCATAGCACCTATGCCTCGTCCTCTTCCCGTGGACTCTGGACTCTATCCAATTCAAGCTTAAAGACTTCATGAGCTCCACTGCATCATGAACCTCCCTCTTCAAAGAATCCTTCTGTTTAGGAACAACAGCAGCTTTTCTTCCAGGATGCATACTCTCAATCTCTGGCCCTTTCACAAACCTCCTCGGCTCTTCCTGTATTCCCATCTGCCTCAGACGCTTCACCTTCCACTCTTTCTCATGAGCTACTCTGACAGCCTCCTCAAAGCTATCTAGGTTCTTCAGCTCCACCTTCAGACGGATCGTTGGCTCCAAACCAGCCACAAACCGCTCCCTCTTAATCATCTGCGGTGCTCTGTGATAATGACTCTACCATCTCTGTAGATAGCCCACTTGCCTTCTCTGCGGGCCTCATGAACAGTCACTATCGCCTCACGCCGTTGTGCCACCTGTGTTGGAGTGAGATCATCTCCCATGTACACCTGTGTGCCCTTGAGAGCAGCCCGCCTGTCTAAGAAGGCCAATCTGTTGTTGGCATTGGGGAATCTAATGATGAGGGGTCGCTCTCGTGTCACATATCCTTTCCTGCCCTCCATGTATCTGCAAAGGGGGGGGGGGGGGGGGGGGGGGATCGTGCCCACTCCTAGCATCTGGCAAAGCGTCATGGCATCCTCCTTGGGGGAAGCCCCCGCATGTAGCCCCTGTACTCGCACATGGAGGGTCCTATCCTTTCTGTGTTTCTCCTCCTCGATAGTCTCATGTTTGATGCTCTATGGGGGTTTGTGCTTCTTCACCACCTCCACCCAATCTTTCTTAGTGGTATGCAGTTCTTCCCGCAGCTTATCACTCGCAGCTTTCAACAGCTCCAAGTCAGTCCTTAAACCCTCCTGAATATTCAATTCCCCTTCCTCCACTATATGGTCCTTGACCGTAGCCTTTAGGGCTTCCATTTCTGCCCGGAGTTCCCCTATCATTGGGGAAGCTTCTGGCATTCCTGTTTGTTGCAGCTGGGTCTCTTTCAACATTTGAATCACCTCTTCCTGGTGGTTCACCTGGGCTGCCAGTTCTTCAATCTTGGTGTTCTTTCCCTGTATCTCCTTGCGGAGGCCTTCCAAGTTCTTTTCATGTTGGTTAGAACCCTGTTCAGCACCTTCTTTTGTTCGCCCAGTAACTTCTTGGTGTTGTCCTCCATTGTCTTGATATATGCCTCCGGTTGTTGTAGGATCATTGTGGCTATTTCCCCCTAGTTGCTGCCTTGGGGGCCTGAGCAAGGACGGACTCACATGGCAACGCGAGCAAAGAAGTCGCAGCACGACAGCCAGGACAGCACAGAGCAAGGGCGACGGGTAGCACAGAGTAGCGCGGGCAGGAGAGACCACCAACGCCCAGCCCGAGCAGGGAGCAGGGGGGTTGCGGAACATCACGCCATGAGAGAGAGAAAGAGAGAAACAAAGAAAGAAAGCTGTATTAACGTCTACTAGAGGCCGAACTCGACCTATGAGACAAATCAATGTACAACTGTCAATGTCTTCTTGATGTCTTAAAAAAAAAGGACAAAATGTAGTCTGGGAGTCTGGTAGCCTGGTGCTCTCGGTCTACGTTTGGCTCGGAGGTCCGCAGCGCGCTGAAATGTAACCCCCTCCTGTGTTAGGATAGGCACTGGGATAGATCTCTGGAAGAAATCAATGAGCTGGAGCTGTCGCCCACCTCTCCCTGTGGTATGAGTCCGTAGCAGTCTCTCTCTGTGGCGCTGTGTCTCTAGCAAGAACTGGCCAAATCTGCGCTGGTCTGTGGACTTCATGATCTGGCGGAGTGAGGGATGTCCACTCAAGATGGTGGTGTATCTCTCTCTAATGACACTATATGCTGTGCATCTACATACATAATATTCCTCACTCTCAACCTCCTCCTGACATATTCAGCATATCCTCTCTGCTCTGGGGATCCATGCTGCCCTCTCTGCCTCAATCTGAAGCTGGTGTGATGACACTCTGAGCTCGCCAATCACCACTCGGGCACTGTGAGGCATGTACACATGCATGTATCCAGGTCTTTGTATGAATCCATCCGCTGAGATACGCATAAACTGATCTCTGTAGTATAGCATCTTCGGCGGTAGAGGCTGACTGGGAGTAGTCCAAGTCTCTTGAGTGTATCGCTGCCATAAATCTTGCCGAAGGACTTTGTTCCTCTCACTGTGAGAGAGCTGGATGTGTGGTGCATGTATATCATACTGGAAAGGTGGCAGGTGATCTATGTCAAGACCATGGTGAGTGAGCCACTGTATCATCTGTGAATACCATCATCTACGAGCTGCGTGGATGCCTCAAAAGCTCTATGTGAGAGTCGATCTGATGGCATCTCTCTGATCCTGTGTATGAAGCAGATCGTTTGGAAGAGGGCCTCTACTAGCATAGGAGGTGCAGCAAACTCCGTCCGGACAATGTCATGTGGGACGGAGGGTTTGCTGCGGATCATCCGTGAGAGCATGAGAATTTGAGGCCTCTCTATCTGAGACCATGTGGAGGTGGCGAGCCCAGGTGCCCATACTGCTGCAGCATACATCAAAGCAGGGGTGACTAGTGTGTCAAACAACCACCCCTTCGTGCGTTGCTCCTAGAACTGTGCCTAGTGACACTGTCTCTCTAGCATGGCCAGAGCTGCATACCCTCGTGTGAGTCTATCCCTGGCTGCCTGTGCAATAGTAAATCTTCCTAGCGGAGTCGTAAATGTAATCCGAAGGTACACACATGAGTCTACCACGTCTACCTGTCCTCCTGCTAGTGTGGAGACTGATCTCGTAAGAGCCTCAATCACCAGAGGGGCAGCCGCCAGCTCTGCTCGAATAATCTCATGAGGTACCACGGCCTTGGCTCTAATAATCCTAGCAATCATAGATACCAAAGGCCTCTCCATACCTCTCCACCCGCCTGCGCTGTGATGGCCCACTGAAGGTCCCCATATCTGCACTCCATAAAGCATAGCTGATGTCACTAGAGTGTCAAAAAGCCAAAGTTTCGTTCGAGGTTCCTGAAACTGAACCTGCGAACACATCCTCTCCAAACCACCCAGGGCTGCATGTGCTCTAGTCAATCTAGTCTCTGCTGCTCTCCTCATCGAAAACACTGGCCCACTGAATACTACCCCAAGATATGTATATGCATCTGTATACTCCACAATCTCTTGCCCATATGTAAATGTGGAAGCTGATCGCCTAACCCACTGTGGCGTGGTGTTAAACACCATAACCTTGGTTTTGCCAAGGTTGACAGACAATCCACTATCATGTGCAAACTCATGTAAAGCATCCAGATGACGCTGCATACCCTCAGGGGAATCAGAGATCAACACAATATCATCAGCATATAACAATAGTGGGATCCATGTACCTGCTAGCTGGGCTCCTCTGTCCCCCAATCTCTCAATGTAGTCAGAAGCCTCATCCACATACATACCAAACAGTGAAGGAGATAACGGGCAACCTTGCTTCACTCCTATAGTGGAGTGAACCAAAGTAGAGACCCCCTCTGGGGTGCGTACCTGTCCTGCAACTGATCTATATAAAGCCATAATCCCCCATATGAGCTCTGTGGGTACCCCCATCTCCTGTAATCGCCTCATCAATCTGGCTCTGGGCACTGTATCAAATGCTTTGCGGAAGTCCACAAAGCTACAATAAATCCGTCGCCCATGTGACCTGCCCTCCTCAATAATGGCCCGGAGAGTCAAGATGTGGTCAAGAGTAGAGAAACCTCTCCTGAACCCTGCCTGTCCCTCTGCTCGAATGCCAACTCTCTCTGCCCATCTACTCAACTGCTGCTCAAGAATGGATGCATACAATCGTGCTAGTGTGTGACCAATCATAATAGTGCGATAATTCCCTGGTTCCATAGGGTCCCCTGACTTGAAGATAGGCACGATGGTGGACCTACTCCAAGTCTCGGGTAAGCCTTCGCACATAGCACGATTGAACATCACTGCTAGAAGCTTTGCCAGCATGTCTCTCGCATGAATAAAGTGCTCAGCGACCAATCCATCATGATCATATGCTCTCCCAGTCTTCATCCTATCAATGGCCTTCCTTACCATCTCTGCGGTAAAGAAAGTACATGTCCGTGGGCATGGTGCTGGCGGGTCAGGAAAAGGTGTCTGTCCAGGAACTGTATATAGAGATGCTGCATAACTACCCCAGACCTCTGTAGAAGTGATGGCCAAAGCAGGGGAGGACTCATGAAACAGACGCCAAGCCTCCCTCGAATCCTGGCTCAAGAACAGCTGGTATAATTCCTGCTCTAGCTGAGCAAGGCCGGCCCGCTTCTTCCTTCGCACAAGACGTCGGAAGGCAATACGTGACTGTCGGTGAGTAGTGACTCCCAAAGCAACCTCCCGCTGCAGTCGGGCTCTGGTCTCTCTGCACTCCTCATCATACCAGCTGTTCTGGGGCATACATCTAGAACGCTGTCTCTGTCCAGGCTGAGTATGTGGATATGCCTCTCTCGCTGCATCATGTAAAGTCTCTGTCAGTATATGGGTCAACTCCTCGAAAGGTCTCTCTGGCTCCTCTGTGTACAGACGTTTATAAATCCCATCTGTGTAGACAACATCAGTCTCTGAGGTAAAAGTATATCGAGTGTGATCTGCCCCTCGTGTCCTCTGAGCTGTGGTAAAGTGAAAAGAGATAGTCAATGTCAACAATGCATGATCCACTACTACCCCAATGGGCCGAGATCCAACTGTGAAGTCCTCAATGCATGAAACAAAGCTGGGCATAGCCATAACATAATCCACTGTGCTAGCACCATGTCTATGTGGAAAGCAAGTAAATCCAGCTGCTGACGGAAACCTCTGCACGCCATTAAGTATGGCCAACCCATGTGCAGTCCCCATATCTACCAAATATCTCCCATACTCTGTGCACTCCACATCCTGTGAGCGTCTGTCTAATCCCATATCCAGAGTGTCCAGCTCTCTCAGCATCTCCTCCGAGGTATCATAAAAGGCTGTCTGGCGGTTGCCCGTCCGGGCATTAAAGTCCCCTAACAGGATGATGTCTCCATCCCTAGAGAACTCCCATATGTCATCATCTAGCACAGAGAAAGGAGACTGTCCTCTAGGTGCTGCATATGTCGATGTACTAGGAGCAAAATAGCATATGGCAATATACAGGAATCTGCCTGTGTCGGCCCTTAGTCTCACCCACATATATCTGGCCTGATCATCTCTCCGAATGATGTGTATAAGCGGTTGTAGCTCCTCCCTGAAAAGAACTGCCACCCCTCCTGATCCTCTACTACTGTGTACCGATCTCGTCCCTACTCTGCAAGCTGTCTCCCATCTGTATCCTGTCACCTGTGGCATCATCTGACCAGGAGCCTGGTGAGTCTCCGAGTAGAAGACTATATCTCTATCTCTAAAGCTGTCCTCAAAGGCACCTACATCAAGTCTGAGGGATCCATTGCAGTTCCAGGCTGCCAACTTTAATTTGGTCCCATAGGTCTCGCACCGTCATGTAGAGCGTCGCTCCACGATGACCACCCTCCCTTCTCTATAAAATGCTATCTTTCCCTTTTCTCTTGCCGCTCTAATCTCTGGCATAACTTCCTTCATATTTGCAAGCTGTGAAAGAGTAAGATCATCACCAAGAAAAATGCCTGTATTCTTTAAAGTGGGTCGTCTCTTCAAGAACTCCTTCTTCGCCTCAATAGAGGGGAAGCGAAGTATGAGAGCTCTTTCCTTTGATGTTTCCCCGTTGCCTCCGCTTTTTTTGCCCACTCTCCAAGCTTTTGCGTGTGCCGGACTGTCAATCCCCATCAACACCATAAGCTCTTTCACCTCCTCTTCAACTTTATCCGTGTCTTTAAGGCCGGTAATCCTCACATGCAAAGCACGTGTACGTCTTCGTTGTTCCTCTTCCAAAGTCATGTTAATGATTGTAGGTGTAGGGGTTGTTATTTCCTTACCTTTACCCTTCTTGGCGACCTCTATCCACTTCTCCGCTTCATCCATCTTCTTTTGCGTCTTGGTGATGACTTCCACCCATGAGGAAGTCTTTGCTTCATGTTGCTTCTCTTCTTCCTTAATTGCCCGTACTTGTTCTTTGATAACCTTGAGCTCTTCTATCATTGATGGCTGAATTTCACCTTCTTCAAGTCCACCATTTGCCTTGGCCTCTGCAAGCTCCCTCTGAAGAGCTGAAATTACGCCTTTGAGCGTGTTGACTTCCCCGTGAAGGTCTTTGACTTCCGCTAAGAGGTCCTCCTCCTCCTCTTTCCACCGCTTACCCTCATTGAATACCATTTGGAGAAAGTTGGCTTTCTCCTTCCACCATCCCTCCATCTCTGCCTTCCATTCCTTCATTTCCTTTTCCACATTTGTTATCCTCTTGTTTGTGACCATAAAGGTCGCCTTCATCGGGTTGCGCAAGGGGGAAGCCATGGAAGAAGCGAGAGAGAGAGAGTTATGCTGCTGCCTTGGGGGCCTGAGCAAGGGTGGCCATTGCCAGCAGAACTGTGCGGCGTACAGGGCAGGCAGGGGCGAAATGGGGGAGGCGGGGCAGAGGCGAAATGGGAAGAAGCGAACTGGGCACAGGGGCGAAATGGGAGAGGCGAAAGGGGAAGCGAACTGTGCAGGGGCGAAATGGGAAGAAGCAAACTGGGCACAGGGGCGAAATGGGAGAGGCGAAAGGGGAAGCGAACTGGGCAGAGGCGAAATGCGAAATGGGCAGGGGCGAAATGGGAAGAAGCGAATTGGGCACGGGCGAAATGGGAGAGAGGCGGGGCAGAGGCGAAATGGGAAGAAGCGAACGAGAGAGTTATGTTGCTGCCTTGGGGGCCTGAGCAAGGGTAGGTGTGGAAAGGGGTGCACAGATCCTAGCGGAGAGGGATGCGGGGCAGCATAGCGAGGCGGCGGCGAACAGTGAAGTGAATCAGCGAGGCGGAATCACAGGGCCTATCGGAGAGGAAGGCGAGCCAGCATAGCGGGCGGCCGGCGAATGAATCAGCGAGGCGGAATCGGCGAACAGTCAGCAGGGCAGCGCTAGTGGGAGGGGGGGCAGAGGGGTCTAGTGCAGAGGGGGGCAAGGGGCTGGCGGGGGAGGGAGAGAGAGAAATGAAATGAAATGTTATATGAACATCTTCAAAAGGCCAAAGTGACCTATGAGACCAAAGTTACAACCATGTGACATCTGATACACTATCTGAAAAAGAAAAGAAAGGACTGAGGGTAAGTATCTAGCCCTACAATACATCAGTAGGGAGCATGCGGAAGCAGCAACTAGGGAGAGTGGGAAGCTAATGCTACTAGTCAAAATGGGGTGCATGAGTACATGGATACATGAATACATGAATATGGGGGAGGACAAAAGTGACAGTGAGTACAACAGTATATGGCTGGAGTGGTAATCATCCTAGGAGCTCTAGCATGGGTCTCTGCCGGATGGCCTGGATATCTCCCATGGTGAGATGCTTGGTCGGACGAGCGCGATGCCTCACAATGATGCTCTGAATCCTCCGGTGTAGGCACCGTCTCTGATGTGAGGATCTGCGAACCCTCGGGCGTCTGGATCTGCCCAACTGGATAGCTCTCTCAACTAGAGTCCCACGGGGTGCCCACTGTTGGGCTGTCGGCTGTGTGTCCTCCCAGGTAGTCCCTCTAAAGAAGTCAGTAATCTGTCTCTGTGTGGACTCCCTGCATTTCGGGCGTCTGCTCCTCATAATGGACTCTCTGAGCCTGCGGATCTCCAGGAGAGAAAAACCCAAGCATCGCTGATCACAATAGTCCACGACTCTAGCCAATGGTCCAAATCCCGCTCTGAAAAGGCAATGGTAGCGCCCTCGAATCTCATAATATGCTGTGCAGCGACAGATGTAGTGCTCCTCCGTCTCTGGCTCTATCCAACAAATCTAACATATGCTGTCCCCTGGAGGTATGCCTCTAAATCTGCCTGTCTCTATCTCTAACTGATGTGAAGAGGTGCGGATCTGCCCAATGGCGCACCTCAATCCATGAGACAAATGGGTATCCATGTAGCTCGGTGTAAGTATAAAGCCATCCTCAGTGGTGCGGAGAAGATGGTCTCTATAGAAAGCCATCTTCGTCCCTAACTCCTGTGAGGGCTCTAGCCATGTCCTCCTAGTGTCCAACTGAATGAGGTCCTGTCTGATGACTCTTCTAATCTCAGAATGTGTCAAGGTGAGAGAGGGTGCCTCTAGAGAGTACTGGAAGGGTGGAAGTTTGTCTAAGCTGAACCCGTGGAGCTCAAACCAGGATGCTATCTGCGCATACCAACATTAAGCGTCTCCGTCCATGGCTAGCTGATGAGAGGACTCTAAAGCAAGTCGTGCATAATGGTGTGGGGGAAGCTCCCAGGTGCTATGAATGAAGGACACTGATCTGGCAAGAGCCTCAAGTACGATCGGTGGTGCTCCCATCTCGGCTCTAATAATCTCATGGGGTACCGAGGCCTTAGCCCGAATCATCCTGGAGATCATGGACACAAGTGGTCTCTCCATCGATCTCCATCCATTGTATGTGCGTCCTGATCGACTGCGACGATCTAGGCTAGGCCCCCAGATCTGTACTCCATATAGCATAGCCGATGTTACCAGCGTGTCAAAAAGCCACAGCTTAGTGCGTGGCTCCTGAAACTGTACCTGTGAACACATCCTCTCTAGACCTCCTAGTGCTGCATATCCTCTAGTCAATCTGGCCTCTGCTGCCCCCCTCATGGAAAATGTGGGCCCAGTGAACAGCACTCCAAGATATGTGTATGAGTCAACATACTCCACTGTCTCCTGCCCATATGTGAAAATAGGCGCTGATCTCCAGACCCACTAAGCTGTAGTGTTAAACACCATATTCTTGGTCTTACCAAGGTTAACTAAGAGCCCAGTGTCCTGTGCATAAGCATGTAAAGTATCCAAGTGCCTCTGCATACCCTTTGGTGAGTCTGCTATAAGCACAATATCATCAGCATATAAGAGCAGAGGTATCGAAGTGCCAGCCAACTGGGCTCCTCTGTCCCCTCGTGTCCCAATATAATCAGAGATCTCATCAATGTATAGTCCAAATAGAGTCGGAGAAAGAAAGAAAGAAAGAAAGATTTTATTAACGTCTTCCAAAAGACCGAACTCCGCCTATGAGACAAATCGGAGTACCTGTATGGGGTATCCTCTGTCATCCCAACAAAATGAAAAAGTACAAAACAAAAAAAAGCTGAATCTGGGTGTGCAGGGGATGGAGCTCTACTACTAGGAGAATGCAAAGCTATATGCATGGAGTATACCCTGTTTCACCCCTATAGTGGAGTGTACTGGCTGGGAGAGACCCTTTGAAGTCCGCACCTGCCCAACTACTGTCTCATAAAGTGCCATAATACCCCAAATGAGCTCACATGGAACCCCCAAGTCTTGCAGCCTGCGCATGAGAGAGAAAGAAAGAAAGAAAGAAAGAAAGATTTTATTAACGTCTTCCAAAAGACCGAACTCGGCCTATGAGACAAATCGGAGTACTTGTATGGGGTATCCTCTGTCATCCCAACAAAATGAAAAAGTACTGAATAAAAAAGCTGAATCTGGGTGTGCAGGGTATGGAGCTCTATTACTAGGAGAATGCAAAGCTATATGCATGGAGTATACAATCATGATATGCAACCTAGCTAGCTCCATCCTGTACCATACTGGGGGTATAAAATGGTATACATCAGTGAAGGGGGTGTCCACAGCTCCCTGAAGAACATGCCTGGGTGTGCTCTGAAGCGAGCCAGTCGCTCCGCACCCTCTCTGTGAAACTGAGCTCTGATCTCTGTCATCTCTCTCTGGTATAGGCGTGGTGTCCGAAAGCCAGGTGTCCTCTGTCTCCTGCGGGCTCTAAGTGTCTCTGTTCTCTGGAGAGTCATTCTCTTTTTGGGGGGGGGGGGGGGGGGGGGGGGGAGAGAGAGAGAGAGAGAGAGAGAGAGAGAGAGAGAGAGAGAGAGAGAGAGAGAGATTTTATTAACGTCTTCCAAAAGACCGAACTCGGCCTATGAGACAAATCGGAGTACATGTATGGGGTATCCTCTGTCATCCCAACAAAATGAAAAAGTACTGAATAAAAAAAAGCTGAATCTGGGTGTGCAGGGGATGGAGCTCTATTACTAGGAGAATGCAAAGCTATATGCATGGAGTATACAATCATGATATGCAACCTAGCTAGCTCCATCCTGTACCATACTGGGGGTATAAAATGGTATACATCAGTGAAGGGGGTGTCCACAGCTCCCTGAAGAACATGCCTGGGTGTGCTCTGAAGCGAGCCAGTCGCTCCGCACCCTCTCTGTGAAACTGAGCTCTGATCTCTGTCATCTCTCTCTGGTATAGGCGTGGTGTCCGAAAGCCAGGTGTCCTCTGTCTCCTGCGGGCTCTAAGTGTCTCTGCTCTCTGGAGAGTAATTCCCTGCCGTGTAGGGGCTGGGAGGGGTATGGATCTCTGAAAAAATGTAGTAATCTGTGTCTGTCGCCCCCCCTCTGGAGCTGTCTGAGCCTGTAATAATGTCTCTCTGTGGCGCTGTATGTCTAGAATGTATCTCCCCAGTATGCGCTGGTCTGCTGCCTCAAAGATCTGGCGTAGGGAATGTGGCTCTCTGAATAAAATGGGATATCTCTCTCTGATGGCTGTATATGCTCTGCATCTGCATACATAATGCTCCTCACTCTCCACCTCCTCTCTGCACAATCTGCATACCCTCTCCTCTCGGGGGATCCGTGCTGCTCTGCCAGTCTCAATCTCCAATCGGTGTGATGAAACTCTGAGCTGACCAATAGCCACTCGGGAGCCGCGTGGTAAAAAGCCCTCCATGTATCTAGGCCTCTCTATAAATCCATCATCAGTGATACTCATGAAGTGATCTCTGTAGTATAGCATCTTCGGTGGAAGAGGCTGTGTAGGCGATATCCATGTCTCTCGTGTATAGAGCTGCCATAGATCCTGTCTCAATACTCTGTTCCTCTCACTATGAGAGAGACGGATATGTGGTGCATCCCTGTCATACTGGAATGGTGGTAGATGATCCATGTCTAGGCCATGCTGTGAGAACCAATGTGTGACCTGTGCATACCATGATCCTCTGTCTCCTGCCTCAGCCAACTGTCCAGATGCCTGAAAAGCTCTGTATGATAATCTGTCCTGTGGCATCTCTCTGAATCTGTCTAGCAGGCATATAGTCTGAAATATGGCCTCTACCATCATAGGAGGCGCAGCAAACTCTGCTCGGATAATGTCATGAGGTACTGACGGTTTGCTGCGTATCATGCGTGCCATCATGAGGGCCTGTGGTCTCTCTATCTGTGTCCACCAATGGGTAGCAAGGCCTGGCGCCCATACTGCTGCTCCATACATCAATGCCGGTGTGACTAATGTGTCAAATAGCCACCCCTTCGTCCGGGGCTCCTGAAAATGCGCCTGGTGGCACTGTCTCTCTAGCATAGCCAATGCTGCATATCCCCCGTGTCAATCTAGCTCTGGCTGCTGAACCCATGGTAAAGCGTGTGGCTGCTGCAGAGAAGGTAACCCCTAGGTACACGTATGATGTCACCACCTCCACCTGGCATCCTGCGAGAGTGAATGTCAGCTGACTCCTGCCCTGTCTCGATGTATGAAAGACCATAACCTTGGTTTTCCCAAGGTTCACAGTAAGACCCCTCTGTGTGCAGAAATCATGGAGTGCATGTAGATGCTGCTGTAGACCACCTGGGGACTCAGACACTAATACAATATCATCAGCATAGAGCATAATATGTACTGAGGTACCTGCTAAATCAACTCCATCTCCGCCTCCCCGTGTAATGAAGTCAGCCACCTCATCAATGTATAACCCAAATAGCGTGGGGGAAAGTGGGCATCCTTGCTTCACACCAATGGTGCTAGCAATAGTCTCGGACATACCTCCTGGACATCTGACTCGCCCAAAAACCTGCTCATATAATGCATAGATGCCCCATGTCATATCTGCTGGTATGCCAAGAGACTGCAGGCGCTGAAAGAGCCTCTCTCGTGGTACTGTGTCAAATGCCTTGCGGAAATCCACAAAGCAGCAATAGAGCTTTCTCTTCCTCACTCTGGCCTGATCAATCATACATCTCAAAGTGAATACATGGTCAGTGGTAGAGAAAGCTCTCCTGAAGCCTGCCTGCCCTGATGAGCGTAAACCTGCTCGAACCTGCTCGCTCAGCATATAAGCTAAGCTCCTGCTCCAGCACTGCACCATAGAGTTTGGCCAGCACGTGGCCAACCATAACCGTCCTGTAGTTGCTCGGATCGAGCATATCCCCTGTTTTGTGAATCGGCACAATGGTGTGCATCGTCCACTCCGCAGGCAAACCCTCTGCTAGTGCCCTGTTAAACAGGTGTGCAAGAAAAGGAGCTAAAGAATCTACTGCATATATGAGATGCTCACCCTGCAGGCCCATATGGTCGGCGGCCCGTCCATGCTGTAGGCGGTGGATAGCTTCCTGTACCATCGAGTGGGTAAAGAAGCTAGCTGTGGTAGGTCGAGGCTCCTGTGGCTGAGGTATAGGTGGCTGCTGTGGGGCATGGTATAGACCCTCTGCATATGTGTGCCATGTCTGTGGGTCTGCAATAGGTGTCGGGGTCCGGGGCTCTCTGAAGTGCCGCCATGAGACAGGGCTATCTCTACTCATGAAGAAATGAAAGATCTCTAGCTCCTGCATCTCTGCGAAGGCCCGCCTTTTGCGGCGAGTAAGTCTCCTCATCTCTCTCCTCGACTCCTGCTCTGTGATGGCTCCCAAGGCTCTCTGTATGCGGAGTCGTGAGTATAGGGCTCTGCACTCGTCATCATACCATCTGTTCTGGGGCATAGTCCCAGGTCTCCAAGGCTCTCCTGAGTGTACACGATGTGGGAAGCTCTGTAATGCAGCCGTGTGTAGGAGTGATGCGAGCTGGGCTGTAATGGTATCCATAGATGCCAGGGGATCCATGAGTAGGAGCCCATCCTCTACTCTGCCAGTGTATATGTCTGCCATGTCATGTGTGAAGTAGATGGTAGTGTGTGGCGTCGGTATGTGGGGGGCTGGTGATACTGGTGATCCGGCTAGTGAAAATGCCAAGTATGTATGATCTGCCCCAATAGGACGAGGTGGAATGGAGAATGAGGTGACAAGCTGTGATGCCTCCAAAGACCCCATAATGTGGTCTACCACCGTGCCTCCGGTCCGTGTATGACCCCCATGTGGGAAGCATGTCAGTCCTCCTGATCCCGGCCACTGTAGCATCCCGTTATAAATAACGAGACGATGCCTGGTTCCCAACTCTAGTAAGTGGTCCCCATAATGTCCTCTGTCTGGTCCAGTGTCCTCTGATGCCCGACTAGCCCCTATCTCCTCTGGATCCACAGGGTGGAGGATCTCCATGTCATCATAGTCATACACCTCACACTGTCTGCTCTGTGTGTGGGCATTGAAGTCGCCCGTAAGAAATACTTCCCCTAGTGTAGAATAATGCATAATCTCCTCTGACAGACAAGTGTATGGCGAGGCTCCTATCTCCTCCTCCTGTGGCATGTCCTCTGTAATGACATAGGAGGATCCTGATGGAGAAAAGTAACATAGAGCTATGTATATAACCCTGTCCTGTGAGAGCTGTAAGCTGATCCACATGTATCTGGCCTCTGGATCCTGTGCTACCACTCTCAGTCTCCCCTGTAGCTCTCGTCTGAATAGGACTGCTACTCCCCCCGACCCTCTCGAGGTACCCTGGCGTGTGGTCCTCCTGTATGCTGACTCCCACTGGAATCCCTCTACGAGAGAGAGAGAGAGAGAGAGAGAGAGAGAGAGAGAGAGAGAGAAATGAAATAAAATGAAATGTTATATAAACGTCTTCAAAAGGCCATAATGACCTATGAGACCCAAAAAGTTACATCATGGTGGATCTGATATAATGTCTGGATAAAAAACCAGAAAATGAAAAATAAAGATGATACTACTGGCACCTAGAAAATGAAACTGGAACTGGAAGGTAAACAGAAACGCTTATAGGGTGTGAATATAGTGAGGGGGGGGTACGCTATGGAGGTGAGTGGAGTACAGTGAGGGGATACAATATCATGTGGGACGGGGGGGTACACTATGGAGGTGCTTCCATCTCATAATATGTGCCGCATCGGACGCTGGCGGATCTCCTCAATATCCTCTGTGGTCAGCACCCTGATTGGGTGTCCCGCATGTCTCGCAAGAATAATCCGAATCCGCCGTTGCAACCTCCGTCTATGCTGGGATGCCCTCCTCCGTCTATGCTGAGAGAGAGAGAGAGAGAGAGAGAGAGAGAGAGAGAGAGAGAGAGATTAAGCGTCTACTAAAGACCCAGTGGGCCTATGAGACCAAAGTGATACAATAATGTCCGTTGCATATCTCATCATGGAATGGGGAAAAAAACATAAACAAAACATAAACATAACTATCTCACTGGGGTGGTACAAAACTGTCGATGAAAACTCATCATGGAATACTAGGAACATAGAAACATGAGAGCAACAGCAGCCCCCAATAGCTGATATACTACTCTCCAAAATATCAAGCATGGTGCTAATGAGTATGGCCGAGAGGTCTCCCTCAGCTATGTGACGTGGAAAGGTAGCTCAATGGCGGTGGACCATGTCCTGGATCTGGAGTTGATGAGGAGATCGTGGCCGGGGGCCGGGAGCATCGGGCACGTTGGAGTGCGGTGGCGCGGTCCATAACTGGTCCGGAGTAGCTCGAGGTAGGTCCACAAGATCCACTATATCGGTGTCCTCCACCTCCTGGGTTGGGGTGGCATGTGAGGGAGGGGGTGGCGTGGCTAGCGCAGAAGCTCAAGCAGGAAGAGGTCTAGGCAATGTAGGTACGGGAAGTCGATCCTGGGGAGTGGACCAATACCCTCACGAAACAGATAGTGAAACCTCCCGCGGATCTCATAGTATACTGGGGAGCGGCGTATGTAATGCTCCTCCGTTTCAACCTCTGTGTTCTTAGTATTCCATGATGAGTTTCCATGGACAATTTTGTATCACCCCAGTGAGATAGCTATGTTTATGTTTTGTTTCTGTTTTATTTTCCATTCCATGATGAGATATGCCATGGACATTATTGTATCACTTTGGTCTTATAGGCCGGCCCATAGGGTCTTTAGCAGACGTTTAATATATCTTTTGTTCTTTCTTTCTTTGTTCTCTCTGGGTCTCCGTATGAGCTTCCCGGCTTTGAAGATGCGCTCAGCTCTACTTGTCTCCAACCTGAGGCGCTGGGATGAAACCCGTATGTGGCCAATCGCAATCCGCATGGCATGGGACATGTGAACAGTCCGGTAGCCTGGTTGCGGATGAATCCATCCTCAGTGAGCGTGATGAAGTGATCTTTGTAGAAGTGCATCTTCATTGGGAGATCCAGAGGTGTGATCCATGTGCAATGGGTGTAGAGGCTGAGAAGATCTAACTGGATAACCTGGTTGGGATCCTTGTGAGAGAGCCGGATAAAAGGGCAGTGCAAACTGTACTGAAGGGGTGGTATGCATACCATGCGGAGCCCATATACTGAGAACCAAGTGGAAACTAATGCATACCATACTCCAGGGTGGCTCTCAAGCACTAGCTGTCTTGAGGACTCCAGGGCAAGCCTTGGGTATCTGTGGGGGTCCATGTGACTGATGCGATGGAGGTAGGTGACTGTCTGTAAGAGTGCATCCACAACCATCGGGGTTGCAGTAAACTCTGTTTGGATAATCTGCTGTAGCACTAATGGTTTGCTGCGGATCAAGGAAGATTGCATGCACTACCATTGGGGCTGCAGCAAACTGATGGAGGTGGATGCAAGAGAATGAGGGCCAAAAGCAGGAGAGAGCAAAAAAACGTCTGTTGTATTGCAGTAGTTAGATAAAAGAAAAGTGCTTCTACAATGTAATGTTATGCACATAACGTAATAGATTAGGTTATGCCTACTAAGCACACCTCTAAGTGCTATCTAGGCCTAAAACAGAGTGCCCCTAGCCTCAGAATGAGATCACATGGGCTATTATTAGCCTGGGGGAAAAAACCTTCCATAAGGGAAGTAAAAAGTGCCCCGGCCCACCTACCAACCACCAGCACTCCCATAGAAGGTACAAGTATGAAGATAAAAACCCAACAAACCCCCCTGGAGTGATGTGTGGTGTATGTACATATACAGGGATGTAGCCTCAATCACCGAAAGGAAGTAAGTTCAAAAGCTGTCGAAAGCTCTCAAACTTATCACGAGGTAATGCCTTGGTGAAGATGTCTGCTACATTGTCGTGTGTCGACACATGAGACATGCTGATCTCCCCTGCTAAGAGTCTCTCTCTGACATAATGATAGTGCACCTCTATATGCTTCGTGCGAGCGTGAAACACGGGATTCTTGGCAACAGCCAAGGCACTCATACTGTCAGTGTAGAGGGATGTGGGAGCATGCTGCTCCATACCCAGATCTGCAAATAATCTCCTGAGCCATACACACTCAAGAGTAGCTGTGAAAGCAGCCCTGTACTCTGCTTCACAACTAGAGGTGGCCACAGTTGGTTGCTTCTTGCTAAGCCATGAAACACATGCATCTCCAATGTAGAAGCAATAACCTGTCGTGGACACCCTGGTGTCATAATCACCTGCCCAGTTTGAATCACTGAAACCATGCAAGCGTGATATTCCCCCCCTGGGATAGAACAATCCAAGATGCATAGTACCTTTCAAGTACCTAAACACCCGTTTCACTGCTTGCCAATGTTTTGTTCCTGGGCAGTGCATATATCTGCTTAATAAAGAGACCCCATATTGTATGTCAGGCCTAGTGTTGCACACATAAAGCAATGATCCCACAGCCTGCATGTAAAAGAGTGCCATCAAACGGCTCCCCACTGTCCTCAAGACTCAACCTTGCACCTGGCTCCACAGGAGTAGCCACGGGCTTGCTATCCTGAAGGGAAAACCGCTGCAGCAAATTCTGAATATACATACTTTGCTGCAAAAATATGCCCCTCTCTGTCTGCATAAACTGTATCCCAAGATAGTAGTGCAAAGGACCAAGGTCTGACATCTCAAAGGTTTGCTGTAATTCAGCCTTAAAGGCTGCAATATGATCCTCTCAAGGTCCTGTAAGCAGCATGTCATCGACATAAAGTACGATGACAAGAAACACCTCAGTAGTACTCTTAATGTATAGAGTACTCTCTGCTGAACTGCGTACAAAGCCCTGTGAAAGCAAATGGGAATCAATCTTAGCATACCAAGCTCTAGGTGATTGCTTAAGACCATACAGGGCCTTCTGCAACCTGCACACCTTAGCTTCCTGTCCTTTCACTTTAAAACCTGGGGGCTGAAGCACATAGACCTCCTCTGTAATATCTCCATTGAGAAATGCGGTCTTTATGTCCAGCTGGTGTGTAACCCATGCATGATGACCAGCCAATGCTATCAAACTCCTGACAGTAGTCATCCTGGAAGTGGGGGCAAAGGTTTCATCATAGTCAATGCCCTTCTGCTGTGCATACCCTTTGGCTACAAGACGAGCCTTGTATCTCTCCACTGAGCCATCTGCATGCCTCTTAATCTTATAAACCCACGTCACACCAATTGCTTTCTTGCCCACTGGCAAGTCTGTCAGAAACCATGTATCATTCTTCATGATTGCATCAAATTCTGATTGCATGGCTGCCATCCAATGCGGATCTTCTTCTGCCTCTTCAAAAGAGACAGGCTCTTCTTCATGACTTGTGCTCTCCAAAGCATACTCAGTACAAAGACCCTGAGCTCTGCGTGCACCCAATCTTGTCTTGCTTGACAAAGGCATATCGAGAGGGCTGTCCTTTAGTGTCTCGGTGAGCCACCTAGGTACCCTTCTGAAAGATTCAGGCACATCAACCTGTGGCACATCATGATTAGTTGGCTGCAAACCAACTGTAATTTCCTGCTCATTAATTTCCTGCACATTAGTGGGCTGCGTTGTTGTTGTCACAGGCTCCTCCACAGGCTCCAAATGTGGGGCTGTGTTTCCCTCCCTCTGAGGCAACAAAAACTCAAAGATGTCACGAGAATAAACTGCAGGCTGCTGCCTAATGGACTGCATTGGTAGGACTGAATCCTCCGCAAACATTACATCTCTGCTCACAATAATTTTCCGTGTACCTGGGTGATACAACCGGTAGCCTTTGCTTTCAGTGCTATATCCCACAAAAATGCATTTTGCAGCCTTATCATCAAGCTTTCCCCGCTTGTGCTCAGGGATAAGTGCATATGCCAGGCATCCAAATACTTTAAAATGCTGAACTGTAGGTTTCCTGCCTGTCCATGCCTCACAAGGTGTAATGTTTTGAAGAGCTTTGGTTGGACACTTGTTCAACACATAATTGGCGCAAATGATTGCTTCCAACCAAAAACTTGGGGGCAGGCCTTTAGCCTTAATAATGCACCGTGCCATTTCATCATAGTACGGTTCTTTCGTTCCGCCTTCCCATTCTGTTGGGGAGTGTATGGCACTGTACATTGATGTATAATTCCCTTTTCTGCCAAAAGACCATGAAAGGCATCTGACATATACTCTCCACCTCTATCAGTACGCAATGTACTCACCCTTTCTGAGGTTTGATTTTCCTGCATGGGAAGAAACTCTTTGAACCTGACAAACACCTCTGACTTATGCCTCAAAGGATACACCCATGTAAAGCATGAAAAGTCATCTATGAAAGTGAGGAAATATGCATAACCACCAAGACTGTGTGTCCTCATGGGACCACATACATCACTGTGTATAAGCTGCAATTTGCGGACAGCTCTTACAGTGGCATCTTTCGGGAATGGAGCCCGATGCATCTTTCCCAATATACACCCCTCACAAACATGTCTTCCAGGGGCATGTATCTGTGGCATGTCTAACACCATCTCATGTGCATGGAGTCTCTGTAAGCTCTTAAAGTTTAAGTGACCAAACCGTGCATGCCATAATTCAGCATTGGCCCTCTCCTCTGTGCTTACCACTGCCATAGCATCATGTGTACTTGCTGCGTAATGATCCAGCCTATACAATCCTTTGCGGAGTGTGCCTGAAGCCACTATGGTGCCTGCATCCTCAAGATCATGCACTATGCATTTTGGTCCTGAGAATTTCACATCCAATCCTCCCAAGGCAACTGCAGGGACGGATATAAGATTCTTTCTGATACCTGGCACATACAACACGTGACTCAAGGTGAAAGAACCACCGTGGGCTGAATTCAACACAACCTTGCCAACTCCCTGCACTGGATAGCTGGAGTTATTGGCACATGTGACCATACCCCCTTGTGAGGTAGTCACAAAATCTGAGAATAGCTCTCTGTGTGCTGTAATATGCTTGCTAGCACCACTGTCAAAGTACCATTCCTGAGTACTAGCCACAGAGAGACATACATCATCATGCATAGAAGGATCATAGCTGCAAACTACCATAAATGCCCACTCCTCATCATAATCATCATCATGAGTAATGTGAGTGTAGTTTGCTACTTCCTGCTTCTCACTTGCATGGGTATCCGTTACTGCAACATTTGCTTCTCATTTTGTGCCCCTTTCTTTCTCCTTTGCAAGCCTCTTGCGACATTCATTGATGTGATGCCCTGGCTTCCTGCAATAATGACACTTGCCCTTCTTTTTGCCCTTTGCATCCTCTTTCTCCCCACTGGGAGAGGGCTGATTTGGTGCTGTTTTGCTTTTGTTTCCAGCTACTTTATTTGCAGCTTTCCCTCTTCCTTTCTGCCCTGCATAAAAGGCCTGATCCCCTTCCTTCATAATATTCCGATTCTCTCTTGATTGCTCTTCTTGCAACAACACCTGCACCAAGTCATCAAGCTTGAAAGAGTTTGGATTCCCTTTCATAATAAGACGCAATGTGGATGCAAGTGATTGATAAGAATCTGGAATACCATTTAGGATAATGGTGACCAATGAACCATCTGACATCTCCTCACCGAGAGAGATTAACTGTTCACGCAAGTCCTTGAACTTGGTGAGAAAATCATCCATAACATCTCCCTCATGCATAACAAGATGCTCTAGTTGCCTTTTGAGATAGGCAACTTTGGCCTCATTTCGTACCTGGTACAAATTAGCCAAACAATCCCATGCATCCTTTGCCGGCTGGCAAGACCGTATATGTGGAATAATACCAGTCTTCACAGACAATGCAATCATCGCATGTGCTTTTGCATCTTTCTCATCCCACTTTTGCTGAGCCTCGGTGGATGGCACTGATGGTGAAGAAGGTGTTCTTCTACTATGTGTGACAATAGAAGTAGTGGCAGAGTCATCATCAGGTGGTGTAGCACGTGTACCGGGTCTAACCTCAGTACCGTCAACAATCTTGCTCAGCCCATTGGCTACAAGTATGTGCTTCATCATGTATGACCACAAAGGGTAGTTGTTACTGCCATCAAGTTTGTTCTTGGCTGAAAGTAAATCAAGCACACCATCTTTCCCCATGGCAATATGTGTCACTGCAAAGATCACCTGCAAGGAAATAAAATAGAGACCTCAAATAAAAAATCTCTTCCGAGATGGGCACAACCTCAGTACTTCACCCTTTCACTGCACAAGAGCAATGTCACTGCTATAACTTGCTGTCCCAATCTGTAAATCCCTTCTCAGTGTCAAAACTGAGAGCAAAGCATCCCCCTTTTTGTTCCAAATGCACCTTTTAATTTCTGAACTGAATTAGGCATAAAATCCCCCAATTTCGCACTCAATTCCTGAGTGGACGGGCACTTTTCTTGCTGTACCAAGCATAAACCGGGCATACAACAAAGAAAATACAGAAAGCCCCTTGACTGGAAGGCAATGCCTCAACAAATAAAGTGCATATGAGCTGTCCACATGCTGATTTCTGTTACAGCACTTCACGGGAGTCGAAATCCCCAATTTCAAAGCCTGAAATGGACACCTGCAGGTACCCACAAGCTTCGGGAACGAAGGAAACAACTGAAAAATGATTTTGTAGTTACCCACGGGCTGTAGAAGACTAGTGTGCAGCAATTTTGAGCTGGTTTGACCACGAACAGGGCTGGAACTTGTCGGGAACAGGCTGGAAATGATGCGCCCTGATTTTTGGAGGCTCCTGGAGGCTGAAACAGGCCGGTTTCTTGCTGGAAATGCTGCGCACCAGCACTAGAAGGCTGCGCACCAGCTCTAGAAGACCTCCCGATGCAGTTTCCGGCGACAGAAAGCGAGAGCAAGCTCCCGGGTGCTGGAAAATAGGGCGGCGCACTGTTTTGCAGTAGCTGCAGCAAGAAAACAGAACTTCGATGTCGTCTCTGAGAGTTCCTCGCGTGGGGAATGCGGTGGGGGAGCTCACGGGAGTGTAGAGCCTAGCTCTGATACCAAATGATGGAGGTGGATGCAAGAGAATGAGGGCCAAAAGCAGGAGAGAGCAAAAAAACGTCTGTTGTATTGCAGTAGTTAGATCAAAGAAAAGTGCTTCTACAATGTAATGTTATGCACATAACCTAATAGATTAGGTTATGCCTACTAAGCACACCTCTAAGTGCTATCTAGGCCTAAAACAGAGTGCCCCTAGCCTCAGAATGAGATCACATGGGCTATTATTAGCCTAGGGAAAAAAACCTTCCATAAGGGAAGTAAAAAGTGCCCCGGCCCACCTACCAACCACCAGCACTCCCATAGAAGGTACAAGTATGAAGATAAAAACCCAACACAAACTCTGCATGAAAAATCGGGTGTGGGACTGATGGTTTGCTGCGGATCATACAGGAGAACATCATGACCTGGGGTCCTGTGTCACTCTGGCATGTGCTGTGGGAAGCAAGATGAAGCGGGGGCCACTAAACGTGACACCAAGGTAGACATAGAATGAGACAATCTCTACAGGATCCCCTCTATATGTGAAGCTCAATCTGGATGTGAAGGAGCGAAAAGTATTGAAGACGATTACCTTGGTTTTACCAAGGTTAACAGAGAGGTCCCGCTGAATGCAAAAGTCCTATAAGGTATCCAACTATCTCTAAAGCCCCTCGGCTGAATCTGAGAGGAGGACGATGTCATCTGCGTACAGTAGTATGGGGATGAATATGCCTGCCAGTGTGGGACCAGCCCCGCCTAATCCGTCAATGGAGCTTGACGTCTCATCAATGTAGAGGTCAAAAAGAGTGGGCGATAGAGGGCAGCCCTGTTTCACCCCAATAGTGCTGGAAAAAAACTATGATGTACCTCCTAGGGCTCTCACTCGTTCGGTGACGGACTCATAGAGGGCGATGATGCTCCAAACCATGTCAGATGGGACTCCTATCCCTGTAGGAGGCAGGCTCGGGGTACAGTATCAAAAGCTTTGAGGAAATACACAAAGTAGCAGTAAATCCCCTGATGTCGTGCTCTACCGGCCTCAATGATGGCATGGAGGGTCAAAATGTGGTCAAGGGTAGAGTAGCTCCTCCGAAAGCTTGCATGTCCCAAGGCTCTACATCCTTGTCTCTCTGCAAATGAACCGAGCTCCGCCTCTAGCATCGATCCATAGAGTTTGGCCAATGTGTGGCCAATCATGATCGTCTTGTAATTATTAGGATCAAGTGGATCTCCGGCTTTGAGGATGGGGATGATGGTGTTGGTTGACCAGGAGGGTGGAAATCCTTCACAAAGGGTTCTATTGAACATGTAGGGTAGTAGGGGCGTGAAGGTATGCGAGATGTACTCGGCAATGAGTCCCTCATGCTCCTAGTCTACGAATGGCCTCGAAGACCATGCCCTTTGTGAAGAAGGTGGAGGTGGTGGGGGTAGGGGTGGCTGATGGGGGTTATGATAGAGGGAGCGTGCATAGGAGTGCCATGTGTCTGGGCAGGCGATAGGTGTTGGGGGGTGATGTTCTCGGAGTTTCCTCTAGGCCTCTTTGCAGTTCGGCCCTAAGGAAAGTAGGTATAACTCATCCTCTTTTCGACCGTAGAACTCCCGTTTCTTGCGTTGGGTGAGCCGTTGAGAAACCCGTTGTGCTTGGCGCTTCATGATTTGCTCATTTCGTACCTCATGCTTAAGATGGGAGCTTTTGGCTCGGTATTCGTTATCATACCAACAGTTTTGGGGCATGGAACCGCAAGGTTGCTTGGCGGTAGACCGCCGCGTGCAGATGAAAGAAGTGGTGGTGGATGTGTGGAGTATGGTGGTGAGCTGTGATGTGAGGGTGGGTAGGGGGACAATAGGTTCCACATCTTGGAGTTGGCAGTAGATTTGGTTGGAGTAAACAAGGTCAAGCTTGTGATGAAAATGGACCTGGGTGTAATGTGAGATCGGGGGTGGTGGCGGAGGGACGGGTGGTGTGCAGGTAAGTGTGAAAGAGAGGTAGGCATGGTCAGCTTCAAAGGGTGGTGGTGGCGGGCTGGAGAAGTCAGGGAGAAGGTGTGTCAAAGCGGGAGATCCCATTAGATAGTCCACAATGCTAGTACCTCCTGAGTGAGGGAAGTAGGCGAGGGTGTTGGAGGAGGGCCATCGAGACATCCCGTTATAGATAACCAGACCATGTTTAGCTCCCCACTGTAAGAAATATCTCCCATACACTGTGACCTCCTCATGGTCCTATGATGATCTGTGCAACCTCATGTCAGTGATGTTGAGCTCCTGTAGTCTGATAGGGTCATCTAGATCGAGTAGTGGGATCTGCTGACTTCCCGTGGTAGCATTGAAGTCCCCGAGTAGGAGGACTTCCCCCAGCTGTGAGAACTCCATAACATCCCTATATAATGGTAAGTACGGTGACTGGCCATGATGTGCAGTGTAAGGGGAGTGGCGTGGATCAAAATAACACACAAGAATGTGGATGACTCTTTGACTGCTAAGTTGTAGCCGCACCCAAAGATACCGTGCATCCTCGTCCTTCCGGACGATGCTGAGAATCTGTTGGAGATGGGATCCAAAAAGGACAGCTACCCCTCAAGATCCACGTACTCCTCGTGATGTGCGGGTCTCACCTTGTAAAGCTGACTCCCACTCATAGCCGGCTACGTATGGTAAGCCCCTCTCAGGGCTATGATGAGTCATTGTATAGAAAATGACATCCTTGCTTGTGAGAATCTCGCTCAAATCTCGTGGATTTGACCACAGGATGCCATTGCAGTTCAATACTGCTAACCTCAGGTGTTTGGTCTCATAGACCCCATGTCCCTATTTGGGATGGCGCTTAGTGATAATGACCGTACCATCTCTGTAGATAGCCCACTTGCTTGCTCTATGGGCGTCATGAACTGTGACCATCGCCTCACGCCGATGTGCCACCTGTGCTGCTGAGGTGAGATCATCTCCCATGTACACCTGTGTGGCCTTGAGGGCAGCCCGTCTATTTAAGAAGGCATGTCTGTTGGTGGCATTAGGGAATCTAACGATGAGGGGCCACTCATGTCATATCCTTGCCTTCCCTCCATGTATCTTCGGTGGGGGAGGGGGGGGGGGGGGGGGGGGGGGGGGGGCGATCCCATGCACTCTTATCATCTGGCAAAGCGTCATGGCATCCTCCTTGGGGGAAGCCCCTGCCTATAGCCCCCACACTCACACGTGGAGGGCCCTATCCTTCTTGCGTTCCTCCTCCTTGATTGTCTCATGTATGATGCTCTGTGGGGGGTTCGTGCTTTCTCTCCACCTCCACCCAATCTTTCTTGGTGGTTTGTAGTTCTTCCTGCAACTCCTTAGACCCTCCTGAAACTTTTTTTAACGTCTTCAAAAGACCACTAAGGTCTATGAGACAAAAAGGTGTTACAAAGTATCCAAGTGTTACACTAATCCTGGTAATCTTATCATGGTACAAAAGAATACAAAGACTAGAACTAACGATTAAACACATGTACAATCAGCGGAGCCAAGGTATCACGCACATATGGGAAGTGCTCTCCAACTAGCCCATCATGATCCTGTGCCTTTCCATTCTATAACTTGTCTATCGCATCTAACACCATCCGCATAGTAAAAAAGGTGCTGCTAGCCGGTCTAGCTCCCAGTGGAGGGGAGGTGGGGGGTTGTCCTGGTGCATCATACAACTGTCTAGCATAAGCATGCCATGCCTCAGGTGCAGTAATCGGAGTACCAGGCTGTCTCTCCTGAAAAATCTTCCATGCCCTCTTGTGGTCCTTCCCTAGGAAGAGTTGGTAGATCTCCTCCTCTAATTTAGCCAGGTAGGCTCGTGTCTTCATCTGCACAAGGCGCCGAAAGATCATCCTGGTATCTCTATGTGTCTGAGTTCCAATGGCAATCTCACGCTGTAGTTGTGCCCGTGTCTCACGACACTCATCATCATACCAACTGTTCTGTGGGGTTGAGGGGGGGGGGGTGTTGATGTTGGAAGGGATCATAGTTCAAGGAAATGCATATGAGGCGGATGCATGTAGTACACCTGCCAATCCTCTCGTAATCTCGTCCGGAGGGCGATGCGATCTAAAGCAAACAAGCCATCAGATACATCATCTCGGTAAACCCCAGCTGTCTCATGTGTAAACTAATATCTCGGGTACCTAGGTAGATGAGTGGCTGGCCCATCTCTCGGGGATCTACCTACTAGTGTGAAACTCAAGTATGCATGATCGGTTGCTATGCCGATGGGCCGACTAGAAATCGTGAAATCCCACACATCAGGTATCAATGAAGGAGATCCCATCAAGTAGTCAACTGTGCTTGCTCCCCCTTTAGAGTTCCAGCATGTGAGCATTTGATCCCTGCCATCTCGATAAGTCATTGTATATGACCAACCCATGTGCACTCCCGAGTGTGAGAAAATGCCTGCCATAATCTGTAATTTCCCTCTCATCCTGTGCTGATCTCTGCAACCCTACATCCTCTGCCGTGATCTCCGGTACATAGCCTCATGAGTATCATACAGCTCTGTCTGCTCTGTGCCTGTATCCCAATAGTAATATGTCTCCCATGCTGGCAAACCTCATGATATCATCATATAGTGGCAGATAGGGCGACTCTCCTTATGGTGCAAACGTGTTACAAAAAACTGTTAAATAGACGAAAAAGACAAATTAATGCTGCCTAACTAAAGCTGGAAGGCAGGAGGACTTCCCCCAACTGTGAGAACTCCATAATATCACCATATAATGGTAAGTATGGTGATTGGCCATGAGGGGAGTGTCTTGGTGCAAAAGAACACAACAATGTGGATGACTCTGTCATCACTAAGCTGTAGCCGCACCTAAACATATCGTGCATCCTCGTCCTTCTTGACGATGTATATGGAATCTAAAAAGAACAACTACCCCTCCTGAGCCACGTACTCCTCTTGCTGTGCGGGTCTCGCCTCAGAAAGCTAACGCCCACTCATACCTGGCTATGTATGGTCTCAAGGCTCTGATGAGTCTCTGTATAGAAAATGGCATCCTTGCGTGTGATAATCTCGCTCAAACCTCCTGGATTCAACCACACGGTGCCATTGCAGTTCCATACTGCTAACCTCAGGTGTTTGGTCTAATAGACCCCGCATCCCTATTTAGGACTGCGCTCACTTGCCCGCTCTACGGGCCTTATGAACTATCACCATCGCCTCACGCCGGTGTTCCACCTATGTTGTGGTGAGAGCATCCCCCCTGTACACTTGAGGGCATCCCCTCTATCTAGGAAAGCCTGTCTGCTCTGGTGGCATCAGGGAATCTGATGCTGAGGGACGGCTCTCATGTCATATCCTTGCATGCCCTTCATGTGTTTGCAAAGGGCGCAGGGGTGGGGGACGATCTCGTCCACTCCTATCATCTGGCAAAGTGTCATGGCATCTGCCTTGAGGGAAGCCCCCAACCAAGCTTGACGACAAGGGAGAAATGCATCTCTGTGGGCTACAGTAGTAAGAGTAAAGGTTACAGGTTGTATAACCTCTCTACACACAAGGTTTTCAGAAGTAGGGATGATGTGTTTGCTAAGAATCATTTTCAGTCTCTCTGGATATTATTGTATCAGTTTGGTCTCATAGGCCGATTGGGTCTTTAGTAGAGGTTTAATATATCTTTCTTTCTTTCCTTATGTACCTGAGATAAGCAAGCTATTGCAAATCCCGAAGACATAATTGGTCATCTCTTGCCTTTGCCACTTGCTGAAAATTGAGGACAGCAGGCTGGAAGTCAGCTTTTGCCTCAGAATGGTCATGTAAATCAGCCCATGGATCAGCCGGAGATGTCTACAGATGTAGAGGATGTTGTAAGGCAAGAAAGGACAGCCATTGAAGAGGCAAAAACAGTCCCTAGATGGTTGTTTTGTACTCTATAGGAGAGTAAACTTTCAGCTCCATTTGAGAGTAGAACAAGGACTGGTAAAAGAGGTGAATCCATTAGACATGATGCAGATTTTGCTTCGATGAGTGACATCTGTGATTTAAAAGAGTTTGCTTCCTATGAGCAGGCTCAAGGCAGACAAGATGCAAATTTTGCTTCGATGAATAACATCTATGATTTAGAGGAACCCACTTCGATGATTAACAACTGTGATTTAGAGGATGCTGCTTCTTATGAGCTGGCCGTTTCGGCAATGGAGGCTTTTTACCTTGCCACCTTCTCTGAACTTTGCATCTCTAAATGTGTACAAATATCTATTTTTCAAGTGTTTTTTAAAGTGGACCATACCTCTATCAAACTTATTTTTCCGAAATAAAAAGTCCCGTACTGGTACCGTTTTTTTGTACCTTCGTCTTGTTTCATACCTTTGTACTTGACAACTATGTAGTAAATAAAAGGGTTAGAAATATTAGTACTTGCTTGCATAGCATTAGTGACACTTGGCATTAGTGTGGAGACTTGCTATATGCACTTACTCAAAGGTTCTATTAGGCAAAATGAATTATGGTTAATGAAATGCAATTATGTGCGACTTCTGTTCCAGCAGCTCTATGCTTGTCTCTCCATGTTCATCATCTCGTCTCTGTACTTGTAAGTGGTTGAGGTTGTGTGCTCTCTCGCTCTCTCCTGGGAAGACCAACAACATTCACACACTGTTTGGGATGGGATTCAGAAAGTTTCGTGTTTAACATGGAAATTATCACCGTCATTGTTGTGGAGTTGGTTTCCAGCTCTGTGGTATGGGTTTGACTTCTGCTCTCTACATTGGTGGACAGGTAGTAATAGTATAATTTAATATAAGTTAGACTCACCCAAAAAAAAAAAAAACTGTAGAGCCCAATTTCTGTGTTCAATCCATAACGGCTTTACCAAACAATGGAAATGGAAATTTTAAGAGGGCTGAAACACCACATTAGCAAGGGTGATGCAAATAAGGGGAGAGGGGAGAAGAAGGGGGAGTGCAGAAACACATGGAAATTAGGAGAGAATATGAATGTAGACTTGGGGAAAGGAGATTGGACTTGTGGAGGAACAAAAAAGAATCTAATTTTGGCCTGATATCTAGGCTCTGATAGGAAAGGGCATGTGTTAGTTGGGAAATGGATGAAAATGCAGGGGAATAGCAAAGGGAAACATTTTCCCCCATTTTCCCATATGGGAAACGTTTCCTCAATTGAAATGTATGGGCGTGCTAGCAAAGGGGAATTATTGTTTCTTGTTCTTAGGCATGCCGTATGGGCATGCTAGCAAATGGCAATTATTGTTTCTTGTTCTTAGGCCATTTCCCGTAACTATGGTTCAATCGTACATAGAGTAGTAGGACTTCTACACACAAGATTGGATTAGTCATGATTCATTTTCTTGTGGCTCACTTTAAGGGAACCCATTCTCCTCATAAACAAATTGCTGTATTTTTTTTTCCCAACAAAACTATTGGTAACAAGGGTTATGTTTGGATGTGTTGGGAAAATCCTATGACAGTACATGTGCTTATCCATGGTCTAGACACGACAGTTGTTAAATAGGTGCTGGTCAGAAGATTAAGCTTCATATTGTATGAAATGAGTATAAAAACTACTGATTAGGATAAAGTATGTTAGGTGCGGTTTTTTAAAAAAAACTGATAAATATTAACATATTTTTATACATATTATGGTGTGAGGACATGCATAATCAATCTAATATAGAAGAAGATACATGTATTGAGCAAGATGAAGACAAGAAGCAAGCAACTAACTGGAGAGCAAGAAAAAGAAGGAGAAGAAAACTTGACAAGATGCCTTTTTGGTAATGTATTGTCCCCAAAAAAGGTTGTTTGTTTTGTAATAAGTGCGGGGCGACTTGTGAGGCAGAATTTCTAATGTAGGTTTGTCTTGATATGAAGTGGTAGATGCTCTACGGAAATGGTTACACAGTCCTAATTGCCAGAAGTGATTGCATGCACGACTAGTTTTTGCAATGACAAGGATGCTTTGTAGTTGTGACAAACTTACACATGATTAGGCACCTTGGTTACATGCTAGCATGTAATGTTGTAATATGTACAATCCTTCTACTATTTAACTACCAATGTTTTGGCACTAGATTCGTGAAGTAAGTTTTTTTGAGGACTATTTTAACTTTTCTGATTGTTTAGCTTCAATTTTGAGGACCATTTTGATTTTTCTGATTGTGTAGCTTCAATGCTTGCTTGTGTCTATTAGCGCACACTTATCTTTTGTTTCTCTTTTTTTTTTTTTTTTGGGGCTAGGTACATTTCTCAAAGATTTTCAAGAGTTAGTTGAGGGGCCTCTTTCACAAGTTTCTTCTCCTCTTGAAGTAGATACATCTTGGCGATGGTATGAAATTATTTTTTTTATTAAACCATGTCAACATTCAACTTCGAAATGTGTGTGGGGTGTGTGTGTGTGTGTGAGAGAGAGAGAAAGAGAGAAAGAGAGAAAGAAAGAAAGAAAGCTGTATTACTCAAATACTTTCACATATTTTCGAGAGAGGCTTTCCCACCTTATGAGTATCGAGTATATACCTCAACAAGGGGATAGGAGGGTAGTTTCAGCCATTCCTATCTTTGTTGATAGAAATAGTACAACTACTGAAAGAAATAAGTGCGCCCCTCGTGATATCTGCTCCTATGCGAGAAGCCATTCGGCAGTGCCGATAAGTATGCAGCTAGACTGATAAGTATGCAGTCGGGACCGTCCGGAACCCCGGTGTCACTCTCTCTAACAAACGTTGGTTACACTTTTTCTCAAAACCAATTGACAATGTTCCATACTTGTTCCAACACGTCTACTAGAGGCCGAACTCGACCTATGAGACAAATCAATGTACAACTATCAATGTCTTCTAGATGTCTAGAAATAAAAAGGACAAAATGAACATGAAATAAACTATGAAAGTAGAGAGAGAGAGAGAGAGAGAGAGAGAGAGAGAGAGAGAGAGAGAAATGAAATGAAATGAAATGTTATATTAACGTCTTCAAAAGGCCAAAGTGACCTATGAGACCAAAGTTACAACCATATGGCGTCTGATACACTATTTGCAAAAGAAAAGAAAGGACTGAAGAGAGAGAGAGAAAGAAAGAAAGAAAGATTTTATTAACGTCTTCCAAAAGACCGAACTCGGCGTATGAGACAAATCAGAGTACCTGTATGGGGTATCCTCTGTCATCCCAACAAAATGAAAAAGTACTGAACTAAAAAGCTGAATTTGGGTGTGCAATAAGTACAATGAGTGGTGAAGGGGATGGAGCTCTACTACTAGGAGAATGCAAAGCTATATGCATGGAGTATACAATCATGATATGCAACCTAGCTAGCTCCATCCTGTACCATATTAAGCGTCTACTAAAGACCCAATGGGCCTATGAGACCAAAGTGATACAATAATGTCCATGGCATATCTCATCATGGAATGGAAAATAAAACAGAAAGAAAACATAAATATAGCTATCTGACTGGGGTGATACAAAACTGTCAAGAACATAAAACATGGGAGCAACATCAGCTCCGAGTAGATGGTGTACCACTCTCCAAAATGTCAAGCATGGGGCTGACGAGTATGGCCGAGAGGTCTCCTTCAGCTATGTCATGTGAAAAGCTAGCTTGATGGCGGTGGAGCATGTCCTGGATCTGGAGCTGATGAGGTGATCGTGGCCGGTGGGGGGGTTGAGTGCGTCGGGCACGCTGGAGTGCAGAGGCTCGGGTCCGAGGTAACTCCTCTCGGGCGAGGTAGGTCCTGAGTAGCTCGTGGAGGGTCCACAAGATCCACTATATCGGTGTCCTCCACCTCCTGGGTCCAGAAGAAACTGGTGATGTTTGGATGTAGAGGGAGGGGGCGGGGTGGTTGGGGCCTGTGTCTCAAGGTGTCCCTGTGGCTGCGGAGCTCAAGCAGGAAGAGGCCCATGCAACGCTGGTCCTGGAGAGAGAGAAATGAAATGATATATTAACGTCCTCAAAAGGCCAAAATGACCTATGAGACCAAAAAGGTTACAACAATTGGTGGATCTGATACAATGTCTGTGTAAGAAAAGCTAAAACAACTAAACAACTAACTGAAACTGAAACAATAACTATGAGGAAAAGTAAGGTACTAGGAGCTCCTAATGGATAACGTCTGGGAAGGAAAACACCAGCAACAAAGGTAAGCATCATATACATCACTATCCAAAGATGTCTCTCATCGGTCGATGGCGGATATCCTCAATGTCCTCCATGGTGAGTACTCTGACTGGACATCTCCCATGCCGTGCTAGTATGGTCCTGATCCTCTGTTGTAGTCTCTGCCGGTGTCGAGAGCAAATACAATTCTGCATGTTGCAGGCGGTGGCTTTCAAAAGCCACTGCATGTCCCTCTTGGTTCAAAACAGCCACCAAGCAATCTCCGCATGCATCACACTCGACCACAAAGGGCCTATGCAAATCTGGAATAATAAGAACTGGCCCTGATATGATGGCATCCTTTAACTTCTGAAAAGCTGTCTTTTCGGGTTCCGACCAATGGAATGCTACTTTCTTCTTCGTTAGATCATGTAACGGTGAAGCTAAGAAAGCAAAGTGTCAAATGAATCCATGATAGTACGAGCATAAACCAATAAAGCTCCGAACTTGATGCACATTCTGCAGTTCCGGCCAATCCTGGATTGCTTGAATCTTTGCAGGATCCATGCTTACTCCATCCTTGGAAACAATATGCCCTAAATAATTAATTTCTGACAAGAAGAATTCACTCTTCTTCCCATTGATGAAAAGCTTATGTTTCCTTAGCTCTTCAAAAACAATGGCAAGATGCTGTTTATGTTCAACCTCACTCTTTGAGAAAATGATAATATCATCAAAGAAAGTTCATGTGAACTTGCGGTGAGGTCTTAAAATTATGTCCATCATTCTATTCAAAGTGGCGGGAGCATTCGTAAGTCCAAATGGCACAACCAAATACTCATATAATCCAAATGATGTTCGAAAAGCCATTTTGTGCACAGCTTGAGGTACCCCTCGAATTTAATGGTAACCACTCTTAAGATCAATGCGACTGAAACAAGCAGCTGTCTCACGTTTATCAAGAATATCATCGATTCGGGGAATCGGAAACTTGTTCTTGATAGAATTCTTGTTAAGGGCCCTATAATCAACACACATCCTGTATGTCCCATCCTTTTTCTGCACAAGTAAAACTGGAGAACAATAAGGTGAAGAACTTGGCCTTATCAACCTCTTCTCAAGTAAATTATTTACTTGAGTCATGATTTCCTCGTGTTGGGCAGCACTAACCCTATAAGGAGGCCGGTTAGGAGGAGAGCTCCGAGAGATTTTGTCAATACAATGATCCTCTGGTCTCTCTAGAGGTACTGTCTTGGAAGTGAATTGGTAAAACAATCAGCATATTCACTTAAGAAATCAATCTTATCTTGATCTAGGGGAGCTGCAGCATCATGCTCAACATTATCACGTACAAAGACCAGGTAAGAACAAGCTGATTTCTTTATTGCCTTTGAAATAGATATATGGCTTACAACGGGTATGGTACTCCCAGTAGTACCCGCATCAATACAAACTTCCCTACCCCTATGAGTAAACATAACTTTCTTTTCTGTGTGCAAAATCTTGGGATCCAAACGGTAATGCCAAGGCATCCCAAGTAACACATCACATCCTGTAAGTGGTGCCACAAGGAAGTCTTCATGATCCAAATATCCTTGAATCTGTATGCGAAGCTTCCTAATGATGGGAGTGACCTTAACTTCCTTGCCCTCAAAGGCAGCATCTGCATGAAAGTCCATGCCCAATTCCTCAGGCTTTAACCCAAGAGCAGCAGCCATCTGTATGGATATGAAGTTATCTGTTGAGGCATTATCAAAAAGGAATAAAGCTGTTTGGTCCTTTAACTTGCCTCAAGCTTTGCATAAAATCGTGCTCTTTGGTTTATGTGCAGTGTTACCCTGAACATCAGGTATAACATTCACACTTGGTTTGGCATCGTGCACATTATTCTTTTTCCGATTCTGGGGGTATTGAGCTTTCATGTGATCTTTGCTCCCACATGAGAAACACTTCCCCTCTCTCATGCAATCAGAGATACACTGTCTCGACAGCTTAGGATCATCCTTTTTACCCCTTGGCATCTTTTCTGAGCTCCCTTTTGCATCCTTGGGCTCGTGAGACATAAACTTAGATGGCTGTCCACCCTTTTTCTGCTCATTTCCAGCTCTGAATTTTCCCTTGTATGAGCTGAATTCTTGTCTTTTTGATGCTCCCTTGCCATGCAACTCCTCAGAAATAGTTGCTGAGTATATGAGCTCCTGCAAAGTGTTGTGGGGGTACAGTGCCAGGCTCTTTTTAATGATTCGTTGCAGCCCTGACTCAAACTTTCTTTTCTTCTCGTCCTCACTAATCGTCATGAAAGGTGTGACCTTGAGAGGAATCCCGCCAAAACTTTGAAACATAAGAAGAAACGGATTCACCTTCATCCTGTGTTAGCCAATCCCATTCTTTCGTACATCCTTCTCAAAGTGAGGAGGAAGGAACTGATCATAAAATGCTCTTTGAAAGCACTCCATGTACGGGCAGCTGTCCTATCCAAAAGCTTTGCCATCCACCAATCACTTGCAGTCTCTTTAAGATGCATACCCACATGCTTGAGCATAGATTTCTCGGTAAACTCCTCAGTGCAAAAGGCTATTTCAAATTGCCTTATGAAAGCAAGTGCCTTCGTAGTATCCAACTTTCCATTATAGCTCTCGAATTTAATGTCCTTGTCCCCTGATATGAACACTTTGGCCTTCTTGCCATGACGGGCATCCCGACGCTCTAATACATCCTCCTCCTCGTCATGCCGACGTTGGCGATGATGCCCAGATCTAGGGCTGATTTCCGACGTAACACCCTCCACTCTGGATGGAACTTTAGGAGCAGGAGCATACCTAGAAGGTGGAGATACCACCGACAATGCATGAAGATCTTCTGCATCTCTCAAATAGGCTGAAAACCCCTCATCATTCCCACGAGCTGCATGTCAATGCACGTCATCTCCTTGGGCTGCATGCCCCCTCAAAACACTTACTCGGGTTGCATGCCCCTCAAAACACTTGCTCGGGCTGCATGCCCGCTTACATCACTTGCTCGGGCTGCATGCCCTCTTACATCATTGGTGCAGTTTGCATGCCCTTCACATCACTGGTGCGGCTTTGCATGCCCTCTCACAACATCATCGGAATTCCCTTCACGGGATAGCCTGTGAGGTTGCCGTGTGAAGACCCACTTGCCCTCATTATCGGAAACAACTTCGCCACGGCTTTTTAGATAAGCAACAGTCAACTCTCAAGGTTTGTCGATTCCCATCTGTTGGGCAACTGCATCAAAAGTGACCACATCAGCGTTGACATGAGACCTTGATTTTATGACCCTCTGAACATCAGGATCTCTTTGCAAAGCACGGGGCTCTTCAAGCTCATTCATCAAGGCATCAATACCCTGCTGATCCTCAGCCCTTGTAGATAACGGTGGATCGTTACCCACCAAAGCCCCAACATGATCCCTATCTCTATCGTCCTCCCGCATGCGGCGAATATGGGTGATTAGAGTCCTCCACAGAATGATCAGACTGGCTGGCCATAATGTATCTTCCAGCCTTTTAGAAAGAAAAGAATTTTCCGTGCCCCGGAATGGCTCTCTACCAGTTTTCCGAGTATGATACCGAATAGACTGCAAGGGTGCACCCCTACAAAGACAAAGTCTTTCCGTACGCTTATTGCGGCTTAAACGAAAGGTAACCTCTTTTGAGGCGCGACAATAAGACGAGGACTACCTCAGAATCCCAACCTTCTCTCAAGGATAATGACTCCTTACAGCCATATCCAGTAGCATATTAGGCACAATTGTGTAGAAAGCCAGGCTCTGATACCAATGTAAATGGAAGGGGCAACGAACACCGAAAATCTAATCAATCATGAAATCTGAAAATACACATATGCATGCCAGATAAAACAAGATGGCAAAGCTGCACAGTACACACTAGGGGCCCAGGTTTCACCATTGGCTGCACCTATTTCTTTCAATACAATATGAAAACAAAGAAAAACATCACAATATCTGAATTTGCTGACAATTTCAGCACAAGTGAGCATTCCCGGCATCAAGTTCATGCAGGACAACTATGGACAGCCCATAGCACTCCCAGGGTCTGCTTCCAATACAACTTTGCGGGTGCTTAGGGTTCACCACTGGCTGCACCTATTTCTTTCAATACAATATGAAAACAAGAAAAACATCACAATATCTGAATTTGCTGACAATCTCAGCACAAGTGAGCATTCTTGGCATCAAGCTCATGCAGGACAACTATGGAAAGTCCATAGCACTCCCACATCAGCCCGAGACAACTCAACATCATCATCTTCCTCCTGTCTAGCTCATAAAGCAAGTCGACCAGCCCTCAAAGGCTGTTTTCAGCAGTCGACCAGCCCTCAGTAGCCACATAAGAAAGCGACCAGCAGTTGTGCACAAGCCTGCAAACCTCCGGTCGGAAGGAAAATTGTCTAGAAGCCCACGACCAGCTCTTCCTCCCTGTTTTTAACCTCTGTCCAGCCTCTATTTAAGCTGTAAATCCGCCGGCCAGCAGTGGAGAACATGTAGAAGGAGTCGGCCAGCTTCTCCCATGCATCTGGTGAACTTCAATCGCAATGGATGGCTGTAGAAACTTGCCAACAGGCTGAAAACCAGCCGACCAGCCCTCATGCACTCTTGAAAAGCATGCGCCCCCCTCCAATCTGGAGTTTTTTCAATAATAGAGGCTTCCCCGCTGAAAATAGCCCACAATGTGCTTTTTTTGGTCTAGAAGCTTGCCTACGTGAAGGGAGTCCAAATAATGTCTAGTGCCCGGTCTTTGGCCGCCACATGTATTAAATAAGTCCTGCTCAATGTGTACTCACTTATAAGTTGTCCGGTCACTTATAAGTGAGTGTGAACTTGCATCCATAATTATTAACATGTGAACTCATAAAGCTGTAAATTGAGTTTTTGGGAATACTTACCACCTGCCAAAACACATGTAGACCACCTGTCAGTCCCAAACAGGTGTGCACATACACGTCCACATGGTGCCCAGGCGTCCCCGGCCCGATGGACAACACAGGCAGAAATCTCAGGCATTGTCTAGGCAAACAGGACAAGTCATCCAAAGATAAAATCAAAGTCATGCACACACATGAGTGCAATTATATTGGAAGAAACACCCATCTGCTTAGTTGTGTCCGATAAAATGTCCAAGGCTCATGATCCTTCCGAAACCTTCCCAGAACATAAATACACAAGATCTCGAAGATAGCTAGTCCCAGAGACTTTCATCATGTCAGGCTCCATGGCCATACATGTACACCATGTCAGGCCCCACAAGCCACACATGTACTATCATGTCAGGCTACACCAGCCATACATGTACTGTCATGTCAGGCTCCATATGCCACACAGACACACCATGTCAGGCTACCATGTATGTCATGTCAGGCTCCACATGCCACACATGAACGGTAGAAAAATAGAAGCTGTAAGGAATTTTGTGACAGTGGGAGGATACCCTGAGCTGGCCGATCGTGATACACATAGCATGTGACATGTTTATCTGTATGTATCTCGGGATCTCAAAGAATCCATGCCCGTAGAGTCTCAAGAAGTGATCTCTGTAGTGCTCACACTTCTTACCAATCTCTGACAGAGACACCCATGTTTGGTGTATGTGTAGCCCAAGTAGATCTAACCGGATTATCCGGTTGATCTTCTGTCATGATGTAGCATACTGCAATATGCATCACTCTCAAGCTAGGCTTGGCTAATTGCATCCACACAAAGCTCCTCATCGTGTCTAACCATTGCGAGCATGCCTCTCAAATGAGGCTGAAACCACCCCTCCCGAGCCCCCCCCCCCCCCCCCCCCCCCCCCCCCCCCTTGTGGTGTGCGTTTGTCCTCTGAAAGCTGACTCCCATGTGTAACCCTCCACTCTGGGTAGCCTGATGCGTTTCTGTGTAGAAGATAATATCTATATCTGTGTAAGTCTCTTTGAAGCCTCCTGTGTCTGACCATAGAGTTCCATTGCAATTCCATACTCCCATCCTCAATGCATCTGTGGTCTCATAGAGCCCACGCTGTCATGTGGGGCGTTTATCCGTGATGATGACTCAGTCATCACGATAAACGGCCCATTTTCTTGCCTTGCAGGCGTCCGTAACCTGAACCATCCCGGCTTTCCTGTGTTCCACCTGTAGGGGGGTGAGGTCATCTCCATGGTATGTTTTAGTGGTTTGAAGGGTGGCCCTCTTTTGCAAGAAAGCCAAACGGAACTCCTATTGAGTTGCCCGCTTGCAAGCCTATTACTCGCACATGTAGAGCCCTAGATTGGCAACGCTTCGCTTCCTCAAGCGTGGTTGTCATGATGAATGTGACATTTGGGGTGTGGGCTGTTTTTTGCTTTTTTACAACCTCAACCCATTTGGAGGTTTCTCCATCCTCTTCTTTGGTTGCTTCCATGTCTCTTGGGAGGCTTGCATGCTCCTCCCGGAATCCTCATTTGGCCTCTTGAATATCTGCTGTGATTGCCTTCTTAGCCTTCTCTAGTCCCGCCTTGTGTTTGGCATTGGCGTCTTGCAACTAGACAATCTCTAGACAAAGGGCTTCTTGTAAGCCCAACGGAGCGTGCAGTGATAGATGCAACCACATGTATGAGAGATACAGATAGACAGAGAGAAGGGAAAGAGAAAGATGGGAACAGGGGATTCCCATGGTACACCACGCTGAGTGGGGAACATGCCGCACCCCCTCTTCAGGAATTTATTTCAGGAAGCATCCACGGGCTTTTCCAAGCCAGGACCAATACAACAAATGAACACAATATCAAACAAAGTCTCGATGCCAAGATCGGGCCGAGGTCGATGTCGAGGCACAAGATAACTGATGTCGAGCTCACCACGAGAACGACCCACCAGAGGCTTACACCGGGCTAGTACCGAAATCCACGTCTGGACCAGATTTTGATATTGTCAAATACCCACTAGTATCTCTTCACCAAATCTGAACAAAGGGGATCCAAAAGGTTCACACGGTGATGGATGCTGATAGACAAAAGTTGGTTTAATGTGGCAGCAGCTGAATGTGTGGCTATCGACGACTGAATGGTAGGAAAAAAAAAAGAGGCACAAGGCGGCGGTTGGCTGACTGTGCTGCTGTAGACAGCTGAGCAACCAATGATGATAGGGCAGCGCTTCAAGGCAGTGCAGACAGATCAGGGCAGAAGCTTTCTGAAGATAGCAGTGTTGGCGCTGTTGCACAGGGTGACACCGATGGCAACAGATAGTGTTGTGCTGGCGGCGCTTTGTGATGTTACTAGCGCTGCTCGCGGCAACTGGCAGCAGCTGAAGTGGCCTGCAGGTGACAACAGACGCGTTACACAGGGCAGCGCGGGCACACGGGGATGTGCTGAAAAAGTAGGGCTGCGCACAGCAGCAAGCAGAGATAGTGGTGGCACTGGTCGTATACGCGGCGCGCAACAGTAGGCAGAAACAGTGGTGGCGCTGGTGCTGTTGGCGGTGCACAGTCAGGTGAATATTCTAAATAGGGGCGAAGGATGGCAGAACGCCGGGGGGTTGAAGGGGTGATGGCAGCTTGTTGTGGTGGAGAGGTTAGTTGGCAAGGATGATGATGAAGATGAGTCTTCACAACTTCTTTCTCCAAGGTTCTCCTTGAGTCTTCTATGATCCACCAAGAGGGTGCTTGGTTCTTTAAATACTTGAGGGGATGCCTGCTTTTACCATGCTTTGCTTTTGTTTTTACCACTTGGCTTTTGTTTTATTCACTTGCTTTTGCTTTTGTTTTAATAATAGTCAAAGTTCTTGATTTTAACTTCAGGGCCTTGCTTTTGGCCCTGGAGCCGCTTTTTGAAAAAGCGGCTTATAGCTTTTTGACGCAGTTCGACGAGCTCTTTCCAACAGCGCCCTCAGCTTTTTGGTGAACAAAGTTTGACTTTTGCTTTTTCTTGCTTTTTAACCCAGACGAGCGCTTTTTCCAATTCGAACTTTAGGAACCTTGTTTCCATATGTGCATCATCCGGTCCATGTGTCCGGGTATGAGTTCTATCATGTGAGAAGAGCATTTAGGAGCAAATAGTTACATTCCCTCCCTCTTATATCATGTGGTGTCTTCTGCTCCTCTGGCAACATCCTTATGCCTTTCTTTTGACCGATGTCCTTGTTTTTGATGGTACATGATCTTCATAGCGTGTAGCAAGGGTTAGAAAATTAATGCATACTCACCGTCTGCAAAAACTAGACACAAGCTATACAACAAATGAGTATGCATCATTCGCGTCTACTAGGTATTCGAGGTAGTGGCCAAGTAGTTTGGAGCCCAGTGGACTATCACATGCAGGCTTAGTTAGTACGAAAGGTACTATACGGTACGGTATGATAAAATACGGTACTAATTGGTACCTTAAAATTTTTTGAGGTACCGTACGATATTAGTACATTTAAAAAAAAATACTTCCTAAACTTAAAAATTGTAGACAAGAAGTTACAAAATAGTAGAACCATGAACATAATGTCATCATGCCATTAGAGTACAAAATTGCTACAAAAGGATAGGCCAAAAACTCATGGCATGGGCGACCGCCAACATGCGTACATACATGATACTACATACTACAATACATCATCAATGGGCTAGAAGGAGATAGATGCCCAATGTCTAGAGAGCTATAACACATCAAAAGTCTACATCATCACCAACATCTGCATGATCATCAACATGATCACTACTAGAGTGTCCATCAAGAGAGTTCTCTGAAGAGGACTCTTCGAAGGTGGACGAGACACTCTGGGGATCATTCTCGCTAAGTAGGTTGCCGTCATCATCAAACAAGGGCTCTCTAGGCAGTGGGGTATCATCATGAGGGGGCAATGGAATATCATCATGAAGGCAGGGATTGGAGCTCGAGGATCCCCGCCTCACATCTGTGCGAAGGCCACCCTCTGTCGATGTCGAAGGCGGAGGCCTATGAACTCCAACTGCTCGGTCCCGTCCATGCTGACTCCTGGTGCTGCAAGTATCTGCTGCCACAAGCTCACTATAGAGCTCCATGAAGATTGCCTCCTCCTCCTCATCAGGTTGTTGATTGACACTTGCAAAGTTTTCACTCCAATGATGGGAGTTGGACTTCTTGGTGTCCTTCTCCACATTGAGGCAATGCAAATCAAAAGCCTCATGCTTCTCCCAAGGCATGATGGATAAGAGAAGGGTTGGGAAGAGCTTGGAGGAAAAAAACTTGGAGTAGAGGCTCAAGTGGGATGGAAGGAGCTTGGAGGAGGGTGGAGGAGGGTGGAGGAGAGGCTTGGAGTAGAGGCTTGGTCCTTGAGGCTTGGAGTAGATGGAGGGTGGTGGAGGAGAGGCTTGGAGTAGATGGAGGAGAGGCTTGGTCCTTGAGGCTTTTATAGAAGGACTCAGGAGAGATGAAAGGAAAACAGCCAAAAAAAAGGGGCAAAAAACGGTTAGAAAAAACGGCTACTTCCAACGGGCAGAAAAACGGCTACTTCCAACGGGCAGAAATAGGGCAAAATCGTACCTAATCGTACGGATACGTACGGTACGAATCGTACGTACGATGTGATCCGTACGACGTACGGAACTAAGCCTGATCACATGCCATAAATCCAAGCATTTTCCATGCATCAAAACAGCACGCAAAGTCAAAGAAACTCCGACATACATCAGTATGCAATGCACAAATAATGATCCTCCTGTTCATGGATTGTTCTGTCTGGTTTCATCGAAACCGTGTTGAGCCATCTAGTCACTAGGACCGCTTCAAGGCCATTTGGTCTCGAGGACCGTCCGAGAGTCATAAATAGTCATCTCGGCCATCTGGTCGCATTGAGCGTCCAACTATGATATCCAATACAGTCATCTGGGCCATCTGGTCGCAATGATTGCCCGACTGTGTAATCCAATGTAGTCATTTGGGCCATTTGGTCGCAATGACCGCTCGACTGCGAAGTCCAATGCATATGGCATCGTTGCCGTCTGGTGGGTCTTCTACATTGTTGCCTCCCATATACAAATGTTGTTCGTTGGGCCTTCTGGCATTGTTGCCACCCAAACTACAGTATGTCCAATCAAAATCATTACATAAGCAAGATAATGATCAATTCCATTTCAGTATAATTATATATACAATGAAGAGGGCTAGGGTTACAATCCCTCCCTCTTAAATCTTTCTTGATCTCAAGACGCATCAAGCCTATACTTCAAATACATCTGGACCAACTGCTTCCTCATATGCTCGAAGAATATCTGGGTAGTCCTTGAAGTACTCTTCTGGCATCCATTTCGTATCCATAGGCGAATAGTTCTTAAACTTCAAGAGGAATTACGTGACCATTGTCCTTCCTCTTTTTCTCATGGAATAGAATACAATATGTTCCGGCTGTAAGATTTCTTCTTGTTCTTCCACTTCTGGTGGATCCTCCAATACAGGCTTCTTTGGGGATAGTCCTGTATATGGCTTCAATAAACTGACATGGAAGGCATTATGTATCCTCCAATGATCTAGAAGGTCCAAACGATAATATACATCGTTGATCTTCTTGGTAACCTGAAAAGGTCCATAATACCTGGGAGCAAGCTTGGGTTCCTTGAGCTCCTTAGCTTTTGACTTTCTAAGTCTTGCTTTTTCAAATCGCAATAACACCCCATCCCCTTCTTTAAAAGTGACCTTTCTTCTATGCTTGTTCGCAGCTTTGTTTTGCTTGGCTTGATATGTCTCAATAGCCTTCCGAACCTGTGCAAAGGTCGTATCCAAATCTCGAACAAACTCGTCTGCATAGAAGATCTCTTCCTTGGTCTTCAAAATAGGCAACAATAACGGTTTGCCATAGATAATCTCAAAAGGAGTTTTGCCTGTCAAAGAGTGAACAGTGTTGTTATACACAAACTCAACCAATGGCAAGTACTTCTCCCATTGATGCTTCGCTTTGAGAGCATAACACTTTAGCATATCCAATATAGTGAGGTTGGCAATCTCACTTTGCCCATTTGTTTGAAGATGATAAGCCCAAGAAAATTTCAGCTTTATCCCCATGTTGTCAAAAAGTGCTCTCCAAAAGAAACTGGTAGTCCGAGGATCTCTATCCCCTACAATGGGTTTGGGTAAGCCATGCTGCTTGAAGATCTGCTGAATAAACAATCTTGCCATATGATTTGCACGGATAGTCTTCTTCACTAGAATGAAGTGGGCTTGCTTACTGAACCTGTTAATAATAGTCCATATTCCATCATTCCCAAAGCTTGACTTTGGCAATCCAAAGATGAAGTCCAAAGCAATACTTTCCCCTGGAATGTTGGGAATTGGCAAAGGTTGTAATAATCCTGCGGGTTTTTGTCGATCAAATTTGACCTTCTGACAAACCAAACATTCTCGAACATATTGCTCAATAACCCTTCTCATACTAGGCCAAAAGAAATAACTTTCCAAAGCCTGAGTTGTTGTCATGATACCTCTATGTCCCATATAAGGTGGGATATGGCATTCTTCCATTACTTTGGGTCTCAAATCCTTGGTCACACATAACGGGTTTGCATCATAAGAAACCCTTCCTTGATGACATAAGAAGTCACCAAATCTCCATTCTGCAACCTATCCCAAATGTCCTTGAAATCTTCATCTGTAGCATAAAGATCTTTCATCATAGTGAAGTCCAAAAAATATCCCATGGAAACTGCATGGGTCATGGGTCATGGGTCTTTTCCCATGACCCATGAGTATGCATAATCTGAAAGTAAAATTGGGCCAAATAGCTAGCCCATCTTATATGCTTTTCTGACATCTTAGGTTGAGACATAAAATACCTTAGACTTTGATGATCTGTGTCTTGATAACAAACTCAATACCCATAAGATAATGCTTCCAAATCTTTAAAGCATGTATGATAGCCATCAATTCTTTCTTGCAAGTGGGTGCGGTCTTCTTGGCTCCTTGAAGTCTTCGACTCTCATAGGTCACGGCCATAGTTGGTTTCGTACGTCGTACGGCTGAAACCGTATGTACTTGCCGTACCGTACGGCACCGTACGGATTCGTACGATACCGTACGTTTTTGGTTGGGGGGGGGGGGGGGGGGGGCGTTGTTGTTGTTGTTGTTGTTGCGTGGAGCAATTTCAGTCTTCTAGAGAGCCATTCATCGCCCTTTGCAGCCTATAGGGAGCTGTTTGTCAGAAGCGTGTGCACTTGCCATTGCCATATTAGGCAAGCGATCATATTGCCTGACCTGATGATGAGGAGGAGGCAATCTTCATGGAGCTCTATAGTGAGCTTGTGGCAGCAGATACTCGCAGCACCAAAAGTCAGCATGGACGGGGCCGAGCAGTTGGAGTTCATAGGCCTCCGCCTTCGGCATCGGCAAAGGGTGGCCTTTGCACATATGTGAGGCGGGGATCCTCGAGCTCCAATCCCCGCCTTCATGATGATATTCCATTGCCCCCTCACGATGATACCCCACTGCCTAGAGAGCCCTTGTTTGATGATGATGGCAACCTACTTAGCGAGAATGATTCCCAGAGTGTCTCGTCCACCTTCGAAGAGTCCTCTTCAGAGAATTCTCTTGATGGACACTCTAGTAGTGATCATGTTGATGATCATGCAGATGTTGGTGATGATGTAGACTTTTGATATGTTATAGCTCTCTAGGCATTGGGCATCTATCTCCTTCTAGCCCATCGATGATGTATTGTAGTATGTAGTATCATGTATGTACGCATGTTGGCGGTTGCCCATGCCATGAGTTTTTGGCCTATCCTTTTGTAGCAATTTTGTACTCTAATGGCATGATGACATTATGTTCATGGTTCTACTATTTTGTAACTTCTTGTCTACAATTTTTAAGTTTAGGAAGTATTTTTTTTTAAAAAACGTACTAATATCGTACCGTACCTCAAAAAATTTTAAGGTACCAATTAGTACCGTATTTTATCGTACCGTACCGTACCATACCTTTCGTACTAACTAACCAGACTGCTCCAAGGCAATCTCCTGAAGCATCACTTTCTAACACGAATGGCTTCGACAAATCTAGAATAATTAATATTGGTCCTTTGCTAGCATAGAATTTTAGTGCTTCAAAGGATTCTTTTTCAGCTTTGGTCCACCGAAATCCCACGGCTGTCGTTGTCAAATCATGAAGTGCACTTGCTACCACAACAAACCACTTGACGAACTTCCTGTAATAAGAGCATAAGCCAAGGAAACTTCGAACTGCATGCACACTAGTCAACTCTGGCCATTCCACAATAGCCTTGACCTTTTCTGGATCCATCCTGACCCCTTCCCTGGACACTATATGGCCCAAGTAGTGAATCTCTGACAAAAAGAACTCACTCTTCTTACCATTCACATACAACTTGTGGTTCCTTTAATTCCTGAAATACCATATCCAAGTGCTTTCGATGCTCTTCTTCATTCTTTGAATGCACAATAATGTCATCAAAGAAAGTAGCTGCAAACTTTCTATGTGCTCGAGATATTCTTTCCATCATTCGGTTGAAGGTAGCGGGGGCATTGGTAAGACTAAAAGGCATCACTAAATACTCGTAGAGTCCAAAGGTAGTCCTGAATGCGGTCTTGTGAATGTCCTCTGGAACAATCCTGACTTGATGGTATCCACTCTTCAAGTCAATCCTGCTGAAAATAGTAACTCCGTCCAATCTATCCAGGATATCTTCAATCCTAGGAATAGGAAACCTGTTCTTTACAGTGATCTTGTTAAGAGCCTTGTAATCAATGCACTACGCCAAGAATCATCCTTTTTTTGAACCAATAGAACTGGGAGCAAAAAGGTGATGAGCTAGGTCAAATCAAACCCTTTTCCAAAAGCTCTAGCACTTGCTTCATAATCTCCTCTTGTTGAGCCTGACTCACTCGATAAGGAGGTCTATTAGGAGGTGAACTTCCTTGCATGATGTCAATCTTATGATCTTCCGGTCTCTCTGGAGGTAGCTCTCCTGGAAGAGTATCTGCAAAACAATCCTCATACTTCTTTAAAAAGTCTTTCCTTTCATGATCAAGAGTTGAGAGTGATTCATCACCCTCAGATTCCTTTGGATCTCTTACATATATCAAGTATGAGAAAATAGATTGCTTTATTGCTTTAGGAACTTGTACATGACTAATGAGTGGAATGGAGTTCCCGTCAACTTGTACAGTCTTGCCTTTAAAAGGAAACCTAGTCTTATTTCAAACCCAATCAATGGCCGGATCTATCTTCTTATGCCAAGGCATTCCCAAAATTACATCACAATGTCCAATTTTACCAACCACAAAATTCTCGTGATCCACATAGTCTCCAATCTGTTAGCGGAGCTTTCCCAAAATAGGAGTTACTTCGGCTGACATTCCTTCAAAAGCGGCACTTGCTGTAATAGGAGTTTTAAACCTATCCGGAGGGAGGTTCATGGCTTCAACCACTCGAAGTGGATAAGTACGAGTTGGTTTGCCACTTTGCCCCAAGCTTTGAAGAGTTGCCTCTTCTTTGGTGGAGTATCATCTTGATGTCGAAGTTCTTTAGGTAATGCATTACTTTGGGGTGGTTTGGCTTCTTGGCTTGGTTTATCAGGACATTTTGCAGCCATATGTCCTTTCTTTCCACATTGGAAACATTTACCTTCTTTGACATAATCCTCGAGTTGCTTGCGGGATAGCTTCTTTTGGTACAATGGGGGTTTATTCTCATTTTTAGTCTTCTTTTCTTGTGCTTCGTTCCTTGCTTGAGATTCCAGTTTAAACTTCTTCTTTTGGGACGAGTCTCGAGTCTCACTCTTTGATTTGCCCACCATCTAAGGCATATATAGAGCTTCGGCTTTGTCTTGGGCTTCTGCCAAGGTTTTGGGTCCCATCATATAGACTGCTTGATAAAGCTTTGGCTGTAATCCATTTACAAACCTTCGCATTTCCATCAATGGTGGAATAGGAGTATATGAGGTAAACTTCAATGAGACGGCTGAGAAGTTATTAAAATATGTTGCCACACTTTCTCCCACTTTTTGCTTTATCTCGTCCCATTCCTTCTGCACATTTGCTTCAAGGTAGCGGGAAGGAACTTCTTGTTGAACATGGTTTTGAAATCAGCCCATGAGGTATGTTCGGTCCCTTCTTGGACCACCTTTAGCCACTAAATCAAGGCGGCATCTTTCAAGTGCATATGAACGGTGCGGATTTTGGACTTTTCATAGAAGTCCTCTCCTCCAAAGGCGGTGTCAAACTGTTTGATGAAGGATAGAGCTTTCTGAGTGTCCCGCTTTCCATAGCAGGTATCAAACTTTACGCTTTTCTCTCTTGACTTGAAGTCTACTTTACCGGTTGAAGGCTCCTTTGCCTTCTTCTCTTTTGCTTGGCCGGAAGAAGCTATATTTTATAAAGCGGGTCTAGGGGTAGCTTCTCTCTGTCCTCCATAAGTGATGGATCGGGTGACTTAGGGTTCTTCTCTAAAGGAAACCCCTTTACCTCGTAGGTAAGCTTTGGCGGCTTCCACACCTTCGGCTTCGGTGGTCTGATCTTTGACAAAGTCTTCGAACATCTGGGCTCTTCTATAGTCTTGTTCCTTCTTGGCTCTCCAAGCTAGGAACTCTTCATCTTGAAGATACCTTTTGAACTTTTGAAATTCTCGATATTCGGCTGATGTCATGACTGTGATCTCATGAGAGACAGACAGGTGGCCTTGGATCTCTTCTGGATGTCCTGGGTTGTCTTCAAAGTTGTTCCCTTCTTGAGGCCCTTGGTCTCCCTCAACTCTCGACATGGTTTTGTCACTCCAAAAAAAGCCCAAGGGAACGTGAAGTGACAGATGCAACCACGTGTATAAGAGATAAAGATAGAGAGAGAGAAGGGGGAGAGAAAGATGGGAATAGGGGATTCACACGGTACACCACGTTGAGCGGGGAACAGGCCCGCCCCCTCTTGAGGAATTTATTTCAGGAACAATCCACAGGCTTTCCCAAGCCAGGACCAATGAAACAAATGAACACAATATCAAACAAAGTGCCTATGTTAGGATCGGGCCGATGTCGATGTCGAGGCACAAGATAACTGATGCCGAGCTTAGCACGAGAATGACCCACAAGAGGCTTACACTGGGCTAGTACCGAAATCCACGTCTGGACCAGATTTAGATATTCTCAAATACCCACTAGTATCTCTTCACCAAATCTGAACAAAGGGGATCCAAAAGGTTCACAGCGTGATGGATGCTGATAGACAAAAATTGGTTTAATGCGGCAGTAGCTGAATGTGTGGCTGTCGACGACTGAATGGTAGAAAAAAAAAGAGGCACAAGGTGGCGGTTGGCTGACTGTACTGCTGTACACAGCTGAGCAACCAACGATGATAGGGCAGCGCTTCAAGGCAGTGCAGATAGATCAGGGCAGCAGCTTTCTGAAGATGGCAGTGTTGGTGCTGTTGCACAGGGTGACACCGATGGCAACAGATAGTGTTCTGCTGATGTTACTTGCGCTGCTGGCAGCAGCTGAAGTGGCTCCAGGTGACAACAGACGCGGTACACAGGGCAGTGTGGGCACACGGGGAAGTGCTGAAAAAGCAGGGGTGCGCACAGCAGCAAGCAGAGATAGTGGCGGCACTGGTGGTGCAGATGGTGCGCAACAGTAGGCAGAAACAGTGGCGGTGCTGGTGCTGTTGGCGGCGCACAGTCGGGTGAATATTCCAAATAGGGTCGAAGGATGGCAGAACGCTGGGGGGTTGAAGGGGTGATGGCCGCCGGTTGTGGTGGAGAGGTTAGTTGGCAAGGATGATGATGAAGATGAGTCTTCACAACTTCTTTCTCCAAGGTTCTCCTTGAGTCTTCTATGATCCACCAAGAGGGTGTTTGGTTCTTTAAATACTTGAGGGGATGCCTACTTTTACCATGCTTTGCTTTTGTTTTTACCACTTGGCTTTTGTTTTATTCACTTGCTTTTGCTTTTGTTTTAATACTAGTCAAAGTTCTTCATTTTAACTTCAAGGCCTTGCTTTTTGGCCCTGGAGCCGCTTTTTGACTCAGTTCGACGAGCTCTTTCCAATGGTGCCCTCAGCTTTTTGGTGACAAAGTTTGACTTTTTGCAATTCGAACTTTAGGAACCCTGTTTCCATATGTCCATAATCATGTCCATGTGTCTAGGTATGAGTTCTATCATGTGAAAAGAACATGAAGGACCAAATAGTTACACTTCTTGTGTGGCTAGCTCTCCTTCCTCTTTACCATACTTATGCATCACTTCCTTCCTTGCATAATTCCATACATTTCTCCATGCATGCAGCCAGGCATGCGTCCTTCCATTCTTCCATCTCTTGTTGCATTTCATCGTGGAGCTGTTTGTACGTTTCCTCTACTCGGTTATCTTTGTTCTGGATCTCAGTCCTCATCATAGCATGAATCTCCTTTTGATGCTGGTTCAATGTCATGTCTATCAGCTTCTTTGGTCTGAAAGGGCCTTCTAAGCCTATTCTTCGATCTTGTTCACTCTGTCTTCAAGAGGGAGCACCATTGTGACAATCGCCCAACTCAAGCTATGGTCAAGGACACAGGAGAAGATGGGAGATGGCCCGATGCGAGATGGAGTAAGGGCTGGAGTGGCTTTTGGTTGAGGGTTCAACCATTTGTTCGGCGTAGAGCAGGGGAAAGCTGAATAGAGGGCGCACAGGCGAAAACGGGAGAGATGGCGGCGGCGCACAGAGCAGAAGGTGGGCGGCGCTCAAAGTAGAAGGTGGGCGGCGCACAAAGCAGAGAGCAGATTGCGCACAGGTAGAAACGCGAGAGGGCGGCGGACAGAGCAGGCTGGTGAGCGGAGAGAGAGAGAGAGAGAGAGAGAGAGAGAGAGAGAGAGAGAGAGTTATATTAAACGTCTTCAAAAGACCCAGTGGGTCTATGAGACCAAAAGTGATACAATAGTGTCCATGTAATCTCGTCCTGGTACAAAAGAAAAGAAGGACGAGAGCTTTGAGCTGAGAATGTCAAATTCCAGAGAGAGAGAAAGAAAGAAAGAAAGAAAGTTGCCAGTATGTCATTGTCTAGAATAGAGCCTCTGTCACTATCGGTGCAGCCCCCATCTCTGCCCGCACAATCTCATGTGGCACTGATGGTTTACTCCTAATCATGCGTGAGATCATCGCCACTAGGGGCCTCTCCATCGGCTTCCACCCATCATATACCTCCTCTCTGTATCTATCTCGGCCGGCTCTCTCCTCTGTCTCCTCAGAGAGAAAGAAAGATATATATATTAAGCGTCTACTAAAGACCCAATGGGCCTATGAGACCAAAGCGATACAATAATGTCCATGTCATATCTCATCATGGAATGGAAAATAAAACAGAAAGAAAACACAAACATAGCTATCTCACTGGGGTGATACAAAACTGTGCATGGAAACTGATCATGGAATACTAAGAACATAGAAAAATGAGACAGAGGAGGGCCATCAGGACTTCCCGTTATAGATAACGAGACCATGTGCAGCTCCCAGCTCTAAGAGATATCTCCCATACTCTAAGGGGTAGCTGTCCTGTGATGATCGCTACAGCCCTCTGTCAATGATGTCCAGCTTCTGTTAGTCTGAGAGGGTCGTCTAGATCGAGTAGTGGGACCTGCTGACTTCCCGTCGTGGCGTTAAAATCCCTGAGCAGCAGGAGTTCCCCCAACTGTGAGAACTCCATGATATCCCCATATAATGGTAAGTACGGTGACTGGCCATGCTGTGCGGCGTAAGGGGAGTGGCGTGGTGCAAAATAACACACAGCAATGTGGATGACTCTGTCACTGCTAAGCTGTAGCCGCACCCAAAGATACGGTGCATCCTTGTCCTTCCGGACAATGCTGACAATCTGTTGGAGATGGGATCTAAAAAGGACAGCTACCCCCCCAGAGCCACGTGTAGTACTCTTGATGTGCGGGTCTTGTCTCGAAAATCCGACTCCCACTCATACGCGGCTATGTATGGTAAGCCCCTCCTAGGGCCCTGATGAATCTCTGTATAAAGAATGACATCCGTGCCTGTGAGAATCTCGCTCAAGCCTCCTGTATTCGACCACAACATGCCATTGCGGTTCCATACTACCAACCTTAGGTGTTTGGTCTCATAGACCCCGCGTCCCTATTTGGGACGATGCTCAGTGATAATGACTCTACCATCTCTATAGATAGCCCACTTGCCTGCTCTGCGGGCCTCATGAACAGTCACCATCGCTTCATGCAGTGTGCCACCTGTGCTAGAGTGAGATCATCTCCCATGTACACCTGTGTGCCCTTGAGGGCAGCCCGCGTGTCTAAGAAGGCCTGTTTGCTGGTGGCATCAGGGAATCTAATGATGAGGGGCCTCTCTCGTGTCATATCCTTGCCTGCCCTCCATGTGTCTGCAAAGGGGGGGAAGATCCTGTCCACTCCTAGCATCTGGCAAAGCGTCATGGCATCCTCCTTGGGGAAGCCCCCATACTCACACATGGAGGGCCCTATCCTTCCTGCGTTTCTCCTCCTCGAGAGTCTCATATATGATGCTCTGTGGGGGTTTGTGCTTCTTCACCACCTCCACCCAATCTTTCTGAGTGGTCTGATGTTCTTCCCACAGCTTTCAACTGCTCCAAGTCAGTCCTTAAACCCTCCTAAATATTCAGTTCCCCTTCCTCCACTGTATGGTCCTTGACTGTAGCCTTTAGGGCTTCCATTTCTGCCCGGAGTTCCCCTATTATTTGGGCAGCCTCTGGCATTCCTGTTTGTTGCAGCTGGGTCTCTTTCAACATCTGAATCACCTCTTCCTGATGGTTCACTTGGGCTGCCAGTTCTTCAATCTTGTTGTTCTTTCCCCGAATCTCCTTGTGGAGGCCTTCCAACTGTTTTTCATGTTGGTTCAGAACCCTGTCCAGCACCTTCGTTTGTTCGCCCAATAACTTCTTGGTGTTGTCCTCCACTGTCTTGATGTATGCCTCCATCTCCTGTAGGTTCATTGTGGCTATTTCCCCCTAGTTGCTGCCTTCGGGGCCTGAGCAAGGGCGGTGGGGAATTGGCACCGCAGGTGCAAACAGGCTGCAGCACAGCAGCGTGGGTGGGAAAAGGGAGGCGGACACACAACGCACAGGCGCAGCAAGGGTGCAGCACCACGGGTGCAAACAGGCGTAGCACAGCAAGGGCGGAGGGGGCTGCAAGTGTGCAGCGCGAACAGAGGGGGGCAGGAAGAGAGAGACCACCAGCGCGCAGCACAAGCAGGGAGGGGGGCCTGCGCAACGTCACGCTATCGAGATGGAAGAGACCACAACGTGCAGCGGGGGGAGAGGGGGGGGGGCGCAGAAGAAGCGGGGCTGCGAAGCGGTCAGGCGATGGCGGAGAGAGAGAGAGAGAGAGAGAGAGAGAGAGAGAGAGAGAGAGAGAGAAAAAGAAAGTTATATTAAACGTCTCCTAAAGACCAAATAGGTCTGTAAGAGCAAAGTGATACAGTGTTACACAAGGTATGTCTCATCATGTAAAAGAAAAACAAAATAAGTACAAATGACATAGCTTTAGAGGCTGATACAATGATCATCATGGAGTATAAGCACTAGTACAAGAGACTCTCATCATGGAGTACATAAGAATATGAAGCATGTGAGGCATTTCATCATCTAGAAGAGGGTACACCTTTGTCAAGTATGTCAAGCATGGGGTTACTGAGTATGGCCAAGAGGTCCCCTTTTGTCATGATACTTGGGAAGGTGGTGTGATGCTGGTGGAGCATGGCCTAGATCTGGAGCTGATGGGAGGATTGTGGTTGGTGTCCTGTGGCTGGGGACGTGTGGCTGGGACGTTAGGAACGTCGAAGCGCACAAGCCCGTTCTGAGTCCTTGCGGATGGGGCGGAGCGGAGGTACCTTGTGGTGGACCCACAAGGTCCATGTCACTTGGTTGAACACAATGCTAATCAATACAATTAAGTACACCAAGATTTAATGGACAACATGCTCAATACAAGAAGTAATTTGCTGAATTGACAAGAGACGCACAATGAGCTGGAACGGCCGGCCCCTCGGTCAAATAAAGTATATTGATCTTGGTAGAATCAATTATATAGTGTCGTGGGCATTTCTGACTAGATTTCCATACCAATGCATATGAATACAATATTGCAAAGAATGTGTTGTTGGTGTAGACTTGCAACTCACACTATCCTCTCAAATGCCCATGTTCCCTATCATCTGCTTTCTATTGTTCCACTAACACATGGTAGCAACAATATGCAAGAGAGAACGTAGGACAAGAGAACAGTACACACGGTATGTAATGCTACTTGCTTCCATATTTAAGCATCAAAGCTTACCAATTGCAAGTAGAGTCGATGACAACAGCAGTCTTCATGATGGAAGCGTTTGGAGTGTTGAAATCTTCGATTTATCATGATCCTTCGCGACAAAAGTCTTCACGAGGATGAAGGAAACCCTGGGAAAGCTTCCCGTATGGTTCAACTTGAGAAAGGAGGGCTGAAATTAGGGTTTTCAGTAAAAAGACCAGAAATTACAAAAAAAATAAGAGCTGTTTTGCTGAATTTTAGTCATTGGGAGTGTGTGGGAGAGTGAACACCACATGGAAGTACTCTTTGAAGCTTGGAAAACACACTAGCAAGCTTGGATATGGAGTTGGGAAGGAGAAAGTGCAGAAAATACAGCCAAAGACGCCTCATGAAGGGGGCGCCTACTTCTAGAGAGAGAGAGGAGAGAGATGGTGAATTGTCCACTCTAGGTGTCAAGTATAGAGGACAAGTGCCTTGTGGTGCAAGCTAGAACAGACACATGGCTGGTTGCTCTCTTTGTACAAAGGGGATAAGGTTTGGGCGGTGGGCATTGGGTTTTGTCCACCTTGGGGCATCGTGTGTGTGAACACAGGGCTGGTCATAACTTATAAGTGAGTTTTAGTTGCCCAAAACTTAATGAAGTGTGTACACACTCACTTATAAATTAGTGCTTATTCCTAAAGCTAGGTTTATGACCAACACTTACCACTTGTCACATGCCACATAACCATGTTAGCATACAGTTATACGCACGGTTCACAGGTGGGTGTCCCCTTACCTAGAACTACACATTGGTCAGGCAAGCATGAAAACAGCATACAATTTCAATTGCAAGCAAGCACATAAAGATGCTATGCAATGCAGCATTGGTATGGACAATCCTCGTTTATGGAACTATACCAAAATAGACGTGCTCCCAAGTACACAAGGTACCAGATTCAATGGAACACCAATCCTCCAAGCATTTCCGAGCATGTACACATAGGCACAAGTCCCAAATGGAAAGCCAAGTCCACAGAATCACAGGAGTGGCATCAATTCCTGGCATATGCAACTCCCATGGACGTCAGTCCAATGTACATACATAATGAGAAAACACGGGTGGACCAATTGGGTGTCCAAATGGTGACAGTCCACTATGCCGATATCCTTTCACCAGGCCGAGAAGAAACTGGTGATGGTCAGATAGCGAGGAAGGAGGGGTGGTGGCATTGTTGTGTTTGTGAAGCTCCAATAGAAAGAGTCCCAGGCAACGTTGGTCCAAGAAGTCCATGATGTTGGATAATGGACCAAAACTCTCACGGAAGCGACAGTGGCCCCACCCGAGAGAGAGAAAGGAAAGAAAGAAAGAAAGATATATTAAGCGTCTACTATAGACCCAATGGGCCTATGAGACCAAAGTGATACAATAATGTCCATGGCATATCTCATCATCATGGAATGGAAAATAAAACAAAAACAAAACATAAACATAGCTATCTTACTGGGGTTATACAAAACTACATTCGGCAAACTACACGTGATTTAAGTCATCGCCAACAATAGAGCAAATTGCACAAAGATGAAGGAGTTTGTAGTGGGTGATTATCCAACCGTTGTATGGACTCCTTGTGCCTGCCACTCTCTAAATTTGATGATGGAGAATGTTGCAAAGCTTGAATGGGTGGAGGTAGCATTGGAGAAGGCTTTGTGCATCATCAAACTTATCACCTACGAGCCTGAAGCTTTAGTACTCTTCAGACCATGCTTATCGCTAGTTTGCGAGGTGGGCATAGAATTTTGCGTTGTTTGACTGGCAGCCTGAACAGCCCAAACATTAGCCTTACACGGTCCCAAGATGATGTTTCCCTTTTGATAAAATCCTAAGCATAAAGCTTTTGCAAAATCCTTCATGCATGCACAACTTACTGAGAAGTGGCACTACATGCACAGTCCTCCCAAGAAAACTTTCTAAATACATCCTTTGTTTAGGCACATTTTGGCTTATAGCACCTATGGCTATACATCTGACTTTTGTATTCGTACCTACAACTTTGCATGGCATCCCATAAGCTGTCAGTTGTCCCGACATATCCCAGATGTCTTGCAAACTGCAAACATGGCATTCAACATGTCTTTTTGTAACTGTGTCAGTCATGGCATACATGTGTCTCTTGCAATCAGTGGAAATATCTTACTATATTGGCCATTACCAAGTGTGCCACTCCTCACTTCCTCCTCCCCGCTCTCTTGTACCATGATGAGATTACATGGACACTATTGTATCACTTTTGGTCTCATAGACCCACTGGGTCTTTTGAAGATGTTTGATATAACTTTCTTTCTTTCTTTGTTTCTTTCTCTCTTCCATGCATATAGCTTTGCATTCTCCTAGTAGTAGAGCTCCATCCCCTCCTCCATTCATTGTACTTATTGCACACCCAGATTCAGCTTTTTAGTTCAGTACTTTTTCATTTTGAAGATGTTTAATATAACTTTCTTTCTTTCTTTGTTTCTTTCTCTCTTCCATGCATATAGCTTTGCATTCTCCTAGTAGTAGAGCTCCATCTCCTCCCCCATTCATTGTACTTATTGCACACCCAGATTCAGCTTTTTAGTTCAGTACTTTTTCATTTTGTTGGGATGACAGAGGATACCCCATACAGGTACACCGATTTGTCTCATAGGCCGAGTTCGGTCTTTTGGAAGACGTTAATAAAATCTTTCTTTCTTTCTTTCTATGTACACCATTTTGGTCTCATAGACCCTTTGGGTAACGTTAATATAACTTTCTTTCTTTTCTCTATGCACACTTCAATACAATTGCGATCAATCCCATACCGTTAAGTATGAGGGTATATTTGGGGGTAATTAGTTTCTAATATTTCCAAATGACACTTTTGTCCGTCTAATTTTCTCTGGTGCAGTTGCAGAACTTATCTACCCATTTAGATCTTGGTATGCCCAAAAGTTATAATTAATTTTGATGTACCAGGTTAATACATGCATTTTTAACCTTGGAAGTGCTTCCCTAGGGTGGGCAGTGTGAAAATATGATTTGTAGAGGTAGAAATCCTCTCTATGGCCTCACGCCAAAAATGCAAGCTGTGGGGTTACCGATCATCTCTCATTTTAGCACGGTCCCAATCATTTTGGCGGTTGCCTCAGCAGCGATTGGATAAGGGTGTAGGCACTCCTGCCTACATCATTGTGCATACTGCATAAGTTCCATAGTTTCCAGAAACGGCGTTTCTGGAGCACTGAAACGCCGAAACGTTTCGGAAACGTTTCCAGAAACGGAAACGGCGTTTCTGGCTTTTATTTTTTTCCAGGGTTCAAAAACCCGCATGCTCTCTTCGCCGGCACTTTTCGCTTCTTTCCGCCGCCTGTTTGGAGCTGCTCTAGCCATCTACCTTGCCCTCTACTCCTCTACCTCCACATCAGCCCTCTACCACGCCCTCTACCTCTCTACTTGGGGCCTCCACCTTTGCCATCTAAGCTCTACCAAGCAAGAAGGAGTCACACCTTGCTCGCAGCCTGCAGGACCAGAAAAACAGCCTCCACTTCTCGAATCTCTCCGAGTCTTCCGACCTCGAACCGCACAAGTAAGTAACATGGCTCGGACTCCGGATCCTTTTTGGCAGCATGTGGAGCAAGTGGGGGCTTATGCAGGATCTGGTGGCTCCAGGAAATGGAGATGTAAATATTGTGGGTTGGTCAAAACGGGGAGTGTCACCCGTGTGAAGGACCATCTTGCTCATGTTCCAAACAAAGATGTAGGGCCATGCCCCTCTGTTCCTCTAGATGTTCGGAAAAGCCTTGAAATGTGGAGGCAAAAGCGTTTTGCCGTTCCCGAAGAGGAAGTATCTACAGCAATGGGTGGTCAAGAGCATGAAGCTGGTTCAAGTCAAGCAGCAGTAGCAAAGAGGGCCAGAGGCAGAGACACAGGATCAGATTTCTCCTCTACCTCAGTGTCGGGTGTGCATGCAAGGAGGACTCCTTTGCCAGGTGATGTATCACATTCACAAGACACCCCTCCAAAAAATACTGTACAAAGGGCTAGCATCCAAGCAGGATTTCAAAAGCAAGCAATTGCAGAGGCAACTAGGGAGCTCACCCGGATGTTCATACGGTGTGCCATTCCCTTTCATGTGGCCAAGACAAATCAATGGAGGAAGACCATGAGGGCCATCAGCCGCATTGGATGCGAGTGGGATGGCCCTACATCTGAGGCTCTGCGGACACGAGAGCTAAAGCGGGAAAAATCATGCATAGAAGTGCAGCTAGAGCCCTTGAAGGAAACATGGAAAAAGTATGGCTGCACTATATTGTGTGATGGGTGGTCAGATGTACGCAGGAGAAATGTATACAATGTTTTGGTGTCATGCTGCAAAGGCACTATGTTTTTGAAAGCCATTGATGCCTCCCTCCCAGGTCTCACAGTTACAGGTGCATTTATTTGGACACATATAAGGGAGGCTATAGTGCAAGTTGGGCCTGAGAATGTTGTGCAGGTGGTGACAGATAATGGAAGTAATTGTAAGTCTATGGGCTCTATGCTAGAGGATGAATTTCCAGCCATTGTGTGGACCCCTTGTGCATCACATAGCCTCGACTTATTGATTGAGGACATAGGTCAAATACAATGGGTTGAAGCCATCTTTTGCACCGCACGAAGCATGGTGAAGTTTGTGAAGAAGAGGCCAAAAGTCTTGAGCATGTATCGGGCCTACAGCACTCTTGAGCTATTGCAGCCTGCAGCCACCAGATTTGCATACATGTTCATTGTGCTTGAGAGACTCCTGCGAGTCCGCAGAGAGTTGGTACGCACTGTCTACTCAAATGAATGGCTAGAGTGGGATGAGAGAGAGAGCCCCAAGGCAAGAGCTTTTGTGCGTGATGTCATGAGAGAGGAGTGGTGGGTAGAGGTTGAGGGGTTGATCAAAACTCTCAACCCCATCTACACAGTGTTACGCATTACAGACATGGAGGGCAGTACTCTAGGCCTTTTATACGAGTACATGGACAAGATTGGGGAGGCTCTCAACAAGCAAGACTACTTGAGAGCAGAGCAGTAAGTCTCCTCAGTCATGGCTACCCTTGCTTTACTTCTTATCTTTATTTTACTCTTGAGTCTTTACATTGGTCTCGACTCTTGACTCTTGTTTTTTGTCCTTTTGTATCTTATGGTTTGATCTCTAAAGGGTTGATGAAATCAAGGCTGTGTGGAATCGGCGATGGGATTGGTTTCACAGGCCGATTCATGCAGTAGCACATGTATTGCATCCTTTGTGGCGAGATGAGGAGCAATACGAGAACGAGGAGCTAGAAGAAGGCTTCATGACATACATGAGGAACTTGACATCTGGTAATGTGCACATGCTGAAATGTATAGAGGATGATCTCTTGGCCTTTCGCAACCAGACAGGGAGCTTTGGTCGAGAGACTGCAAAGCTTCGAGAGACTCAGCTACAGCCTGTCTCATGGTGGGAGAAGTATGGAAATTGTGCTCCCACGCTGGTAATTCACTACCCTTAACTACAGTTTACATAGTACACTGTACAATGTGCATCTTTCTTGTTTCCACTTAGTTCTAATTTCTAATTGTATGTGCATTTCAATAACAGAAACGCATCGCCATTCGAGTGCTCTCACAGGATTGCAGTTCGGGTCCATGTGAGAGGAATTGGAGCACTTGGGCCCTCTTCCATACAAAGAAGAGGAATAGGCTGAGTACCGCTCAGCTAGAGCGGTTGGTGTTTTGTCATTGCAACCTCCAGCTCCTTGAGAGGAATGCCCGACATCCGGAGCCTTCACAGGTGAATGTGGATAAGATCGACATCATGAGGGAGAGGTTCATCCCAGAGATCCCACAGAATGAGCGTGATATGTACACCTTGCTTTATGAGGAGCTGACAGTGCCGAGCCACAACACCCGCTGCACCACCCATTCTCAGAGGCAGAGGGGGGGATCCATCGCTTCCACTTCAGCAGAGGCAGAGGACCATGATCCTACCATTTCTTCATCTGAGCCTGACTCTCATGAGTCGGAGGATGACTCCTCCATGGATGATCTTGATGAGTGATTTTTGGAGCACTTAGCTCTAGGATTTTGTCATGCCAGCAGCTGCTGCCAGCCTGCCAGCCACATGGATATTTTTGATCATGTTTTGTATTTACTATAGTCTATACATATGGATTATGGATTATGGATGATGGATGATGGATGATGGATCTTGTTTTGTATTGACTCTTTTGAGGCTTGAGCCTACAGTTGTCATTTCTGAATTTTGATCTATCATTTGAGTCTTTGACATTGAACTTGTTACTTAAGCAAAGATGTATTTTTCAAGCTTTTGTAATGTTTTTATTAATTATATATGTATGTATTAAACCCTAAAACCGAAACTCCGTTTCCCCGTTTCTTCCCGAAGGCCGAAACTCCGAAACTCCGTTTCCCGCCGTGCTCCGCACCCCCGTTTCCGAAACTCGTGGAAACTATGTGCATAACCGACACCCATTGCCTGGGCAATGTCTTCCGATGTGATGAAAATATTGTCAGACGGAACCAACCTGACAATCCTGTTGAATTCCATTAAGTGCCCATGTTATGGAAACTCAAAATATGCCAATCAGGGAAAAAGTTTTCTATGTAGCTTTTGTAAGAGTGCTGTTTCCATAACTGGACCAACCTTTGCTAGCCAGTTTGTTGCTCAATATGTTAGATGATGTCATATACTTTGGAAATCAACTGCAAGTGCTTACACAACTAGAAGCTAGTGTACACAAGTCAATGCTTTGTTGCTTTAAAAGTGCCCAATTCCATTTGTAATGTTTGCTTACAAATGCATGTGCAGGAGGCCATCCAGTGCGAGGAAGGTTCAATCTACATTCGAATATGAAACTTGCCAGATGCTAATCGCACTATCCCAAAAGCTGCTGCACATTGAAGAAAATACAGAGCTGCTTAAATTGGTGGAGATGTTACAGATGGGTTTAAGAGCTTTTGTAAATTCACAGAGAGCTTCTGATTTAGCTCTTCATGAAACAGCCAGGCTTGACATGTGGAAGCATTTAAAGAGGGTGCTTAACATTTCTGATAATGACCAAACTACGTGCAAATGAAACACAAACATAATATGTTCTTCCATAGATCCTACAAAAGTCTCCCTTTTTTTGTTGTCTGATAGCACTGGCCTGTATCGGTCAACTATGATGCCTTTTATCCAATTGGGTCATATTCCAATGCTTCTTCACGGACTGCCTTGATGTGCTAAACAGATGAATTCTACCACATGACTAGGAAACAGTTCACTATTGCGTATGTTTTCCAGAAGTAACGTTTTGCCAAGACGGTGAACTCGCTAGAAGAAGTCTTTAGTACCCAGGTTATGAAACTTGTACATGTGTGCATGAAGCTTATAAACGTTTGTGCAGGTATAACCTCAGGATTCCTCTTGTTGAACCCTGCACTCCCCTTCCTACCTTACATGTACGGTCTTATCCTCTTCTTAAACCCTACATATATGGCCGAGAGGAACCTGCAACCCTTTCTTTGGTAAATGAATTAATGCAGCCACCAGCGCCCCACCAAATGGTGCAGCTGGTGGGCTGCCAAGTTCACGCCACTAGGTGGGTGCTGGGGGAAATTTAGAATTATCACTGTGGTAATGGAAACTGCTTGAACAGTCGGGCCCTTTAACAAAATAATATATATTTTTTTTCAAGGAAATGGCTTTTTATATTAAGAACTTAGAAAAGAGTTACATAAAATAGAGAGCTTTTATCAAAATGGTGTCCTTGGTAACAACTATTTCTCTAAACATCATGCGGTCTTGCATGCCCTGATCACACTGTCAGCCTTCCTCTTCTTTGCCTTCTTGTGCAGTTGAGATATCCTGGCATCCAAATCCCAAGTCTTCTCTGGATGAACCTTTCAATTGCATATATCAATTGGTCTTTCAGCCAGATTTGCTGAGTAGGAGAACTATTAAAGACAAAGTCCAACCTGTTTATCATAGTACCCACAACATTTCAGAACTCAGCACAGACCACAGTTATCTCCCAAAATCAGAGTTTTCCATCCTACAGACCGTCTATTCCATGTCGTAATGCAAGTGGATAGAGAGTCAAACCATCTTTTGGCTTGAGGACAGTGGATTAAGATGTGTAAATCATCCTCCATCTCTTTGCATTTGTGGCATTTGCCATCCCCAACGTTGCATCTGTGTGCTTTCTGCTGGGTCCAAATGGCTCTGTACATAATTAGCCAGGCTAGACATGCCTTCTTTGGCTCAACATATTTGTTCCACAGTTTGCCAAAGAGGAAATACCAGTGTTTTATGTCCCACATGAGACTTCACCTTCTATCGAGTGTGCAGTGAACAGGGGGATCCTTTTCTTAGCAGGGATGGGCATGAGGTAGGAGCACGAGGTAGGAGTGCGAGCTCAATGCCTGATTTGTGCAGTCTGCAAGCAGGTTCAACCCCGGCCGCCTCCACTGGGAGGATGGGCAGCATAGGTCGCCAGATGGAGTCTCTTCCATGGAGCCTCCAAGTATGGCTAGGTTTATCTGTGAAAGGAGTAGGTCTCCTTTGACTGAGTTCCAACCTCTCCATAAAGAAATGACTAGAGGGCTACCCACATGTTTAATATGATATTTGCTCATCAATATTGTCAGAGGTAGTAGGTACTTCCACTTGGGGAATTTTTCGAGCTTGAACTGATCTGTGTTCCCATTGATCAGCCAGGCCCGGTCTTCTGAGGGGTTTAAGATGCTCCTCAGAACCCACTTAGCAGCCATTCTGTCTGCCAAGTTAGATACATCTAGGAGACGAAGTCCCCATTTCCCAGTTTCCAGATAGCACCAGTCCCATTTGACCTTTGGTATTGACTTTAACCATGGGTCCCCCCCCATACAAGAATTTCCTGCACAACCTTATGAATTTTCTTAGGTCATCATCTAGGGTCTCCCGTAGCTTAAAAAATAGATTACAGAGGGAATGATGAAGTGGTTGATGATCATTTCCCTACTTGCAAGGTTGAGTTGTCATTTTTGCCACCTAGTGAGTTTGCCTTCTACTTTGTTTAGAACCCATTGCCACCTCTGTTTCATAGTGACTTTGAAGCCTATTGGGATACCCAACAGTTTGAATATCACCCCATCTTCCAATGTTTCGCATCTTGCATGAATCAGCCACTCTCTTGGCTTGTCAATCAGTGTTCTGATCCCGGTTTTTTGATGGTTTATCATTGATCCTGATGCTATGCAGTGTATGTCTAGGCATGTCCAAAAGCATCTCATACTTTGTTCATTGTTGGCTACCATTGCATTTGGGTCATCTGCAAACATTTGAGTACAGAGTTGTTTGCACTGGGGAGGGAAATTCCCTGCATCTCCCCTTTCTCCATCTGTTGCAATGACATAAGAGCAGGGGGGGCAGATGGAAACCTTGCCTAATGGACTTGGTCTGAGGGAGGGCCTCAGAGAGCACCCCATTAACATTAACCCTTGTTGTGGCATTACCAAAAAGGGTCCCCACCATCTGGATAAAGTGCTTGCTTGCCCCCAGAGACTCCAAAACATAGTGTTAGCTTAGTCTTATCATAGGCTTTGTCAAAATCTATTTTGATAATCTTGATTGGTTTCCTCAACAAATTCCATGCCCTCCGAGAGAGTAATAATAGCATCCAGGATGTATCGACACTTTATGAAGCCTTTATGTTCTTGTCTAATCCAGCTTTTCATGTGGCATGAGACCCTCATAGCTAGGGCTTTTGTATAGATTTTATAAGCACTGGTCAGCATAATGATGGGTCTCCAGTTGCCCAGGTTATCTTTCTCTCCCTTCTTGTGAATAAGTATGATCCATCCTTCATTGATTGAGAGGGGGAGAGCTCCATATGACAGAGCCTCCAGCCAAACATCTAGTAGGGGGTCCATCAAGGTCTCTTTGAAGGTTTTGAAGAATTATGAGGGCAAGCCATCCACCCTTGGGCTTTTCTTCCCCTTGAGGTTGTCTATTGCCCTGCTGATTTCTTCCTTTGACAGATTATATTCCATAGTTTTTGAGATACCTTTTGGGATGGTGGGTTTTCTGGCTTCTCCTGTCACTGCTATGCATCCTTTGTGAGCTCACCCCTCTTATTGAATATATTGTTGGAGTGTTGGAAGGCCACCTTTCTATTGTCTTCCTGAGAACCACAGCTAATTCCATTATCTTTGAGGAAGGGAATTTTTTCCTTGCTTTGTTTTATCTTCATCATTTTGAACATTTCAGGGGTGGGGAGATCACTTTTGCCTGCCCACCAGTCTCTAAAGAAGAGATTGGCATGTTGAGGGAGATCTCTTCCTCCTCTCTGATCTGAGCTCTAGTTCTACACACCTCTTCCTGCATTGAGGGGTCTTTCTTATTGGCCAATTCCTCCATGTTCTTTAGCTTTAGGCAGAGCTGATCTTTCCTTGACTTCCTGATTTTGGTCATTTCCTTCCTGATGCAAATCAAAAGGGATTGGGTAGATTTGGTGGCAAGGCTGTAGGTCCTGGCTTGGGTGAGGAGACCCCTTCTAAAGAAGTCTTCCCAGATTTTTTAAACCTCTTATTGGACCATGGACAGTTTGAACAAAGCAGGGTCAGTGTGAAACCATTGATTGAGGACCTTTTTGTCATAGTTGTCCAGCAGTAAGGTAATGGGGTAGTGATCAGATAGGCATGTGGAAAAGTCAATTCTACATTCAGTCCTCACAAATGTGTTGCACCCCTGTCCAGTCTGGCCTATCTGGCTAGCTCCCCCACAGCATTTTTCTGCTAGGTGAAGTCACCTGAGTTTCCAAGGTCACATAGTTCAAAGAAATCTGAGGTACTCTGCCAAGATTGCAGCTCAGCACCTTTGAGAATCTGTGTAGCACCTCTAAACCTGTCCTCTCTAGTCTCAACCGTATTAAAGTCCCCCATTAGGATGATGGAATCAGGAGCCAATCTCAGGGTCCTCCAAGTTCTGACCCTAGTAGACTGTGGGCCTGCAACATAAATGCCTATGAAGGATATAATCAGGGTGAACCTAACCCTCCCATTTTCTGTCTGGCTGGGCTAGGTTCACCCTGTTTATATCCTCATTCTGGTTCACCTCCTCTAATGGTTGGTAGGGATTGATGAGGTCATGGTCCATCTGATTGACTTCTGAATTGATTCTGTTCTTATCTAAAGGGGTGGAATGACTGGACTCTTGGGAATCCTCACTATCTTCCAGGTTAGAGGGGTTATCTAGTAGAGCATATGTGTTAGCATAGGTCCTCTGCTGGCCTGGTCTGTGCTGTCTTACTGTTTTCCTCCTGTTAGGAAGAACAAATCCGTCTCCTTTCTCTTTTACAGGGCCAGGGGCATTGGGAGGGGGACCTTGTTGTACATTGCCACCAGAGTGTTGGCTTCTGCTGTCAGGGGGTTGTGGGAAAGAGGGACTAGGAGCTCCAAGATTTGGGTTCTTGATAGGGCAGTTCCTAATAACATGGCCTTGCCCACCACAGTGGAAGCAAGCATGTGCTTTTAAAAGACCTGATGAAGGGTGTATTCCCCACAGTTAATTTCAATTTCTTCAAGTACTGGTTTGTCTAGGTCAATTTCAACAAGAATTGGGGATGCCAGGCTGATTATAGTCATTCTTGGGCCAAAGGCTGAGGGTTTTGCCTACAGAGGATACAATCTTTTTAATCCATGGGTAAAGGTAAAAGGGGAGACTGGGTAGTTCCACCCAAACCAGGTAGGCAGAAGGCTTAGGGCCATTAGGGTTAAATTCTTTGGACCATCTAAAAAAGCAGAAGGGGAGGTTCATCTACATCCATTGGCCAGAGCCCATGACCTTGAGAGCCATTTCAGAGTCCTTGAAGAGGAAAATGTAATACCCGTTAGGAAGGGCTTGATGACCTCAACATCAATTCCAATTCTAACCTACTAGTTATCCCTTACCCAACTCCTTAAAAATTCAACAGGAGGACGAGGTCCAAGTAGGAGACCTAGTAGGCATCTGGCTGAGTAATCCATTTCCAATGCAAGCAACGTGTATGGGGGCAAGCAGACCTGAGGGGTATTGGAAGGAGGATTACCTAATGATGGAGTAGTGGGAGCCTTGGGGGGCACCTGCTTGGATAGCTCTTCTTTCTCTTCAATTTGTTTCTCGAGCAAGATAAGGTTCAGTTCTTCTATTCTTGCACTCGAGTCCTCGAGCTGCTTTTTTGTGTCCATGAAACCTTGAAGCATCATGTCTTGCCTCATCAGCGCCTCTTATGTTCTGATCCGATGTTGGGGGCCAACGGGGGAATTGTTGGAAAGTTGGAAGAAGTGAAGCTCTGGGACCTTCGGGGCGGGGCGGCCCCCTCTGCCCTCAATAGGGTCGGGGCACCCCTCCACTTGGTGCCCATGCACCCAAGGGGGGGCGGCGGGTGTTGCTTGCCTGATTAGACAGGTGAGAAGCCCAAAGAGAGAGAAAGGAAATAGGATGGGAAAGAACTGGTAAACCCTAGTCGCCATAGCTTATCGAAAACAACTGTCGTTTTTGCTCCAGGCGCTGAGGAGGAAGAGGATAACAAAATAATATTAATAGATGTGGACGAACACCGCATTAAAAACTGGGAAAAAAATAGCAATGTAGAGAAGTGAAAAAAAACCCAACGTGGCATAAGCTGACCACGTGGCACGCACTGTATTGAAGTTGTTGATGAAAGCAGCATGTGGGCACTTAGCTACACCACCATTATCTTGAGCACGTGGATTAAACCGTCGGACCACCAATGACTAACCACCCGGTCACTCCCTCTTCAGTGTGAATAGGCTCTAAGAGGCATGTGCTTATTGAGACTTGTTGATGTCACTATTTATAGGAGTTGCCTTTTGAAATCTTGAATAAAGAGTCCATGTTAGTAAAAAAAATGAGTCCCACAAGATCTTAAAAGCCATGTTACAAGATTGTTTCAAAATAAGAGGGTCATTATATAAGCCTTATGTTGGGTTAATTAGACGCTCTTCGCTGTATAAGAGTAAAGAATAAGTGTCATGCAAAGGCACTATAAAAGTTATAACATTTATGAGAAATCTGGCCACACCCAAACTCAATTAGTTAACTTAGAATAAGGGCCAATTGTATATGACACATTAGCTCATAGTAAATGGACACGATCCTTGTTTGTACTAAACACGTTCTCTAGTTTTTTACTTGCTCTTTGCTCTTTCAGACCCGAGTGTGTGTGTGTGTGTGTGTGTGTGTGTGTGTGTGTGAGAGAGAGAGAGAGAGAGAGAGAGAGAGAGAGTAGAGAGTAGAGAGTAGATTACTTCTTTGCGCATGTTCTTGTATATTCCTCATTTGAGAGAGAGTAGATAGTGAGAGGTGTTAACTTAGAATAAGGGCCAGTTGTATATAACACATTATCTCATAATGAATGGACACAATCCCCGTTTGTACTAAACGCGTTCTCTAGTTGTTTACTTGCTCTTTGCTCTTTCAGACCCGTGTGTGTGTGTGTGTGTGTGTGTGTGTGTGTGTGTGTGTGTGTGAGAGTGAGAGAGAGAGAGAGAGAGAGAGAGAGAGAGAGAGATGAAATGAAATGATATATTAACGTCTCTAAGAGGCCATAGTGGCCTATGAGACCAAAACTGAGAGTACATCTGAAGTTGGTGTCTCATCAAAAGAGAACCACCAAAGAGAGAGAGAGTAGAGAGTAGAGTGTAGATACTTCTTAGCGCATGTTCTTGTATATTCCTCATTTGAGAGAGTAGATAGTGAGAGGTGTGTGTCCTTCGAGCAAGATGACGCAACTTCCTTTGTGATAGATGGAAAGAGAGGGTTTGAAGGAAAGGAGTTGACAATCACCAATCAAACTTGGACGGCTTTAAGTGATTTGAGTTTAGAAGAAGGATAAGTTACCTTCGAGCGAGTCGTGTCTGTAAATGCGTGAGCCATGGAGAGGGCTAAAATGGGTCATTTCATTTTGGACACCCTCAGGGAGGCATTCTTGTTTCTTTCACTCTTTTTAGAGCCTGCACTTTCTTATGCAATTATCGTTTTCCATAGCCACTTTTTTTAGCAATGTTATGTTGGTTGAGAAAAACATTAGGTTGTGTGTTTTGTGAAAAAAGGAAGAAAAGGTTGGCTTTTTTTATGCTTTATATGTTTTTTAAAGGGTTATGATTACTTGGGTAAAGCTTGAGAAAAGAGAACCGATCATTTTGTGCATTTGTACATTTTTTTGATCCTTGCTTTTTTATGCCATGTAATTGTAGGTTTTGTGTTTTTTTGTCTTTTTTTAATCATTAAAATTTAAAAAAATGGTGTTCAATTGAGTCCTATTGATATCAAAATTGAAAATTTTATGCTAAAAGGACTCAAATTGGAAACTTTAGAAATAGGAAAAACACTCATTAACACCTCTAAATTTGTACATTGTCATTTTTTGGTTTTGACGCTTTTGAAAAATTCCTTGCAAATTACATTGTGATTGAAAGGATTACCTTATTAATATAGAAGTACTTATTTGAAAGCATCTTATTCTTATCCTTAAAAATCTAAGATTTTCACATCCTTGAAAAACTAAGAGTATTTATTTTTTATGTCCGTAAAAAACTCATTATCCTATGATTAAGGAAATATCCTTGGTCTAAATCATAATTGAAGTTCAAAGGACTGTGTAGGGTGCATAATTAGAAATTTCTAAAATGAAAGTCAAAACTCGTAGCATTTCAAGCCATGAAAATCTTTTTCACCCTGAAAAACCAAGGTAATTTTTCACGTCTTGAAATACTCGAGAACAATTCCTAGTTTGGATCATTGGAGTATAGTGCACTTTCTACACTTAAAAAAGCACATTGCGAGGTAGAGTTCTCACCATTAAAAGCTTTGGATTTCCATGACGGTGCAAACTAGACATTGTGAAAAACGCATCCTAGTGGAATGGCAAAAAGTTGTTAATCGTTTAACTAGTGTGGTGAGTAGTATTTGGCATGTTTATACCATTTCTCACACACTTAAAATTTGGGAGAGTAATTGGTAATGATCTCACTCTAGAAGATAGTGCATCTAACCACTTAGGATCCTCTTGTAAATTAAGCATCGGGTCTGGTCACTCGACAAGTAACACCTAACTGAGAATGTTTGCTTGGAGAGGACTAGAAGCTATTGAAAGTAGTAGCGAGGAATCAACAGAAAACACTTCAAGCATTAAGGAGAGTAAGTGGATAAGAGACTTGTATCTTCTCTCACAAGATGATGACCAAAGACTGAACAAGAAGCTCAATCATTTGACTATGGTCAAGAAATGAGCACGATATTAATGATTGTTGAGGATGGGACAAGGACTCAAACAATACCATCCCCAAAACATTATTATTGCAAAGATATACACTTGCTAGTACTTTGGACAACTACATTTCACTTTGAGCGTTCAGAGGGATGATGCACAATACTCCTAGGACTGGAGAACAAGGGCTTAGCCTCCACTCAAGCAATGTCACCCACAAACTCAAGGCTCACATCACAAAGCAAGACCTCACAAGAAGAAGATAATGGCACACTAGCATAAGGGCTCAACTACAAGCTTCTCACACATGGGGAGCTTATGTGCAATCAAGCCATGCCCAAAACAACACATCCTTGGTTCCGTCAAGAGCAAGGAGAAGTCTCTCCATACGTGTGCTTTTTCTAAAGGAGGGTTGGCGAGCTGAAGTGACATCATATGTTCTCTCTCTCCCTCTTTCGCTTGGCACACGGAGGACTGGATTATTCTTACATGATGGCTTCCTCTTTTGCAAAGAGTCAGGCGCTGCAGGTTACAGGCTAGTTTCTCTGGACACACAGGTGGCCAGATGTGTGCTTTTTGGAGGGCGGCGTGTTTTTGCACAAAGAAGGGGCTAGTTTCTCGGTGGTCAGGGGGTTGGTTTCTTTGGACATACAAGCGGCCAGGGGATGGTTTCTCATGAACATAGACATCATGTCAATGCATTCAACTGATGGAACTTTCAGCTTCTCTTTGCGTTGGTTCAGGACTATTTTGGAAAGGGTTTATGGATTGTTTCATGGCAATGCATGTGGCTACGAACATGAGCAATTCCGAGGCTGTTTTGAGACTATTTATGGGCTATTTTTGTTTGGCAGCAAATTCAACTATGTGCTTGGTTTTTCAGCTGCAAGTACAGGTCAATTGAATGTGTTTCTTGGCCTGGGAGTGATGGCTGCATGCTCATGGAGCAGATTGTTTTCTTGCTGCTAGAAAGGAACAGAGGGACCTACAGTTAAGGGCATCTCTATGTTTCCTAATGTTTCATGAGGGAACAGGTAACTAGATGTATGTCGTTGTTGGCACTATTGTTGAATGGTGTTGTGAATGGTTCTGTATGGAAACAGGACAAAGGTTTCAAAGGGAAATAGGCCTAAGGGTTTCATGTGGAAACAGGTCGTAGGTTTCTCGAGGAAACATGTTTACGGTTCTCCAGGAGATAGGTCACATGCAAGCTGAAGGTACAGGAATGGACACATGTTTGGTACAGCCTTGCTATTGATTAGACAAGGGATAGGGAATTCCATGACACAGATGGATAGTACCCTTGGAAGGTAGAGAGGGTTGGTACAAGTGTGTTGACTGTATGGTATGTTGTGTTGTGATGCGAGTTCTCTTTTAGACAGTTTGGGAGTCTTTGTTATGATGCAGAAGCACTGGATGTGGCAGGGTGTGATGCTGTTGATAGGGTGAGAGGCTATGACTGGTTGTGGGAGCCCTGATCATAGGAGAAAGCTTCTGTATACAAGACTCATGTGAAAGAGTCTTTTGATGTGAACAATGGCTAGATTTCTTTGTGGATGCCGAGTGGATATGAAACCATGATGCACGGTCTTTGCAGGCTTCAAGAGTTCTACTATTATGAGCTGATTTTCCAGCCTTATTGTAATCAAAGCTCTCTTATAATCAATTAAAGAAATACCGCAAGGGGAGCCACTGCGTTTTGGGGCCAATCAATGTCCGTGTACTGTTTGCAAGAGCACTCTAGCTCCCCCTGTTTGTTTTCCTTTTTTTGGTCCTCAAAGGTGTTGAAGTGTTTTGTGTGCGAGTGTTTGTTTTTGCACCGCCCTTTGGTTTTGTCTAAAGGCTGGAGGGTGGTTTTCAAGGTTTCGTTTTGCCAGGGCCTCGTCGACTTTCTCAAGGAGGCGAGTCTGTGGTTGCTCTGGTTGTTCGGGACAATTGCCAACTTTCCTAAGGGGGGCGAGCTTGTGGTTATCTACTCTAAAAGGAGATGCCTCAACCTCTAAAATGCGAGGGGGGATCACAAGCCTTAAACTCAAATGGAAGCAACACAAGATGGACTCCACAACTTGGGCTAGAGGGGAAGTGAGATCACCCTAACCCATGCTCTCAATATAGATCAATAAGTAGGGCCATCCCATATGCACAAGTGCCACATGGGGAGTATATGTGAGTTCTTGAAGATATATACAATAAGCTCAATTGTCATTTTAATATCTCATAGAAAACAACATAAGATATGTGCACCAATAGATATACATGCACGTGTGTGTGCACGATCATGTGTGGAGAGGGTATGTAAGGCTAGGCCATGGTATACGGAAAGAGGTAAACAAAAGATCATTTAGGTTAGATTAACAATTGATTCTTAAGTAAATCAGTCCCTAACTAAACAAGATTTAGAAGTATAGATTTGCTAAGTCCATTATTATACCTCTTGTTGTAAGCATAGAGTTCTCTCCATAACCACCTTCTCAACCTAATTTTCCGCATGGAAGACACTAAAATCAATGATTTCCTCCCCTTTTCCTCTATTATCTTGCATCAAGCTAAAGATAGCAAGAGAGGGGCTAACTCACTTCAATTAGCATATGCATGGGCATGAGAGGGCTATCTTCACACCAAGGTGAAGGAAGGTGACAAATGTCACCACTTTACATAGCTTGCTAATTTAATCTTCCTTTTTTAAAATAATATTTTGATATTATCCCCCAACCATAGTATAACTGTTAGCATTTTTTCTCAATTTTTCACCTTTTAAACTTCCTAAGGCTTGATGCCATTTTGAATTCAATACTAAGGTCATGGGGTCATCATTATCAGATAAATTTCTCTTGTAACAATGGGCACCTAGGCGAGTAAGGACAAGCTTCCGGTGGTGGAGCATTTACTCGAGATACATGCCATTTTCACATTGATCAACCATTCAATTTACATCATTAAAATTTAAAGGACCCAAAAGAACTCTAAAATATACTGTTTATTTTTAAGGTGTGTCATTTTATCCCAGACTAGATTTCTAACAAAATTGACACATGTTTTACTTAATTTACATCACCTTGGGGTTCACATTTTCAATGAAGTAGGGGGCAAGGGCCACCTTACACTAAATGATGATGCCACATCTCAACTGTATGCATGTTTTAGCAAAGAATATGGTTATATCTTACTTTTCTTGATTTTTTATTCTTTGCCTATTTTTTTTATGTAAGTGAGGATTTGTGCCTCCAATTAGGCTAATTTTCTCCTTTTTATGTTGTAGCCTAGTACTTGAGTGGGGTTAGCCACACAATAACATGTTACATCCCTGATCAGTATGCCAAAACTTTGTAAACCAAGTCTCTATGGATGCATAAATGTATTTCCCATTGATTAAGGTCACTAGTCATCAAGAGTGGATACAATGAATGTTGTAGTACGGGTTGTAGTGCTGCAGATGGAGAAGACCTAAGGTGTCACACTAGGTGTTGGGTTGTAGAGGACAATAACCTCTTCCTCCCTCTCCTAGCATCTATCAAATAGAATATCTAGTGTGAGGTTATAGTTTGATGATATTATCATGAAGCTACCTAGTCCTAATCATTCACACATGTCCTTCCTTAACTATCTACTCCATAAAATTACAATGTGAAGCTCTTCACTAGAGAGATCACGCATAAGAAATCTAGGCTTAGAAAATTTTGCAAACTATAGTCAAGGTGGTGCGGCATGACATGGCATTGTGAGGTAGTGCAGTAGTGTGATGTGGCTCTCCATCTCACGGCGGTAGTGCAATGTGACATGGCTCCGCCCAAACTATTTTTCTACAAATTTTAAGTTAGCTAAGATTTTATCGTCCTCCTCTCCCTTTCGTGATAATGGTGCTCTCTTACATCCAAAATCCTTCAATCCCCTCAAGATTTTCACATTAAGAGTGTGTTTCCACCTCCTAATGGTTTCACACTGCTTCTCTTCCTCACTCTTTTCTCTTTGCTCTTTCCTAATAACTCAATTCTCACTCTTAACAACTCACTCCTCACTCATAGTCCCCAGTCTTGAGCATAACTCTCTTACCGCCGTGTCATCCATGGTTCCACTCATTTTCACTCGACTATGCAACTCAAGCAAGTGGGTAGTACTTTTACTAAAGAAGCTCTTATGGATTCTTTACAGCCATACGTAAAGCTTTAATCTTGAGCTAATTCCACAAACTTAAGCTCAAAAAAGATCTGTATTTCTCAAGGACACAATGGTGCAACCAAATCATGGAGAAAGTTTCACAATAGAGAAAAACAAGCATTATTAGCAGGAGGAAAAATAGAAAAACTACATGAAGTTTAAGATGGTCTCTTCCAAAGTAGAGAAATTGACTTCTATACAAGTGGATAAGTGTGGGTGGTTCACACTACTATAACTCACTTATAAACTTGATCTAATTGTCTACTCTAGGTTCTACAAAATAAATAAGCTTATGGCACATTATCGAGCATACCCTAGTGCCACACTAGCTTCTATATGCTAAACATTATCCATTCAATGGATGAAGCCAAAGATGCCTTCCGTCATGTGATCTGGTTTTGCACATTAATTATTGGGAGCCCGCCCTTGGTCAATGTGTAGACACTCAATCCACCTTGTTGAAATTGCAATGTGAACATGTCTCGAGCACCCATATGCTTAAATTATCTTGCCAGAGCCTCAAAATTACGATGTGAACATGTCTTGAGTGCTCGTATTCTTAAATTAACTTTTTGGAGCCTCAAAATTTACCTAAACTTTGACCATCATCCATTCTCCTTATTACTATGACACGAGCGTCCAAGTTACTATTTACAAAAATTGTTCTTTTTCATAAGTGGTCCCAATTGTATGCAAACTTAGTGGAGGACAAATAATTGAATGCTTACTATCCCCTAGACCATTTTCCAGTACGAAACCCTTTGACCTTTCTCTTTTTATTTTCTTAATAGAAGATATATGACCAAAAATTATTTTACAAATGGCCACATGGCCACATGGCCACCTGATGTACTAGCTTTCCCTCACTAATCTCTCTCTCTCTCTCTCTCTCTCTCTCTCTCTATGGATCTTTAAGACACTTGGAGATGAAATTCTAATTCTTAGACACAAAAATTAGAGCATAGCATAGACTTCTACAAATTAAAAGCATAAACCTTAATAAACAAAATTAAATAAACAAGAGAGCTAGCAAATAAGAAAGAGATCACCATTCGACACAAGATTGGGTTGAATCTCCCCTCGATGATTGTGACCCTTGTACCACTCACCCATGTTTATATGTATTGGAAAGCTTGCTTTTCAAAAAGATAACTTTTAAAAAAAGCTCAAGTGCTTTTGAGTTTTTGAGCATAAAAGTTCTACAAAAAAATATGGTGAGTTAGAAATTTAAAGTCTTGGGCTTACTAAAAGTATTAAATACTAATTGGTATGTATAAAGGTTTTAGGCCTTAGCCTTAAAAAATATCAATGACTAAATATAAAACCATAAAAGGTGTCCATATGTCTTCCAAAATATCTCATAGTGGTCCAACACATGTTATGTCCGCGATTAATACCTATATCCAAAATAATACTAGTAAGTGCATACAATTGATTAAACACATTAATCATGTAAATGTTATAAATAAATGGTGCATCTAAAATAAAATATCTCAAAATTAAATAATGTGCGTCCCCATAGAGGTTGTAATAACTAGCATTCCCTCTTGCTCGAGTTGCAATTGACCTGCATGGATGGTACGAGTACATGAGATTTTAGTAAGAATGAAAAAACCTTTGTGGCATCCATTTAGCATCTTCAATAGAATGATTCTTAAAAGTCACAAGATATTTAACATAAGTGTTACATGTGCATGTAGTGATGGTATCATGGTCAATGATAGACTCAGAAATAAGATGTCCTTCTTTATCTATAATGTTGAAAGGTCTATAAAATCTAGGAGTTAATTTTACCATGGGTTACTTCCTTGTCCTTAATTTGTTATTTCATTTTTAGAAGGATATGAGGTGAGACTTTACTTTCAATAGGTTTAGGCATACTTGGATCATTAGAAATATTTTCATGTTCAAAATTGCCCTCTTGCTCGAGAGAGAAGTTGTCATCATCATGATTGAGTCGTGCAACAAAAGATATCAAAGCAGTCCGTATGGTGGAGAACCTTGATGATGTATTGTCTTTGAAACCCTTGATTTAATCTTGAAAAAAAAAACAACCCTTGAAGTTCTCATCTTTCTTGTGTCCCTGGATGTTGAATGTACTTGAAGCTTTGCCCTTTAGATGTGCGCCTCTTTCTTTGTAATCTTTGGAGGATATAATATTTGCGGGATTTTATGCCTTTGGTTTTAGCTTTCAATGCTTAAAAGATTTATGTTTAAAGCTTTTTAAGCTTTTGAAACTTGTGAAAGTATAAAACTTTTGATAGTAAGGGTTATAAAGTATACGACTTTTTAAGCTAAAGCTTTAGAGCTCATTAAAAATAAAAAATAAAAAAAATATAGAGTTTATAAAGCTTTGAAATGTAGAGCATTGTAGTGTTGGAGCTTTAAGGACTCTTGTAAGCTTTTAAGCATTTAAATCTTATGATATAAAAGCATAAAGCTCTTTTAAAAAAGAAGAATCTTTTGAATTGTAAAGTTTTAAAGGTTTATAAAGCTGATAAAGTATTAAGATTTAAAGCTTTTTAAGGTGTTAAGGTATTAAGCTTTATAAGAGAGTTGAGCGTCGCTTGGCTTAATGTCTTATTAAGCTTGAAAGGCTAGGCTTAGCTAATCTTTAGCTAAAGTTATTAGCTAAGCAAAGTGGCTAAAGCAAAGACTGGTTGGCAGCGCAACAGCGAGAGAAAAAAAGAATAGGTGGCGATGGCACAAAGAGAGAAAAGAAAAGGGGGAGCAATTGACAATGTGCAATGCAAAAAGGAGAGAGAGAGAGAAAAAAAACAATTGATGGTAGCAGGTAAAATTCAATGAAGAGAAAAGAGAGAGATAGGAAACGACAACGATGGGCAACACTGAAAAAGAAAGAGAGAATAAAATAGCCAACGAGGTGAGAGAAGGGTGACGATTTTGCATGACAATGAAGGAAGAGAGAGAATTTGGAAAGCGCGCAAACACTGAAAGATTTGAAAATTTTTCTTTTAAAAAAATTCTTGAAAAATATAGAAGTCCCTCCACCATCCAATATGGATTTTCTGGGTAGTAAAGCTCTTCAAATTCTGAAATTAGAAGAACAATGTTGAAAATCTGCTCATTCCATCCATACGATTAGATTTTGGAGAGGATAAAGAAATCAAAAAGTGGATTTTGAAGTGGTTTTGTGGTTTTGGAAGGAGGTTTTGAAATAGGTGATGGAGAAGAGGTATTCCAATGGTTAAACCTGATTTGTTAGTGCCCTTCCACTTCATAATCATTTTCTTGATAGTGTCGGGATTCTTTGGCTTTCCCGTGCAAGGATTCCTTCTTTATTTGAAGCGTTAATATTTACCAAAACTCAAATCATGGCTTTCTTGCTCTAAATAATTACATAAAATTTGCTTTTGAATTTTTCTTCAAAAATCTTTCTCCTTGAGTGGTCTCCCAAAAGCTTTGATATCACTGTCACGATCTTTAAGACACTGGGAGAAGAAATTCTATTTCTCAAGCACAAAAATTAGAGCATAGCATACACTTTCACAAATTAAAAGCATAAATCTTAATTAAAAAAATTAAATAAACAAGAGAGCTAGAGAATAAGAAAGAGCACCGTCGACACAAGATTGGGTTGAATCTCCCTTGGATGAGTGTGGCCCTTATACCACTCACCCATATTTTTATGTATTAGAAAGCTTGCTTTTCAAAAAGATACCTCCAAAAACAAAGCTCAAGTGCTTTTGAGTTTTTGAGTGTAAAAGCTCTATAAAAAAAGTTATAGCAACCCACAAAATAGAATCTTAGGCCTATAAGGAGTATTAAATACTAATTGCTTTTAAGGCCTTAGCCTTACAAAAATATTAATGTCTAAATATGAAACCATAAAAGGTGTCCACATATCTTCTAACATATCTCATAGTGGTCTAATACATCTTCCACTTGCGATTAATATATAATCCACCCACTGAAATTGCCTATATCCAAAATAATATTAGTCAGTGCACACAATTGTTTAAACACATTAATCCTAACTATATTATACCAACGCACACAACTCATTAAACACATTAATTCTAGCAAATAAAATAAATAAATCAGCATTTAAAATAAAACATCTTGAAATAAAATAATGGGTATCCCCATAGAGATTGTGAGATGAACACACACACACACTCTCTCTCTCTCAAACACACACACACACAAAATTAGGGAGATGTTTTACTGTATGTAATCATTGCTCTCACTATTTCTCAAGTTTTAGTGTGTATATATACATATATATCTCTCTCAAGAAAGGATCAAGGAAAGATAATTAAGGTAATCATCAAAGGCCTTCATATCCATGTGGGTGGCTTACCTACTAGTAGGTGCTACATGGATGTAGATGAGGAGAGGTACTTGGGTGAACAAATTATATGTAACTATGTCGATGATTGACTAGGAGGTAGTATTTACCTCATTTCAAGATACGAGGGTAATCATGTTGTATCGTTATACAAAAATGATAAGTTTGGGTCCTACAACAATCAAACAAACTAAAGAGTACAAAAATATGAATTGTTGTGAGAAGTTCACCCCAATGCAACTCAATCATAAGAATATAGAAATAGTCAAGTTTAGAGTAGCTCGGAAAGAAGTCAAGTGAATAGTCTATTAGAGAATCCAAAGCCGAAACTAAAAAACCAATATCATGTGTTTTTTTAGCATGGGTGATTGTATTTGGTACGTGGCATTGTAGATATATGAGTAGATTAGTAGGATGTTTTCATGTATTTTCTTTTATGTATCATAGATTTAGCTCAAGGCCAACATGGTCCTTCAAATTTGTACTTGTTGACTCATAAGCCATTTTGGTGTTGACTCATAAGCCATTTTGGCCTTCTGTAGACATTTATATTACTCTCTCTCTCTCTCTCTCTCTCTCTCTCTCTCTCTCTCTCTCTCTCTTGCCCATATGCTTGAATTACCTTGCTAGAGCCTCAAAATTACAATGTAAGCACGTCTCAAGTGCTCGTATTCTTAAATTACCTTTCTCGAGCCCCAAAATTTTACCTGAACTTTGACCATCATGCATTTTCCTTATTACTATGACATGTGTTTCCGACTTACTATTTATAAAAATTGTTCTTTTCCATAAGAGGTCCCAACTGTATGCAAACTTAGCCGAAGGACAAATAGGTGAATCCTTACTATCCCCCAGACCATTGTCAAGTACGGCCATTGCTACACACCATTGTCAAGTACGGCCATTGCTACACACCATAACTTGCTAATTTGAGCAATAAGTTATTTGACCCAATATTTTATATAATGGAAACCCTTAGACCTTACTCTCCTCTCTCCCTCTCTCTCTCTTAGGATCTTTATTAAGACCACTTGGAGAAGAAGTTCTAAATCTTAGACACAAAAATTAGAGCATAGCATAGACTTGTATAAACCTTAATAAATAAAATTAAATAAACAAGAGAGCTAGAGAATAAGAAAGAGATCACCATCGACACAAGATTGGGTTGGATGATTGTGGCCCTTGTATCACTCACCCATATTTATATGTATTGGAAAGATTACTTTTTAAAAAGATAACTCCAAAAGGAAAAAAGCTCAAGTGCTTTTGAGTTTTTGAGCATAAAAGCTCTACAAAAAATATAGCAAGCTATAAATATAAAGTATTGGGCCTACCAAAAGTATAAAATATACAAAGGTTTGAGGCCTTAGCCTTACAAAATTATTAATGGCTAAATATGAAACCATAAAAGGTGTTCACATGTCTTTCAAAATATCTCATAGTGGTCCAATGTTCCAGCCATGATTAATACATAATCCGCTACATATTATTCAGTGCACACAACTAATCAAGCTTATTAATCCTAGTAAATGATATAAATAAAAAGAGTATCAAAAATAAAATATCCCAAAATAAAATAATGGGCATCCCCGTAGAGGCTATGACTAACATTCCCTCTTGCTCGGGTTGCAATTGACCTCAATTGCATGGATGGTATGAGTGGATGAGATTTTGGTAAGAACGAAAAAACCTTTGTGGCATCCATTTAGCATCTTCAATAGGATGATTCTTGAAAGTCACAAGATATTTAATAGAAGTGTTGCATGTGCGTATATTGATGAAAGGTCCATAAAATCTAGGAGCTACTTTTACCATTGATTACTTTCTTGTCCTTAATTTGCCCATTCATTTTTTTGAAGGATATGAGGTGAGAGTTTATTTTCAATAGGTTTAGGTATACCTGGATCATCAGGACTATTTTCATGTTCAAGATTACCCTCTTGCTTGAGAGAGAAGCTATCATCCTCATGATTGAGTCATGTACAAAAAGATGTCAAAGAAGTCCGTATGGTGGAGAACCTTGATGATGTAAACCCTTAATTTAACCTTGAAAAAAAAACCTTGATAAATTCTTGAAGTTCTCCTCTTGCTTGTATCCCTGGGTGTTAAATGTACTTGAAGCTTTACCCTTTAGATGTACGCCTCTTTCTTTGTAAGCTTTGGAGGGTATAATATTTGTGGGGTTTTATGCCTCTGGTTTTAGCTTTTAATGCTTAAAGGTTTATGTGTAAACCTTTTTAAGCTTTTGAAGCTTATGAAAGTATAACTTTTTTGATAGTAAGGGTTATAAAGTATAGGACTTTGTAAGCTAAAGCATTAGAGCTCATTAAAAAATAAAAATATAAAATATAAAGTTTATAAAGCTTTGAAATGTAGAGCATTATAGTGTTGAAGCTTTAAGGACTCTTGTAAGCTTTTAAGCATTTAAAGCTTATGCTATAAAAATCATAAAGCTCTTAAAAATATTTGAATTGCAACGCTGTAAAGGTTTATAAACCTTATAAAGCATTAAGATTTAAAGATTTTTAAGGTGCTAGGAAGTATTAAGATTTATAAGAGAGCTGAGCGTCGCTTGGCTTGATGTCTTATTAAGCTTGAAAGGTTAGCCTTAGCTAATCTTTAGCTAAAGTTATTAGCTAAGCAAAGTAGCTAAAGCAAAGGTTGGCAGCAGTAGCGCAACAGCACACACACAGAGAGAGAGAGAGAGAGAGAGAGAGAGAGAGAGAGAGAGAGAGAGAGAGAGAGAGAGAGAGAGAGAGAGAGATTAGATGGCAATGGTGCAAAGAGAGAGAGAGAGAGAGAGAGAGAGAGAGAGAGAGAGAGAGAGAGAGAGAGAGAGAGAGAGAGAGAGATTAGATGGCAATGGTGCAAAGAGAGAAAAGAAAAGAAAAAGCGATCGGTGACGTGCATCACAAAAAGGGGAGAGAGAGAGAGAGAGAGAGAGAGAGAGAGAGAGAGAGAGAGAGAGAGAGAGAGAGAGAGAGAGAGAGAAAATAAAACAACTAATGGTAGCAGGTATAATTCAACGAAGAGAAAAGAGAGAGAGATAGGCAACAGTGATGATGGGAAGTATTGAAAAAGGAAGAGAGAGAATAAAATAGTCGGTGAGGTGAGAGAAGGGCGGCGATTTTGCACAACAATGAAGGGAGAGAGAGAATTCGTGCAGTGTGCAAATAGGGAGAGATTTGTAAATGAAATGAATAAAAGGCACATTTAAAATAAATAAAATAATGGGCATCCCCATAGAGGTTATGACTAACTCTCTCTCTCTCTCTCTCTCTCTCTCTCTCAAACACACACACACACACACACACACACACACACACAAATTGGGGAGACACTTTACTGCATGTAATCATCGCTCTCACTATTGCTCAAGTTTTAGTGTATCTCTCTCTCTCTCTCTCTCTCACTCACACACACACACACACACAAAAATTGGGGAGATGCTTTACTGCATATAATCATCGCTCTCACTATTGCTCAAGTTTTAGTCTCTCTCTCTCTCTCTCTCTCTCTCTCTCTCTCTCTCTCTCTCTCTCTCTCTCTCTCAAGAAGAGTTCGAGGAAAGAGAATTAAGGTAATCATCAAAGGCCTTCATATCCATGTGGGTGGCTTACCTAATAGATGGTACATGGATGTAGATGAGGAGAGGTACTTGGGTGAACAAATTATATGCAACTATGTCGATGATTGATTGGGAGGTAGTATTTGCCTCAATTTCAAGATACAAGAGGGTAATCATGTAGTATCATTACCAAAATGATAAGTTTAGATCCTACAACAATTAAAAAAAACTTAAGATTACAAAAATATGAATTGTTAAGAAACTCACCCCAATGCAACTCAGTCATAAGAATATAGAAATAGCCAAGTTTAGCAAGTGTGTAGTCTATTAGAGAATCCAAAGCCAAAACTAAAAAACCAATATCATGTGTATTTTTAGCATGGGTGATTGTATTTAGTACTTGGCATTGTAGATTTATGAGTAGATTAGTAGGATGTTTTATGTAAATTTTATACTCTCTCTCTCTCTCTCTCTCTCTTATGAAGCTTTCATAGCTAAAGCTACTCTATTGTTTCTTTTCCTTTTTCCTTGTATGCCTCATGGCTCCCAATCCACAACTGATGTATGACTTTTGTTTGTCCCATAGGCCATATTTGGCCTCCATGGACGTTAAGATGAATCTATATGTCTATCTATCTATCTCTGTCTCCCACCGTCCCCTCGATCACAATGTCTGATCTACATTTTGATGCTCCAAATCATGATAGGTTGACTTTTTTGGGTGTGCTCAAAGAAGAAGGACACCGGAAGGAATGTATATGTAGGAGTGATTCTTGGCGAGTAGAGTAGGCCAAGTATACATGAGCAGATTGACTGCAAGCATTAAGGATCAGGTGCAAGGGTGGCATCTAAAGGTGTAACGCGATGGGAAAGACATGACCGGGGGGGGAGAGAGAGAGAGAGAGAGAGAGAGAGAGAGATGGTAGGTGCGCATGGGAATAAGGGGAGGAGGGCATGAGGGTGAAGGAAGTAGGCCACACCTCTCTAAAGTTCAATCCTTAGATAATTAATTTGGGAGGTTAAAATCAGGCTTGCCCCCAATTATCTAAGGATCATAGTAGACAACATTTGGGGGGTGCAAGGTAGGATCAAAACATACGTACGGATCCAATCCGTACCGTACGGGGATCCGTACGTACGGATCGATCCGTACGTGTGTGTGTGTGTGTGTGTGTGTGTTTTGTGTGTGGGGTTTCGCCTACAATAAACGTTTCGCCGTTTTGTTGTGTTTTGTTCTAAACTTTGTGCCTTCTGTGTGGCGTGCTTGCGTCTGCTTCTTGCGTCTGGACTCTGAAGGCCGTACGACCTCAACCTTCTGTATGTATTTTTACCAATGGTATGTATTTTTATATACCTTAAATTTTTTTTTCCGTACCAAACAATGTACAGTATGTACGGATCCGTATAGTGCATAACGTTTGGTACCACCTTGGGGCGGTGAATATGACTTAGGAGTGCGAGTCCTCTAAATACAAGCGACTTGGTACGAAAGGGGACATCCCATGTGGCATGGTGTGGGCTGGGTTTATCTTTTGCGGAGGACTCGTGTGGCATGATTAGAGGCGAGCAATAAAAAAGAGAAGCGATGACGTTGAGAAAGAGATGGCCACACAGGAAACAAATCTTCAAAGGAAGCGTCGAGAGAAGGGAATGGCAATAGGCTAATACATTGTGTTGCGTGTAGCGAGCGTGGAGGAGGCGTGGAGGGTCAGTTCTTGACGTGGCCGTAGCTGTACGCTACTGCTGCTGCTGCTGCGTGACAGCAAGACACCCGTGACTCGCGTTGGCCTTTTCAAATCATTGTATTTGAGAAGGAACGGCAGACACCTCCATACTGTGTGCATCATGGCCTACTCTAGTAACAGGCCGTGTGAGGAGACCTGAGGCATCACCATCTTGCCACATCAAGACCTAACCCTACCCTAGATTTACTTGACAACGGGCACTCTCATTTGTCCCCGTGCTCATAGATTTTGGACGGTGGACTTCATAGTTCTTCTTTGCCTGGAAGCTCCATAAAGCATTTCAAACCTTTAACCCTCCTGGTTCGCCCCTCTCTCTCTCTCTCTCTCTATGCTTTCCGCATCTTCTTGTGAGTGCCATTTACCTTGCTTTAAATGCTTCGTACCCTCTTACCTCGTCATGTGAGAGCCATCAACCTATCCCCTCACGAATGCCATTGTAATGCATAAAGGCAGCAGCAGGTTGGTTACAAGACCCCTCCCTCTAGCAGTCCAGAAGGGCTAACTCATCATCATCATCATCATGGACAGGCTAGAGCAACAAGGGTGCCCACCATCAGCGCCCATGAGTAATCAAGGTGAACAACAGGCAGCAACTCAACCCCAAGCTAGTAGTAACAACAACAAGAAGAAGAAGGCGGCCTATAGGGGCATCCGAAGACGCCCATGGGGCAAATGGGTGTCGGAGATCAGGGAGCCTCGTAAGCGGTCGCGCATATGGCTGGGGTCATATGCCACTCCCGAAGCGGCTGCGCGCGCCTACGACGTGGCCGTGTCGTGCTTACGAGGACCCGCTGCAGTTCTCAATTTCCCAGGCTCGCCCCCTCCTCCACTTATGCTCAACATGACCGGCAAAGAAGAGGCCATGTCCCCTAAGGCCGTGCAGAAGGCAGCTGTGGCAGTAGGCATGGCAGCAGACAAGGATGCCCTTCGCTCCTTCAACCATCCCACCCAAGAGCCCAATTGCACCACCACTACTATCTGCACCACACCAATCAGCGCCTCTCCCTCCATGCACCACCCCTCCATTCCTTATTTTCAAGATCCAAGTGAACACGTCACCACATTGGAAGATGGTAGTCCCACCTTGGAAGATGAAGGCTGCCCCTTCTTGAACTATTCCTAGGGGGGTACCATTCTTGAAGGCCTACGAACACACGGAAGCTGCTAGTAAATGCCCATATACATACATGCTCATACACCTTCTTGTACCATTCACTAGGCCTCAGTGTCACGATCCATGGAGGCAATATCGCCGAGTACGTGTTGATGCATCTACATGATGGTGGATGGATGGATGGGAACAATTGTTTCTTCAAGGCCATCTAAAACCTCGTCAATCAATCATCGGAGTAACTAAACCCGGGTTGTGTGCCTTAATAAGTCACCACGGGGCCATCATGGGAGTAAGTATCCTAGGATGAGAAAATGCCATAGCCGGTATCACAAGCACAATGGAAGAGAGTTGAGACACCCAAGGTTTCACGAACTTTTTGTAATTTCGTTGTTTACTTATTATTAACATTGTAATTACCTTGTTTACGTATAAACACTATGCACCTTCTTGTTCAACAATTCATTACGTTGAAGTTGAATGCCTTGGCATGGACATCTTAGTTAAAACATTGCTCAACATGCCACCTCCATCATTTCCATTCATGTAAAGTTTAGGTTCCGTCTTAGTTAAGGCATTGCCTTAATGCCAGCTCCATCATTGTCATTCATGTAAAATTTGTGTTCCATCTTAGTTAAGGCGTTGCCTTAATGCCACCTCCATCATTGCTATTCATGTAAAATTTAAGTTTGAGAATGAAATTTGATTTTCTTGCTACTACAAGTCATGTTTCATAAAAGTTTTTAGAATATGTGTAACAAGTTACCGTGTTGCTTTGATAGAACATGATAGTTAAAGTAAGTGCAAGTTTGATTGAAGTACCAAATTTATAAATGTCAATAAAATGTTACTACTGAAAGATAAAGTTTAATCAACTATTTAGTTTAGCAATTATAATCTCAATATTAGGAGCCTTATTTTAAACATCAATTATTTATTAGTTGAATTATGAGGGCCATTGTTACGGTCGTAATTGTACCATTCGAAGAGAAAGGCCAATGTAGGCTATTTTTTACTGATCTAGTAAACTCCTAGATCTATTTCTTACTAATCTAGGAGGCAACTTCAAACCCAAGTGAAAAACAGTGACCAAAAACTAATTTCTTACTATCATAATCTCTTTTCCAATTTGAGTCACAATATCTAGTCAAGGTCCTTCTCGAGGTATGGATAATGCCATACTTAACTGTACCTTGGATGTATCTGAACACTCATATACCTACCTTCTGATGGTTCTCCTAGGGCTCACTACAAAGCTCATGTATTACCATGTATTGCACAAGAGTATCAAAACTCCCCACCAACTTCCTATAGTCCTTATATCCACAAGTGGAGAAGTGTCTTCAACCTTCATATGGCTTGTACTCGGCCATACAAAATGCCATTCTCTTGCATACTTCTGCTAAGAAATGAAGATGTAATCCGACTCATGGTAGACCTCAATCCCTAAACAAAAATGTGTCTTGTCATTTCAAACTCTAAACTCAACAGCTCCCCATGATTCCTTGTCAAACTTTGGATTTTCTCCTCATAATTCCCTGTCATATTGAGGGCACCAAAATGAGGATGTCCACATTAAGGACTATGCTGATGTACTTGGCCTACTCATGTACTTGCCCTTTTTTATTGCATGTTTCAACCTCTCCTAGAAACACATTCACAAAAGACATTAGGGGAAAACGGAGATCATTTTGGGGCCTTTTGCCCACAACGAAAAATCCCTCTTCACCACCAATCAGAGAAAGGCCAACGTAACGTTGGGGAAATTGCGCAAACAAAGTAAAATTCACAAAAAAAAAAGAAATAAGAATCATATTTTATTGAATATACAACCATTTTCATTCAATGAAGAGATCCTTTTCAATTTTGATAGGATTATTCTATTGTGAGTGCAGTTATATCATCAAAGACACAAAAAAGGCAGATCCTCAGGAAGAGGCTGATCCATGGGCATAGGCAAAGTCTGATCCTCTGAGAGAGGTTGATCCATGGGCAAAGGCACATGCTGATCCTTAGGTAGGGGCTGTTCTTTTGGCACAGTGGGAGAGGAGGTCAAAGGCTCAACTCCTACTAGCATAGGCTCATGATCCAAGGAAGATAGAGGGTCATGTTTTCCATAGGTTCATGCTCCAAGGGCTTTCCCTCTTCCATGAACTCTATTTGAGTAGCATTTTCCTATACCATGGGATCCTCTTTTGCAACAGGCTATTGTTCCATAGTGCCTTCTTCTGCAAAAACAGGCTCTTGTTCCATTGTCCCCTCTTCTGGTAGGCTCCTTTTCTCTGGTCTCCTCCTAAAAAATTTCCCCTATCTCTAAATCAAATGCCATGCTTTCCTTCTCTTTGATCTGCTCACATAAGGTCTCTTCTTTTTTTGGCACAAGAACCACTTCTCTTAGTGCTCTATGAGCATGGTCTAGGAGAGAACTTACAGTTTTAGCCCTAAAACTATCCACAAACTCTGCATTGTAACTGTGCTCATCAAGTAGTAATCAAGATTAATGAATTTAAGCTACCTTTTGATCCCATATTGATCAGTGTAGTGTCATTATAAATGAATGGGTGTCTGAACTTACAATGTCAGGTCTTTCAAAATCATAATAAGTGTCCAACATGTATTTTGCATGTATCAAGATCCTCCATCCACATGAGTACTCATGTTTCTACTGTGGAGTCTGGACACGCATTAAAAATCATAAGCAATTTGCTACATCATATTAAAAACTAGCATGTGTAGTGGGAAGGGCGGCACTTACAGGCATGAAAAGAGGTTTGATAGAGTCTAGAAGATTGACATTGGGGCAAATGTGATCAAGAACATTGAACAGTCTCTTTAAGGATCTACAACAAAGATATGTACTTATAACCAATTTCAAAATAACCTTACCAAAATCTAACAAAACTTGTAGAAGGGAAGCATACAGAGACTAAGCTCTTGATGGGTTCCATATAAGGAGTTGAAGAGAAAGCATTGATGATCCTGGACATCAATGCATACAAAGATCCAATGCCCACTACAAGAAAGACATAAATCAATCAGTCTTCAAGTAGACATGGTAAAAAGATCAAGATGATAGGCAGCATTCACTTACTTTGAGTGATAGGGAAAAAGGATGGTATCGACCCTATGAAAGTTCAAGTGTGTAAACCATTTGGTTAAGCTTGTTATTACTGGCTCTCTCAAATTTCTTGTAGCCTGAGAGAAGTGGGGGTCCAGAATATATACCATTGGTTGGACGTCTAGAGGTAACTTGGATCTCATCATGATGTCAAAAAAGGTTTAGTCACATTAGGCTTTCAAAAATTCATTGCTAACATTGTACCAAACAGTTAAGAACTTACCATAAACAAGCAAAAATAATTGAGTCTGAAATCTTTATAGATTTGTTCCTCAAGATCCTTGTGCATTCTTTTGATAAAAGAATCTCTCTGTTCAGCATCAACCTCCTCTATTTTGATAATAACTCTAAACCCCAAGTCTAGCAATCTCTGCAAGTTCTTCACATCTTGAATGGCACTAGCATGGGATAGAGCCTAAGAAGCAACACCCTTTTGGCTTTCTAGTGTGACTGCTCATAGGCAGCCTTTTCCCTTGTGTCTCTATTATGTGTTACCTCTCCTGAATCTTGATTCCTTCATCTTTTGGCTTTCTTGTTGGTGGTACCATGAGAATGTTCCTCATCTTCACATCTACCCACTTGCATTTTCCAAAAAAGGCAAGTGGGAATAAAAAAAGTCAACCCTTTTATGACACCCCCTTACACCCTTCATAAATGACTCCCAAAATGGACAATTTGACAACTCATTGGCATCTTTTCATTCAATGTTCATTAGCCTTAATGAGTTATGTAAAAAAATACTTAAGAATTAATCAAGGATTAATCTTTTCACTAATCCTTTCTCTTTTTGGACTAATCAAGGGCTATAATTAACCACTAATCACTAATTAATTCACAACATTGGGCACATAATTGGATAGAGCATGGAATTGCTAAGCTATGTGCATCATCACAGACAAATCTCTATCAAAATCACATCTTTTTCATGGGAAACTATTAATCAAGACAATGGGCAATGGGTAATGCATAGATTAGAGAAAAATGATGAAAAAAGCCAAGGGATGATTCCCTGGCAGTGGCAGCAAAAATGTTATGGCTCACCCTAACCCTCCTTGAAACACATCCAACAAGAGATTACCTAGTGAACCACAACTGTCATGAGGATCTTTCCAATGTCCCTGTATTATGAGAGATATTCACTTATATACATGGCCATAAGTGTTCACACTCACTTAAATTGTGGCTGACATGGCACTTTTAGACTCACATAAGAGGCCTAATGCTATTACAATGACTACTCTCATAATATATCCATGAAGTACATCACTCGAGACTTCATCCTAACTTACTACCACATACTCTTGAAGCAGGAATCACCATAAGTATTACATAGGACCATTACGGGTACCCGTCCAAGTTCTAGATTTGGATGCCATTGCTTCATATCTTGAATGTATGACCTTTTGGTGTATCTACCTTGACTCCTTGATGTAAGATAATGGTAGTATCTCTTGTTAACCCTAGCAATGGGTTAACATTTACTCTCTTTGTCATAGAACAACTGAGTTCTAGTGGGCCCTTAGACATGTGTCCATGGTACCCAATAAGTGCATTAAGTTTTCCTCCTCCTCAGAGTTAGCCAATAAAGAAATTGGAATTTCCTCATCTTGCTCACACCACTTATAGATATGCACGTTTACTTGATAGATTTAAGCTCTCCAAGTGCACTATTGTATACTTAAGACCCTAAGTCGATTATACGCATCCTGGTCATATTCCTATATGTTATGGATTACCCTAACTCCCCTTGAAACACATCCTACAAGAGATTACCTGGTGAACCGCAACTGTCGTCGCGTGAAGACCTTTCCAATGGTCGATCTTGTAACCCTTGAGGTCTCCAAGCTCTAAAACTCCTTGAGAAGCAATTCCACCGTGTCTCCCGTTGAGCGTATCACACCGCCGCATTGCACTACATGTACTCGTCCTCTTGTCACCTCACATCACTCACACACGCTCACTAGCATGCATTGGAGAGACAAGAGGATTAGTAAGAGCAAGACTCTATTGCACAATGGGAGAGTCCTTTGTATTATGTGAGAGATATTCACTTATATATATGGCCATAAGTGTTCACACTCACTTAAATTGTGGTCGTATCATAAACATGTGCAATGGAGGTCCTATTCATAATGTAAACAACGGTTTGATACTTCTTTTATAGAAAAATAATCTAGCATATTCTTTTCAAATGTTAAGGCACGTGCCACTTTTGTAATGTGTCTATTTTTCCTTTCTATAACACCATTCTATTATAAAGTGTACATGCACATAAATTGTCTCTTGATTTCTCACAAATCACTGAACTCATTGGAGAAATACTCTCCTCCACCATCTGATCTTAGGAATTTTGATCTGCATACCTTTTCCTTCTTGAACAAGGCTTTAAATCCCTAAAAGTGAGCAAACACCTTAGTTTTTACCTTCATGAAATAAACCCACACTTTCCTAGTGTGATCACATTAGTTAATGTAACATAATACCTACAGCTTGAAATTGTTGCAGTCTTGGTCGGCGGTCCCCATACATATAAATGTATAACATCCAATAGTCTTGCACTGACATGCTTTTCATACGAGAAAGCATGTTTGGCCTATTTATACCAAGCTGGCATGCTTTATGCATACCATAAACCTTAAACTTTAGCAAACCTATAATAATATTTTGGGCTTGCATAGACTTCAGCTTTGCTATATTAGAAGAAGAAGAAGAAGCTAAAGAAGACCAAGAGAAGGAGGCCTACTATGTTGCTGATGAATGGGCTTTTCGACTACCCCATAGTGTGGGTTCTCTTATTTGCCTTTAATTATACTAGGAGGCAATAGGCTACCTTCAAATCCACTTGGGTAATTGACCACTAGGTAACTAACCACTAGTAGGTAACAAGAATTTTTTGAGGGGGGATTGTCTTTGCTTATATAAGGAGGCAACAGACTACCTTCAAACCCATAGTGTGGGTTCTCTTATTTGCCTTTAATTGTACTAGGAGGCAATAGGCTACCTTCAAACCCACTTGGGTAATTGACCACTAGCTAACCACTAGTAGGTAACAAGAATTTTTTGAGGGGGAATTGTCTTTGCTTATACAAGGAGGCAATAGACTACCTTCAAACCCATAGTGTGGGTTCTCTTATTTGCCTTCAATTATACTATGAGGCAATAGGCTACCTTCAAACCCACTTGGGTAATTGACCACTAGTAGGTAACTAACCACTAGTAGGTAACTAACCACTAGTAGGTTCTCTTATTTGCCTTTAATTATACTAGGAGGCAATAGGCTACCTTCAAACCCACTTGGGTAATTGACCACTAGTAGGTAATTGACCACTAGTAGGTAACTAACCACTAGTAGGTTCTCTTATTTGCCTTTAATTATACTAGGAGGCAATAGGCTACCTTCAAACCCACTTGGGTAATTGACCACTAGTAGGTAACTAACCACTAGTAGGTAACAAGAAATTTTTGAGGGGGAATTGTCATTGCTTATACAAGGAGGCAACATTCTACCTTCAAACCCATAGCATGGCATGGTATTGGGTAATTCACCCCACTAGGTAACATGATATTTATTGAGGGGGGGATTTGTTGGTATTTCTCACCAAATACTCCTAGTCATTCATGTGTGTAAGGGTCATATTGTAAGATTCCTCCCTCTAGATTTTGAGGTATGCAGGTGTAAGAACCTCCCCTTCTGATCTTATAATTATTTCCCTCTCTGAAATAAAAGAAAGATCCTGTTTTACCCTATTTTGGCCTGGAGAGAGAAAATGTCTAGAGGGAGGTAATTCAAAATTGAGATATTTTTGGATATAAAAATCCTCCTAGTATCTAAAATGGTTTCCCCTGAAACAAAAATTCAAAAAGAACTTTCCAATGTGCAAATTAATTGAAAATAGGTATAAAAGACCTTAGCCTAAGGGTCTAGATTTTCAGAAATTTTGGGATTATGATCCAATTAAGGTTCCTATGGGCCAATAGGATCAATCCAAGTGTAGGGACGGAGGAGATAAATTGAAGAATAAAAGAAAAACCTCCCAAAAATGAGTAAATACTCACATAAGATGAAGAGTGGACTAAGGACCAAAGAAAAGAATTAAAAAAACTGAATTTTGACACCTCAGTGTGTGTGGGGATCTCCCCTCATGAAGTAGGTACCTTTTCCTCATCATTACCCTCAATTTTTAATCAATAAAATGAGATATTTTCATCTCTCCTCTCTCCTATTTTAAAACCAGATCCAAAAAGTAAGCTGAACTGACCCAAAAATGGTCAAAAATTGACCAAACTGATCTGGAAAATTCTAGAATCAGTTTGCTTGGTTAGAGGCTCACTTTTTCTTATAAATAGAAGCCTCCCCCTTTATAAAAGCTTAATCGTAAAAGCTTAATGTTGTTTATGCACTGTTACTCTACTCCTGTCCTGAGCCATCTATATTGAATTTTTTAATAATTCAATTGTTTTTGGCCTAATCCTCTCCAAAGTGAATTGGTGGCCACTATTGCTTCAAACAATAGTAGAATCCTCAATCCCTCAAGCCAAAGGAGAGCTTACAAGCTCCATGTAAGCTAATTTTTCTACTTTGTTTACGAATTTTAATAAAAAATCTATGGTTTTCTTGATTTTTATGTTTTGCAATGATTGAATTGAATTCAAATTCTATGCCTTTGATGAAAAGGCCACCCCCTTCTCTTCTTTACATTCCAACCTTTCTTAATCCTAGAAAGATTAACTATGTAAGATTCCTCCCCAGTCTCTCAAGATGTCCAGCATATTTCCCTGTAATCAAATCCCTCTCCAGAAATATAAAAGATCTTGTTTATACCAGTGGCCTAGAGAGAGAAAATCTTCTAGAGAGTGGTAATTCAATTTTTAAATATTTTTGGATAGAAAAATACCTCATCTTATTAAAATAAGTTCCCCTGAAACAGAAGTTCAAAAAGATTTTCAGAAGGTGCATTAGAAATTAAGTATAATCTATTCAAGAGGCATTATCCTAGGGGTCAAGATTTTTTCGAAATTTTAAATTAAGGTTCCTATGGACCAATAAGATTCATCCAAATTAGAGAGGAGATAAATGAAGAAATAAAAGAAAAATCCCCCAAAAATGAGTAAATACTCACATAGAAGAGTTGACTAAGGACAAGGTTAAAGGTTAAAAAGAGAGATATTTAGAAGTAATGATGCATTTTTGACACCTCAGTATGGGGAAATTTCCCTCATGAAGGAGGTGCCTAATTCACATGTGTGGGAGAGTTTTAAACTCCCAAATAATGAGATATTTTTATCTCTCCTCTCTCCTGTTTCAACTAGATCCAAAAAGTGGACTAAACTGACCCAAAAATGGTCAAAAATTGACCAAACTGATCTGGAAAATTCTAGAATCAATTGGCTTGGTTAGAAGCTCACTTTTTTCTATAAATAGAAGCCTTCCCCTTTGTTGAAACTCAATAGTGTTTTGCACTGTTACCCTGCTTCTCCCAAGTGCCAAAAACTGTGAATTTTACTCATAATTCATTAGTTTTTGACCTTCTCTCTTCTAAAAGATTGGTGGCCACTCTTGTGTTTCAAACAAGAGTAGAACCCTCAAACCATCAAGCCAAAGGAAAGCTCTCAAATTATCCATGTAAGTTGGAGATTCTCCTCTTTTCTATTTCTTTTATGGTTTTTTATGATTTTTGTCTTCTCTAAAATGAAATGATGTTATGCCTCATTGAAAAAAGGCATTCCCCTCTCTTCTTTAGTAAATCCAACCATTCTTTATCCTAGATGATTGATTATTGGATACAATCAAGTTTTTCATAATGTTTCTCTTAAATAAGTAGAAAATGTTTCTCTTAAATAAGTAGAAAATGTTTACATTAGAATGATTTAAATACTCTTGGTGAACTTCTAATTAATTTTAGAGAGTTAAAAATTGAAAAATGGTCAGCCATACAAAGGAGGTTATGGCAAAACACTAGAAATTACACTTTCCTCAGTTAAATATTTGGATTCCAATATAGTGAAAATTTCTCTTTCATCATTTAAAATTTATCTATGCAAAAAGATAAATTTAACTAAATTTTTGCTTAAAAATTTAAATACAAATCTTCATTCATTCCTTTACACTATCTGAGCCACTAGACTCTCCATCAACATGAGAATGCCTTGCAGAAATGTCAGGCATACCAAGGGGCTCAACCACTTTCTCTTTTCCTTTACGTGATGTACTAATCACATTTGCAGGACTGGTATTATGACGTAGCCTGCCACTCCATGGTCTATCAATAGACCCACTAGATGAGGACTCTCTTGGTCCACTCAAAGACTGTGATTATTGACCTGCATTCTGTGCAACCACACTTCCACTCACATCAGCCCCAACAGCTTCTTTTTCAGGAGCATACCAGCTGCTCATCTCATCAAAGACAACATCCCTGCTTACCCTCAACTCACGTGTAGCAAGGTTATAACACCTGTATCCCTTTTGCTCAAGGGAATATCCAATAAACACACATTTTTCAGCTTTCGGATCCAGCTTAGTTCTCAGCTCATCTGGCACATGCACATATGCAATGCATCCAAAGACTTTCAGATGAGAAAAATCAAGTTTTCTGCCAGTAAACCTCTCCTCTGGAGTTACATCATGTATGGCTGCAGTTGGAGTCCTGTTCATGATGTATACTACTGTAGAAACAGCCTCAGCCCAATAGCAATGCGACATATTCTTCTCTTCCATCAATGCTCGTGCAATCTCAGCAATGTGCCTGTTTTTGCGCTCAGCAACTCCATTTTGCTGCGGAGTGTATCTGCATGTAAACTGTCTCCGAATACCATTCTTCTTCAAGAATTCAGAGAACTCATTGGAGAAGTACTCTCCTCCTCCATCTGACCTTAGGCACTTTACATATTTTCCTGTTTGCTTTTCAACCAAAACTCTGAAATTCTGAAAGTGAGTGAACACCTCACTCTTCTCTTTCATGAAATATACCCACACTTTCCTTGTGTGGTCATCAATGAAAGTCACATAGTACCTGCAGCCTCCCATAGATATGGTCTTCGTAGGACCCCATACATCTGAATGCACAACATCTAGTGCATTTCTGCTCACATATCTGTTACGTGGAAACACATGCTTTGTTTGCTTCCCAAATTGGCATGCTTCACATATTTTCTGCATACCTTCCACTTTAAATTTTGGTAGCCCTGTCACAATTCCTTTTGTCTGCATAGACTTCAATCTCTGCACATTTACATGTCCAATTCTTTTATGCCATATGTCTGTGTCTGCAACAACTCCTGAACCATTTGCAAACATTGCAGCACTCATCTCAGGCATGTCTACATCCAACGTAAACATTCTGCCCACTCTGTTGCCTTTTGCAACCAACCTGCACTTGTCTTTAAAGTCTTCAACATAACAACCATCAGGGTTAAACTGAACCTGCAAACCCTGCTCAATCATCTGGCCAACTGAAACCAGATTCTTTGTTATGTTCGGTACATGAAGTACATCTGCAAGGTACTTCACTTTGCCATCCTGCATAGACAATGGCACATCTCCAACATGGGCAATTGGATGAGCAGTGTCATCTCCAACATGGGCAATTGGATGAGCAGTGTCATCCCTTGTTTCCACAAAACCTGGTCTTTCCGGGTTTTTCATCTCCTTGAACCACTCTCCATGACTTGTCATGTGGTTCGAAGCACCTGAATCCACATACCATACATCATCTTTTTGTGCTGCATCAACATTTTCAGACATGGCATTCACAACATGCTGCATAACAAACAACCTTTCATTATCCTCATTATTTTTACTTGAGGAGGATGCATAGTTGTTTTGCTGCACTTTTCCATTTTACATGTCAGCCTGCTTCTTATAACATTCTGCCTGCACATGTCCAGGCTTACCACAATAATAGCATTCACGTGCATCATTATGCTGCCTTTGCCAATTTCCACGGCCTCTTTGACTCCCCCTGCCTCTGAATTTGCCTCTTCCACCTGCATGTTGTTGTCGTTGTTGTTGATTCTGGGACTATTGTTGTTGTTGTTGCTGCTGGCCATAATTCTGATTACCTGTTCGGCCACCTCCTTGATCGCGTCCCCACGGCCTCCTCTACCTCGTCCTCTTCCTGAACTCGTGTAGAAGGCCTGTTGCTCTGAACTGTTTTTGATTTGTGAAGACTGTTGGTCTTCACCCAAGCTCTTCTCTTCAATAATCAGCATAGACACCAAATCTGTAAAGTTGGGAATGTTTTCCCGAGTCTGAATAGACATCTTGAATGCCTTGTATTGTGGGCCGAGACCACGTAGACAGACTCCACCTTGTCATCATCATCTACTGACACACCAATAGATGCAAGGGATTCCACAATACCCTTTATCTTCAAGGCATAGTCATTCACAGACATGCTCTTTTTCTCCACAGTATGAAGTTCATTCGTCAACTGTATCTTGCGTGCCTTGGTATTTGTTTCATAAAGCTTTACCAAGGTGTCCCACGCCTCCTTCCTGCCTCCTTGGTTCCAGTCTTTAAACTCTTTCACATCTGCAGCAGTCGGATTTATATCCGGTATCTCCGGTGCCTCTTCATGCTCACCTTCTATGTAGTCCCAATAGCCTTTTCCCATCAGGAAATTCGTCAACCTGAACCTCCAAGCATGAAAGTTATTCTTATCAAGCTTCTTAGCCACAATCTGAGTTATCCCATCATTTGACATCTTGCGAAACACACAATTTTACCAGAAACTGCACTCTGGTTTTTCTGCACAAACTACTGTATTTTCTGCACAACGGTACTGTAGTACTCTCAAATGTCACAACCAGTGACTTCAATGTGCATACATACACCCAATGACAACTGTTGACCCCTTGCAGCACCCACAGTGTCTGCACAGTCAATCTGTCTTCCTGTAGTTCTTAAAACAGAGTTCTACAAAGAATCGATGACTTACCTGCAGTGCTTGAAATCGCCTGCTTTCTGAAAAAACGGAGGTCCAGACGTGCCCGAAACGCGTTTTCGGCCCAAAAAATGTCGTCCGATAGGACAGTATAGTTTCCCTATAGCTTTACTCCCGCAAAGAAACCTCCTCAATTAGAGATCATTTGCCGGTGCCTCTCGTAGATCTCCCGACAAGGGTGTAGTCACCAACACAAATAGGGAAGAGTAGTTGCAGCTCTTACCCTCGTACCGCTTCCTGTGGTTCTCTTGCTTGCAGCTCAGCCCTTAGCACGAACCAGGCTCTGATACCATGAAAAGATGCAGGGGGGAAGAGAGCTTGAGCTCTTGCAAGCACACACACACACTCACAAAACCCTAATAGAGAACACACAAGGTGAGAGACTGAAATCTTCTTCTTCTTCTTCACTCAACACTCAACACACCATATACAAGAATAAGAGTACACACAATATGAAAGGTACTCAACCAATACATATACGGGTTCTCTATAGTGTGAACCCAACTAAATGAGCTAGCGCTATAACTATGCCAGTCTCTAGAATGGCTATCACATAGCCTGTCATCCCACTGGCCGCATATCACCCAACCATGCCAGTGGTGTAAGTATGGGGCCTATCCCCCAGGCGGGTCATCAGTGTCCACCGCCTCACTAGACGAGCTCGATATCTCAACACTATTACCTAATTTAGTCTAGCCATCAGTTTCGGGGTGATAGGCTGTGCTGAGATCCAAGAAATTTCCTACTGCTTCAAAGAACATAGTCCAGAATTTTGATGTAATTTGGGATCCTATCACTTACTATCCTCCTGGGTAAACCATGCAATCTGAAGATCTCCTTAAGGAAAACTTTGGCAATATCCACTGCAGAGTATGTTTCTTTCACTGGAATCAGATGGGCAACTTTGGTTAGTCTGTCAATTACCACAAAAATGGAGTTGTAAACCTGATTGCACTGAAGGTAATCCAATTGACAAAGTCCATACTGATGCATTCCCACTTCATCTGTGGAATGTCTAGAGGCTGCAGTTTCCCTGGCATCTTGACTCTCTCTGCCTTGACTCTTTGGCACATCAAGCATTTCCGCACATGATCAAGTACATCCTTTTTGAGTCCTGGCCAGAAGAAGCTTTTCTTCACACATATAGGTTTTTATAAACCCTGGTGGATGTCCAGCTATCAGGCTATCATGGGCTTCTCTCAGAATTCTTTCCTTTATTTCCTCATCATTGGGGATACATAGCCGATTATTATAATACATGCATCCTTCATCCAGTTTGTACCCAAGAACTCGACTCATTTCCTGAGGAGTTTTGCTTTCTTGCATCAGAAGGGTAGAAATAGGGGCAAAGAATTTGTCCTGCATGAATTTCTCCTTTGCTTCATTGATCAATGGGTTTAACCCCACTATAATTGCAAGCAAGGAGGCTTTTCTGATGAGCGCATCTGCAACCACATTTTCTTTCCCCAACTGATACTTTATTTCAAAATCAAATTCTTGCAGGGTCTGTATCCATCTCCTTTGATGCATGTTGAGATCCCTTTGGGTGAAGATCCACTTCAGACTTTGATGATCTATCATTCATCAAGGTGAACCTTTGTCCCAAAAGATAATGTCTCCACAACTTCAGAGCATACACTACTAAGAGTAACTCCAAGTCATGGACGGCATAATTTCTCTCATGTGTTCTGAGTTTTCGGGGTTCACAGGCCACTGCATGACCTTCCTACATTAAAGCACCACCTAAGGCAAATCCACTGGCATCAGTAATAACTACCTCAAAGGGTTTGGTAAAATCTAGCAATTTAAGAACAGGGTTGGTTACTAAGGCTGTCTTTAGCTTGTCAAAGGCACTTTGACACATTGCAGCCCATTGAAAAAGTGTACTTTTCTTGAGAAGGTTAGTCAAAGGAGATGCTATCTGAGCATACCTAGGTCAAAGGAGATGCTATCTGAGCATACCTAGGTATAAAGATCTTATACCATCCGGCTAACCCTAGGAATCCTCTGACTTCTTTTACTGACTTCGGTTGTGGCCATTCGACTACTGCTTGGATCTTTGCGGCGGTGGGGTCAGGAGAAATCCTATCCTTTGACACTATGAATCCCAAGTATTCAACCTGGTCAACAGAGAAGGAACACTTGCTCTTCTTTGCAAAGAGTTGGTGTTTCCTTAGGATTTCTAGGACTTTGCGCACATGATCTTCATGGTCTGCAGCATTCTTTGAGTATACTAAGATATCGTCAAAGAAGACAAGAACAAAATCATCCAAGTATTCTCTGAGAATATCCTGCATAAGACGATTGAATGTCACCGGGGCATTAGTCAATCCAAACAGCATGAATGTGAACTCATAATGCCCATAGCGAGTATTGAATGCTGTCTTTGGGATGTCTTGCTCCTTGATTCTGATCTGGTAGTAACCGGATTTGAGATCTATCTTTGTGAACATTTGGGTTCCACTTAATCGATCCAGAAGTTCATCAATCCTAGGAATAGGATACTTATTCTTAATTATTAATTGATTCAATCCTCTATAGTCAATACAGAGTCTTAATGTTCCATCTTTCTTCTTTTGAAAAAGAACGGGCGCACCCCAAGGTGAGACACTGGGTCTGACAAATCCCTACTCTAATAGTTGTCTTAATTGTTCCTGAAGTTCTATGGCTTCAAGGACTGGCATTTTGTATGCACGCTGGGCTCTGGGGGTTAATTTGATCTCATGATCTACTTCACGAGACGGAGGCATCTGAGTTAGCTCTTCAGGAAATCCATCGGCATACTCACTTAACCACTCTGGTTCTTTAGCCTTGCATTTTATGTCTACTGGATTCATTTTAATGACATACATAGCTTGCTTCTTTTTTAGCCCTTTTAATAATTTGGAAGCCTTGACTAAATGTAGCAATGGGGATCCGAAAATTCCAATTCCTTGAACTTTACTCCCGTGAAGGTCAAGGAAAGAGATGGTTCCTTTGTGACAATGATGTCAGCCTGATTCTTTTGGAGCCAATGCATTCCAAGGATTCCATCATATATTCCCAGGGGTAGGACTCTGAAAAATTGGCACTCTGTTACGTTCCCATCTAGGCTAAACTGAATAAGGTCAGTCTCAATGTAGGTGAAAAGAATCTTCCCACTGGCTAATTCCACTTGCATAGGTTTCCTTGATTTTTGATTTAGGACTAATTAACGCAGACATCCTAGGGAAATAAAAGAATGAGTACTGCCTGAATCAATCAAAAGCTTGAATTTCTTACCTTGGTACTCTGTTGGAGTCTGGAGGACTGAGAATTGACGACGGTTATTCCCCTGATGCTCAATTGCTGCATAGATCTATCCTTTCTCTTCCTCCACTTCCTCAGCTATGGTGACTTCTCTGGCTGCTGCAGTTTGAGGTGGAACTCTCTCTCTTTGGTTATTCCAATTCTGGGAGAGAGTTCAGAAAGAGCTTTGCATAGAGGCTGCAGGGCTGAGCTGGCACTCTTCTTGGGTTACCACCATGATTTTGGCACGGGGGACCTGAAATGAAGGAGTCGGTCTCTGAACTCTGGGACCCTGGCTTCCTTGGCCCACCGAAGGAGATGGGCAATCCTTAAGCTGGTGCCCAAATCCCTAACATCCGAAGCATTTGTTCTCGCTTCAAAGTTCTTCCCTTTGCATTCTGGAGAGAGCCAGAGTTCTTGAGAATGTACTTCGGGGGAAAGGTCTCATATATTATTAAATTTTTATTTTTGATATCGTCCACAAGATTGTAAGACTTAAGAGATTCGAAAAATAATTTCTTAAATAAGACAAATAATCTTATTAGAGATCTATGACATATGTCCAATAACAGATTTTTCTTTATCAGTTTGTCCATAAACAATCACTTATACAGCAAAGAATTTTTCTCCAGAATACATTTCTTTATTTATATAAAAGTTTCAATATGCAGCTCGGCTCTAGAAATCAAAATCTCCTCGGGAGACGCATAAGACGACGGTATTGGGCCATAGCCATGCCCTGATACAAACATTCACTTACTGCCAAGGGAGCTATTATCTTCTCCGTAGGAATAAAGCGACTAAGGAGTCCGTAGATTCGGCAGCATGAGAGTCTAAAATTCTGAGGCGTTGAATGATATAGAATGACACCATGTACCACTTTCAACTTTATTAGAATCATGGCCAATGAGAGATTTTGCCTCAGCGTTGCACATCGGTCACAAGAGGCATGGACATACTGCCCTCGTGCAAACCACTTATGCTGTCATCTCTCCACTGGGGTCAGAAAAATATAAATCCTCGAACTGGCATGCGAGTCTGACTCGGCTTGTTCGAGTTGCAGTGGAAGAGATGAGATGCTCAAAGGCGAATGCAGTCATGTTTGGTGATTGGGCGAGGTTGGGAATACTAGATAAGTACGAAACTTCCATCTATCAAAATAATTTCTTTGATTAAAAATTCTTCATTAAAGAAGCTTACGGAATGAAAATAGATTATGAAAAATACCTTTTCTGAGTTTTTATTATCAATTTCTGATAAGAATTTGTTTATCCTTATTAGCTTTCAACAAAGCTCTGATACCAACTGTGAGGTTCCCTGCCCTGCCACTCCGGGGCTCCTGTCGCCGCTGGACGGGCGGCGAAAGCGGCATCGGCCTCCCGCGCGGGGCGGCGTCCACACACCCGAGGCCTCGCCCGCGGATGTTGAGAGTACTACAGTACCGCTGTGCAGAAAATACAGCATTTGTGCAAGAAATACAGCATTTGTGCAGGAAAAACCAAAGTGCAGTTTCTGGTAAAATTGTGTGTTTGGCAAGATGTCTAATGATGGCATAACACATATTGTGGCTGAGAAGCTAGATAAGAATAACTTCCATGCTTGGAGGTTCAGGTTGACGAATTTCTTGATGGGAAAAGGCTATTGGGACTACATAGAAGGTGAGCATGAAGAGGCACCGGAGATACCGGATATAAATCCGACTGCTCTGCAGATGTGAAAGAGTTTAAAGACTGGAACCAAGGAGCCAGGAAGGTTATGTATTGGCTTTCCATTAGTATACAGGACACCATGATTGGGCACATTTAGGATGCCAAGTCCCCCAAGGAGGCGTGGGACACCTTGGTAAAGCTTTATGAAACAAATACCAAGGCACGCAAGATACAGTTGACGAATGAACTTCATACTGTGGAGAAAAAGAGCATGTCTGTGAATGACTATGCGTTGAAGATAAAGGGTATTGTGGAATCCCTTGCATCTATTGGTGTGTCAGTAGATGATGATGACAAGGTGGAAGTCTGTCTCCGTGGTCTCGGGCCACAATACAAGGCGTTCAAGACGTCTATCCAGACTCAGGAAAACATTCCCAACTTTACAGATTTGGTGTCTATGCTGATTATCAAAGAGAAGAACTTGGGTGAAGACCAACAGTCTTCACAAAGTAAGAACAGTTCAGAGCAATAGGCTTTCTACACGAGTTCAGGAAGAGGACGAGGTAGAGGAGGCCGTGGACACGGTCAAGGAGGTGGCCGAACAGGTAATCAAAATTATGGCCAGCACAGCAGCAGCAACAACAACAGTCCTAGAATCAACAACAACAACAACAACACGCAGGTGGAAGAGGAAAATTCAGAGGCAGGGGGAGTCAAAGAGGCCGTGGAAATTGGCAAAGGCAATATAATGATACACGTGAATGCTATTATTGTGGTAAACCTGGACATGTGCAGGCAGAATGTTATAAGAAGCAGGCTGACATGCAAAATGGGAAAGTGCAGCAAAACAACTATGCATCCTCAAGCAGAAATAATGAGGATAATGAAAGGTTGTTTGTTATGCAGCATGTTGTGAATGCCATGTCTGAAAATGTTGATGCAGCACAAAAAGATAATGTATGGTATGTGGATTCAGGTGCTTCGAACCACATGACAAGTCATGGGGAGTGGTTCAAGGAGATGAAAAACCCAGAAAGACCAGGTTTTGTGGAAACAGGGGATGACACTACTCATCCAATTGCCCATGTTGGAGATGTGCCATTGTCTATGCAGGATGGCAAAGTGAAGTACCTTGCGGATGTACTTCATGTACCGAACATAACAAAGAATCTGGTTTCAATTGGCCAGATGATTGAGCAGGGTTTGCAGGTTCGGTTTAACCCTGATGGTTGTTATGTTGAAGACTTTAAAGACAAGTGTAGGTTGGTTGCAACAGACACAGACATATGGCATAAAAGAATTGGACATGTAAATGTGCAGAGATTGAAGTCTATGCAGACAAAAGGAATTGTGACAGGGCTGCCAAAATTTAAAGTGGAAGGTATGCAGAAAATATGTGAAGCATGCCAATTTGGGAAGCAAACAAAGCATATGTTTCCACGTAACAGATATGTGAGCAGAAATGCACTAGATGTTGTGCATTCAGATGTATGGGGTCCTACGAAGATCATATCTATGGGAGGCTGTAGGTACTATGTGACTTTCATTAATGACCACACAAGGAAAGTGTGGGTATATTTCATGAAAGAGAAGAGTGAGGTGTTCACTCACTTTCAGAATTTTAGAGTTTTGGTTGAAAAGCAAATAGGGAAATATGTAAAGTGCCTAAGGTCAGATGGAGGAGGAGAGTACTTCTCCAATGAGTTCTCTGAATTCTTGAAGAAGAACGTTAGTCGGAGACAGTTTACATGCAGATGCGCACTCCGCAGCAAAATGGAGTTGCTGAGCGGAAAAACAGGCACATTGCTGAGATTGCACGAGCATTGATGGAAGAGAAGAATATGCCGCATTGCTATTGGGCTGAGGCTGTTTCTACAGCAGTATACATCATGAACAGGACTCCAACTACAGCCATACATGATGTAACTCCACAAAGGAGAGGTTTACTGGCAGAAAACCAGATTTGTCTCATCTGAAAGTTTTTTAATGCATTGCATATGTGCATGTGCCAGATGAGCTGAGAACTAAGCTGGATCCGAAAGCTGAAAAATGTGTGTTTATTAGATGTTCCCTTGAGCAAAAGGGATACAGGCGTTATAACCCTGCTACACGTGAGTTGAGGGTAAGTAGGGATGTTGTCTTTGATGAGATGAGCAGCTGGTATGCTGCTGAAAAAGAAGCTGTTGGGGCTGATGTGAGTGGAAGTGTGGTTGCACAGAATGCAGGTCAACAATCACAGTCTTTGAGTGGACCAGGAGAGTCCTCATCTAGTGGGTCTGTTGATAGACCATGGAGTGGCAGGCTGTGTCATAATACCAGTCCTGCAAATGTGATTAGTACATCACGTAAAGGAAAAGAGAAAGTGGTTGAGCCCCTTGGTATGCCTGACATTTCTGCAGGGCATTCTCATGTGGATGGAGAGTCTAGTGGCTCAGATATGAGCCTTGATGAGGAGCTTGGGATCCCAGCTATGAGAACACCTGGTGTAAAGAAGGCTATGGAAGCCATGAATGAAAAGCTGCGAAGATCTGGTAGAGTGAAGAACCCTGTGCAGAGGTTTACTTATGATGGTTATGTGGCACATCACTATGCATATATGGCAAAGGTTGTGCAGGTTGTTGAGCCCACGTGCATTGATGAGGCTGTTGGAAATGTGTGTTGGGAGAAAGCTATGGATGAGGAGATGGATGCACTATATGGAAATGAAACTTGGGATTTAGTGCAATTGCCTGAAGGCAAGAAAGCCATTGGGATGCAAGTGGGTGTACAAAGTTAAACATAACAGTGATGGAAGCATAAACAGGTACAAGGCTAGATTGGTAGCCAAAGGATATGCGCAGACATATGGCATTGATTATGAGGAAACTTTCAGCCCAGTTGCCAAGATGGCAACAGTGAGAGTTGTGATAGCAATGGCTGCGTCAAAGCAATGGTCTTTACATCAGATGGATGTAAAGAATGCATTCTTGCATTGGGGATTTGCAAGAAGAGGTGTATATGTTGGAGCCACCTGGTTATGAGGATGTGAGTCACCCCGAGCATGTTTGCAGGTTGAAGAAAGCCTTGTATGGCTTAAAACAAGCACCAAGAGCATGGTCTGACAAGATTTCTGAATATCTTGTCACTATTGGCTTTCATGTAGCCAATGCAGATTTCTCGCTGTATGTGAAACATGGTGATAGAGGAGTTGTGCTTGTTGTAATCTATGTAGATGACTTGATCATTATGGGGAACCATGATGCAGAGATCTTTGATGTAAAGATCTTGCTTAGACAGAAGTTCGAGATGAAGGATCTGGGGGAGCTCAGATATTTCTTAGGCATTGAGGTGATTAGGTCACCACATGGTATTGGATTACTGCAGAGACAGTATGGCTTGGACATGTTGTCCAAGTATGGTATGACAGGCTGTAAGCCTATTTCTGTGCCATTGGATCAGAATGGCAAGTTGAGTGCAGATTCTGGAGAGATTCTGGAGAACCTTACTATGTATAGGCGCATAGTAGGAAGTTTGATCTACATGACGATCACCAGACCAGATTTGAGCTATGCTGTTGGGTTGGTGAGTCAGTTTATGCAGGTTCCACGGAAACCGCATTTGGATGCAGTGAGACGCATACTGAGGTATGTGAAGTCTACTTTGCATTGTGGACTATTCTATGAGACTGGGACAGAGATATGTGTACATGGGTACACAGATGCTGATTGGGCTGGTAGTATCTCAGATAGAAGATCTACCAGTGGATTCATGTTTTCTTTGGGGAGTGCTGCTGTGACTTGGAGCAGCAAGAAGCAGCCTACGGTTGCTCTATCAAGTACAGAGGCCGAGTACAGAGGAGCTGCTATGGCAGCATGTGAGGTAGCTTGGTTGAGAAAGCTACTTGCAGATTTGGGTCTATCAGTGGATAGACAAGTTGTCATTTTCTGTGACAACCTTAGCAGTATACAATTGGCCAGGAACCCAGTATTTCATGCTCGTACGAAGCATATAGAGGTCCACTACCACTTCGTCAGAGAGAAGGTCTTGGCAAGAGATCTTGACCTTGTTTATGTCAGCACAGAGGATCAGGTAGCTGACATCTTCACCAAAGCATTGGGTACAGAGAAGCTCCGCAGATTCAGGGCTTCGCTTGGTGTACATGAGATGGAGTTGAGCTCGAGGGGGAGTGTTGAGATATCGAGCTCGTCTAGTGAGGCAGTGGCCACTGATGACCCGCCTGGGGGATAGGCCCCACACTTACACCACTGGCATGGTTGGTGAGATCTTGGGTGATATGCGGCCAGTGGGATGACTGGCTGTGTGACAGCCATTCTAGAGACTGGCATAGTTATAGCGCCAGCTCATTTAGTCGGGTTCACACTATAGAGAACCCGTGTATGTATTTGGTTGAGTACCTTTCATATTGTGTGTACTCTTATCTTGTATATGGTGTGTTGAGTGTTGAGTAGAGAAGAAGAAGATTTTCAGCCTCTCACCTTGTGTGTTCTGTATTAGGGTTTTGTGAGTGTGTGTGTGTGCTTGCAAGAGCTCAAGCTCTCTTTCCCCCTGCATCTTTTCAGAGCTGTGGGGTGAAGGAAGGATTGGCTCTTGAGGCTGGGTTTTTGGAGGAGCTTCACTTTGAGAAATTGGGCTATTCAATGAAGTTCCTCTTCTTTTTCTCCTTTACGTCATGCCTCCTTCTCCGCATGGGGTGGTGGCACTTGGAGGGTGTCGTGGTTGGTGAAAGGTGTGGTGTAGGGATAGTGGGACGGATGGTGGTGCTACCTTGGGGACGGACAGGTTGTGGGAGCTCCTCCCAGCCGACTCTATGGTAGAGGACTTTAGTGGAGCAAAGAGGGAGCCAACTGGGATCTCCTCTTAGCCGGCTACATGGTAGAGGAATTTAGTAAGGAGCAAAGAGGTAGCCAGCTTGCCCTGTGGGTTCGAGAAATGGTGTGAAGTTCCCTGTGGAGATACTCTACCCAGTCCACGATTACTCCTTGATGGATGCAGGCAAGGGTAGAAAGGTTACAGCAGTTGAAGCGGTCTACCCAACATGTCATGAGGAGAAAGGAGAGGGCGTACATGGGAATGACCAGCTCTTACCATGTGATGTTGTGCCACTCCATGCCATCTTTGGTTGTCGGGCCCTGGAAGGCATCACGCACATGGTGCATGACATTGATGTGGCACATGTACGAATGCTCAACTCTAGGGAGGTGGAGCACATCACAGACAAGGTTGACACTGAGGTGGATGGTCTCGGGAGCACCTTCATTGTCTAAAACCTACCATGTAGCTTAGCTAGCATTGTATGTCTCGATGAAGTAGCGACAATTGAGAAGGTTAGGTTCCCATGGCTACATGGTGGGAAACCCACCGAGTGTAGGAGATCGTTTCATACACAATATGAAAAGGCCCAAAGGACGCATAAGGAGAAGCCAAGAACATCTTACGATGGTCTGGCCAAGGTCAATGGCCAAGGTCAAGGGAATCAACCTGGCAGGCCTAGGGGAAGATCCAGCCTCAGACGTCATTGATTGCTGCTGACTCCTCAATCTCTTTAGCTCTTGAGTGGAGACTCATTTGGCTGGGTCAAAATGTTTACACTTCTTGGCTCCACCAAAATATCATGCAAGGTCAGAGCTGCCGAAGAGCCATCTCCCCTGATGCTATCAAATGTGCCTCCTCCTTGGCTGCCATCGCCATTGGTTGGACACTCTGAAGGAGGGCAGCTAAGTAAGGGCCAAGCTTACTCTTGGCATTTACTGTGGTCTTCTTGATGCCAGCAAGAAGTTTTTGATGGAGGAGTGTGGCCCATGGAACAATAATTTTGCTTTCTACAATAATCATCCAACTAAAGATAAATTTAGAAGCATAAGTGGCACGATGTGTCAAAGCTACCATCTCCACCAAGAAGCGCAGGCGAGATCTCTGAGTAACACTGAGGTAAGAGGAAACTAAAAAGTCCTACGATGCAAGGCATGCTCCAAACTGTTAAAATTACAGCAATGTGATGAGCTATGGTGGATCAAATGCTAGAATCAAACTCATTAACAAAGAGATTAGATGATAATTAAGACGTGATTAGTGAGCAATTAACTAATAGCTTAATGTAGGCATGGATAATCAAAAACTAGCAAATTCTCATTAGGCCAATGCCTCAATTTATAGAGTTTACATCCAAGCATCCAATCCCACTGATTTCTCCTTGATTCACTCCACCTCTTTTGCGTGATTCTCTCCACCTCTCCCAGAATATCTCCACACCTCCTAAATTTCCTCATGCTACCCTTTATTCTCTCCCAATAGATTCTTCTCACCTTTTCACAAGTTCTCTCACATTTATAGATTCTCTTTTACAGCCTCTTGCTAAGGGCTTGTTCCCGCACACACCCTATTCACTTGTATATTTCAACACCTCCCCTGAAGTGAATAATCCTAGCACACACCTAGAACTTATACCAAGTTTCCCTCTTACTTGATAGTCCGCGACCAGTGCCTCAAGTCCCTAAACTCACAGTCCTTGACACTCTCTCTCTCTATGTGTCCAAGGCTACTACAACAAGTGCCCGTGACCTTGACTAAAGTGATCACACATACATCTACCACATGGCCTACATCATCAATGGCTCAAAGGTGGTTTAACTCTATTGGGGCAGGTTACATTGGGTTGTGGGGTTTCTCTCTCTCTCTCTCTCTCTCTCTCTCTCTCTCTCTCTCTCTCTCACCGAAAAGATGATCTAACTCCACTTTCTTAGGAGCCTCCATGAAGTTTGCCGATGTCGTTCCTTCTCCACTTCCTTAGGAGCCTCCATGAAGTTTGTCGATGTTGTTCCTTCTCCACTGGATTTGCTGTAGCAGTCTCTTGCCATGTGTCCTAGCTTTCCACAGTTGTGGCAAGTGAAGGTCCTTCCTCCTACTCGTCCTCGTCCTCGTCCTCGTCCTCGTCCTCGTCCTCGAGAGAATCCTCCTCGGGTGAAGAATGCTTTTTCTTCTCCTCCTTGTTGAGTCAAGCCATTTCTTCTCTTTGCCTCTCCTCTTGCTCCAGTAGAGCTCCTTCTATCTCGTGTAACTTCAATTCAGGTACATTCTTTAGTGTTGCTACAATGTTTTCATATTCACCTTTGTCCACACTCTTCAGAAGCACTGCTAGTGCCTCATCATCTTCTACCTTTTTGCCAATAGCTGCCAGTTGTTGCTTAATTCTTTTATATTTGTTCAAGTGTGTGATTAAAGGTTTACTTTCCTTCATATCCAATTTGTAGAATTACATTAATAGATTTATCTTTGATTTTTTAGCTTGTGTGCCAAATAATTTATTGAGTTCATCCCATGCATCTTTTGCCCATTGTATCCCTATGATGTGATGAATGATTTCATCATTTAAATTGAGTGCGATAAGTCCCAATTCTTTTTCATTCCTGCTCTTCCACTCATTTTTCCCTCACCTCTTGGCATTCATCTCTTCCCTCAACTAGCCCCCACACAGATTTTTCCTCACAAACAAATACATAGTTTTTGTCTTCCATGTGTGTAGAACTGCTCTCCATTAAATTTGGCTATTTCTTGTGCCATACTCATAATAATGTAAAGGGGGTCTTACCTCTTGATCCAATTTCAAGATTCAAGGGTAGTGTCTACCCTTTTACAACTCAATATGGTATTTAGGAGATGATTACAATAGATTTATCAGCATAAAGTAACCCGAAATTACATTAAATCAAGGGTAACCAGTTTTTTGTACGAAATGGTTGGAGTATCAAACCATCTCCGAATTGCAATCTGAAGCTATAGGGATCTGTATCAAATACCTAATGGTTAATTTGAACCCTTAATTGCACCAAAAATAGTGATTAGCACTAATTAATCATCACTGATTAGCAAATTAATCCTCTATTTTGTGTGCAAAAAATAGAGTATGCGGGAGCCCAGATTTAAGGCCTTAGAGTTCAAATGAGCTCAAATACTTTCACGGCCATCAATAGTAATTAGTCTAGTAGAGGATTAAGCCAAGAAACACAAGATTTGACCAAACATTGAATGCTTAATATTTGTTTTTATCAAAGTCACATGCAGATTTGATGAAGAGCTTGGATCTCACTATAGACTTGATCAAATCAAATTCTGACTTCACCAGCTTGTAGAGCACCCTTGAAAACCTTTAGGGCCAAGAGGAATTAGACCCATTGCAACTAAAGAAGAAGAGATATAATTTTTTCTCAAAAAATGGTGCCTACAGATTAGCAAAAATTGTGAGCTTGTCTTGGCGATTTGCTGCACTGATTCGCTTGGCTGGAGCATAACTGAGATAGCTTTGTATGGCTGCAAGGGCTTGATCTAATGTTGCTCCTGGAGAGAGATCAAGCCCCTCCACTGGCTGGGGGTACAGTGGGCTACTTGAAAATAACTAAAAAAGTGATTATTTCCTAATCATCTACTAATTCTAATTAGTTAGATAATGGGCTCATAAACTTAATGGATTCTAGGCTAGGCTCTGATACCATGTTAAAATTACAACAATGTGATGAGCTATGGTGGATCAAATGCTAGAATCAATATCATTAACAAAGAGATTAGATGATAATAAGATGTGATTAATGAGCAATTAAGATGTGATTCGTGAGCAATTAATTGATAGCTTAATGTAGGCATGGATAATCAAAAACTAGCAAATTCTCATTAGGCCACCCAATGCCTCAATTTATAGAGTTTACATCCAAGCATCCAATCCAACTAATTTCTCCTTGATTCACTCCACCTTGATTATCTCCACCTCTCCCAGAATATCTCCACACCTCCTAAATCTCCTCATGCTACCGTTTATGTTCTCCTAGTAGATTCTTCTCACCTTTTCACAAGTTCTCTCACATTTACAGATTCTCTTTTATAGCCTCCTAAATCTCCTCATGCTACCGTTTATGTTCTCCTAGTAGATTCTTCTCACCTTTTCACAGGTTCTCTCACATTTACAGATTCTCTTTTTTGCCAAGGGCTTGTTCCCGCACACACCCTATTCACTTGTATATTTTAACACAAACCACCTTTCCATTTTCTCATCTGTGGGGCAGACACCGGCGGACCATCACCAACAGAAAGGAGGTGAAAAACCAAAGCCACCAGCACTGGCGTAATCTCCTCCATGCCGCCATCGGGCCACAGAATCACCTTATGTTGCTGCAGCAGCCATAATTGCATGGGAGCCTCCAGAGTTTTCCACCACTACTCCCAAGGCAGGTGTACAAAATCGTACAACCCAACCTGTCATAGATCCAGTCTTCTTGGGAAGGCACCAGCATGGCCTCCAAGGTTTGCAGGTCTTTAAACTCCACCATCGGCAAGCAACGTGGGTGAGGGCATGGAGAGTGCAAGAGACAACATCAGAGAGTCCTCAAAGATTTAAACTATTGAAAACAAAGTGAAGAAAGCTAATCAGGTAATTGAACCAAGAAGCTTGAAGTAGCCAGTTAAAGAAGATAAAGCTACAGACACTTGCCGCCACAAATTGCCCAAACCATAGTCGTCATCGATTTAAACGAAGGGCATAATTCTCCTCGGTGGCCATGCAATCCTTCGTAACAATCGTATCCAATAGTCCTGTCAGATTCACCGCCCTGTCCAGAAGGAGAGAAAACCCATCGTTGATCTGTCTTGAGATGTGGAGAGTGCAATATTCGGGGTGTGGAGGAACGTGCCAATGGGGTCATTTTCCCAAGACGAGGATCGTCGTTGAGTGGCCCGAGGCACTGGCATAAAGAGATCTTCATCTTGATAATTTTGTGAGCGTCTTCTCCTGCCAAATCCTCCCTCGTCTTGAGAAGCCATGCTTAAGAATAGAAATGGTGTATTAATCCCCTACAGCACATGATTGACACATGGGCTCCCCTCTGTAACTACCTCAATCATAGTGGTACAAACCGTTGGCACTGCCCAAGAACCCCATGCAAGCCGCCTCGAGAGCATTACATGGCAAAAGACGCTAACGTGGAAGGTACTGCGAATATGTAACCAGACAGTGCCACCAAATTGCCACACTGTCCACTTCATCCGGGAAAAACCTCGGACCTCACCAGACGTCGGACCATTATAGACCACGCAGTGATCGGGATCACTGGTTTGTGTGTTGCCTCCGGATACAACTTTCTCCCATTCATGAGAATCCGGCATAGGCCCATAGTAAGGCTTGAGCCGAAATCCATTGATTGGCATTGGCAGGGTCATTCCATCAATGGTGACCAAAATAAATATACCACTGCCCAACTTTGCCACAATCCGGTAAGGACCGATCCACCATAATTTGAGTTTTCCAAGGTGGGGACCCATTCGGTAGTGAAAAAGCAAGATCAGATCACCTATATCAAAGATTTTGTATTTTGTATTACGATCCACCCAAAGCTTCTATCTACGCTGGATAATTTCAGCACTCCAAGAGCTTTGCATCCAGCACTCATCTAACGCCATAATCTGATTTAGCCAATGAGCCAAGTAGTCTTCTGGAGCAAGGTGCTCCTGGACTGCCACCTACAGACTAGGGACAATGAACTCCATGTGTACAACTGCCTCCAGCCCATATATACCAGAGAGAAGGGCATAAGACCTGTAGCCACCTTATAGGCTATCTGAAAAGCCCATAACGTCAAGTGCAATTTCTGATCCCAATCGGTGAGATGCTCATTCATCACCTTCTTCAATATTTTCTACAACACCTTGTTGGTGGATTCCGCCTAACCATTAGCCTAGGGGTAGTATACTGTAGACTTTTCATGAACAATCATGTGATGCTCTGCTAGACTTTGGATAACTTTATCCAGAAAATGTCCCCCTTGGTCACTAACCAGCTCGATAAGGCATCCAAAGTTGGTCATGATCATCTTGTATAGAAACTGATTCTACTCGATTGTCGTTCGCGAAGAGATCGCGCTTCCACCCACTTTGTATAATAATCCATTGCCACAATGATGTATCAATTTTTGGTAAACCGGGCTGTTGGCTTAAAGAGTCCCACAAAATCTAGCCCCCACTTCTGGAAAGGCTCTAAGGGAAGCACCAAGGTATAAGGCATTCAATCTACTCTACTGCAAGCTAGCCAATTCTTTGGCAGACATCACATTCCCAACAAGCAAACTTCCATCAATGCTTAAGGATGGTGGGCCATCATATTCCGACTTGAAAAACTCTTCCTGCTTGTTGTAATTTTGCTGGAGAAATGGCCACCCGTGATGCCCTGATGTGCTTCTTGTAGCATCGTCGTCGCCTACTCATGGGCTGGCACACAACGACAAAGAATCTGATCTACCCCCATTTTATAAAGTTGTCTGGCTATCACTGTAAACATCTTACTCCTTAAGGCTAGATTCTTTCGTCTCGCTGGACTTTTGTGAATGTCGCCGAAAAGGTTTCTTTGACCATGAATATGAGCATGTCGTCGTACTACCAATCAATGGAGATGTCAATCTTGAACAAATCGACATCCAGGAGCTGATCGGGGACACCAAACCGGAGCTTCATCGAATTCCAACCGAGACAAGAAATCAACTTCGCATGCTCTTTCCCCAGAGTGTGTTGGATATGGAAAGTAAACTCCTTCATTAATACCATCTAGTGTGTCAACCTCCCTGTCAGATTGGGCTTATTCACCAGTACAACATAGCTTGATGATCGACATGGAATGTGATTTCATTACCCATAAATAGTACCAAAACTTGTTTACTGAGTAAATCATGCCTAAAGACTCCCACTTGATGCTAGAATAATTTCTTTAAACTTCTGAGAGTAATCAGGGCTACTGGCATAATAAATAGGCCAACACCACCCGTCCTCCAAGGCCTGCATCAAGGCATAACCAATGGCAACATCAGAGCATCCACAAAGACATGGAAAGGCTTAGACCATTCTGGGGCCACCAAAATGGGTGCGAGGTTGAGCATTTTCTTTAGCGGGCTATATGCCTGTACACATTCTTTCGACCACACAAAAATAGCCCCTTGCTTCATGAGGGTATGTAACGAGCAAGCTACATCCACGAGATATCGTAGAAACCGACTATGCCACCGGATCTGCCCTAAAAACCAGGATGACTATTGTGCATTAGTAGGGACTGGCAAGTGTTGGATGACCTCCGTCTTCTTTGGATCAACCTCCAAACCATCCTTGGACATGACATGGCCCAATAAAATTCCTCTAGTGACTATAAAGGCACATTTTATCAGATTCAAACTAAGCTGAGCCTTCTTGCATTTCTCCAAATAGAGTCGTAGATGATGCAGGTGCTCTCTAGTTCTATCCCAAAGATGCTGAAATCATCCATGAACACTCTCATGAAGGTGGTGAGATATTCATCCAAAATCTCATATACCATACGTTGAAATGTCGCCGGAGCATTCTTTAAGCCAAACGTCATCATTGTAAGATTCCTCCCTCCAGCTTTTGAGGTGTACAGGTGTAAGAAACTTCCCTTCTGATCTTATAATTATTCCCCTCTCTAAAATAAAAGAAAGATCCTGTTTTACCTTGTTTTGGCCTCGAGAGAGAGAAAATGTCTAGAGGGAGGTAATTCAAAATTGAAATATTTTTGGATATAAAAATCCTCCTAGTATCTAAAATGGTTTCCCCTGAAACAGAAATTCAAAAAAGAACTTTCCAATGTGCAATTGTAATTAATTGAAAATAGGAATAAAGGACCTTAGCCTAAGAGTCCAGATTTTTTAAAAAATTTAGATTATGGTCCAATTAAGGTTCTTATGGACCAATAAGATTAATCCAAATGTAGGGAGGAGATAAATTTAAGAATAAAAGAAAAAACCCCCAAAAATAAGTAAATGCTCACATAAAATGAAGACTAAGGACCAAAGAAAAGAATTAAAAAACTGAATTTTGACACCTCAGTGTGGGGATCTCCCCTCATGAAGTAGGCACCTTTTTCTCATCATTATCCCCTATTTTTAATCAATAAAATGAGATATTTTCATCTCTCCTCTCTCCTATTTCAAAACTAGATCCAAAAAGTAAGCTAAACTGACCCAAAAATGGTCAAAAATTCACCAAACTGATCTGAAAATTTCTAGAATCAGCTTGCTTATTTTTTTAATTACAAAAGTGTTATTCTTATTAAATTTGATTTTTATGCATAGAAAGATGCATACAAGAATTTTTTAATTATAATAGTGTTATTCTTATTAAATTTGATTTCTATGCATAAAAAGATGCATAATAAAAAAAATTTTATTACAAAAGTGTTATTCTTATTAAATTTGATTTCTATGCATAGAAAGATGCATAATGGAATTTTTTTAATTACAAAAGTGTTACCCTTATTAAATTCGATTTTTATGCATAAATAGATGCATAAAGAATTTCTTTTTATTTTAAAAGTGTTATTCCTATTAAATTTGATTTTATACATATTTAGATGCATAAAAGGATTTTTTTATAAAAGCGTTATTCCCATTGAAGTTGATTTTTATGCATAAATAGATGCATAAAGAATTTTTATACCAAAAATAGAATTCTCTTAAATTCTATGTTTAAATTCTATGAGTATTTGATAAAATGAATAATTAAATACTCTAAGAGAGAAATTTCTATCGTTTTATATTCACACGGATTGTAAAAAGAAAATTCAAGAAATCTATCGAGATCGAAATATTCAGATAAATGATTATTTTATTCCTCATTGGAATTCGTAACTAATTTAGAAATCAGTTAAGTGAATATTCAAAGAAAGAAATTCAGTAAAATAGTGACTGAATTATCAAACCTTTTCGAGAAAGATAGTTCAGGAAAAATCTTATCCAACTCGAACCTTGAATCAGACTATGACCAGTACCAAACTCTTTCGTCAATTTCGAGGAAAGAAGGTGTGACCAGTTTAGAAAAATACCCTCAAAATTCCTACCAAATCTGAAACTAAGTTTGAGACCCTTCGAATTGAGCTGTGGATCAAGGTTATAGAATTCGAGGAATTCTGGTATGAAATTCAGAATTCCGATCAAGAAGTTTTGGGGATACTGATTCAAGCAATACTCCTTGTATTCAAAAGAAAATCAAACTGAAAAATGGATGTGAATGTGAATGTGTATGTGAAAATGGATGTGAATGTGTATGTGAAGAATGGATGTGAATGTGTATGTGAAAATGGATGTGAATGTGAATGTGAAGAACGGATGTGGATGTGTATGTCACGAAAATGGATGTGGATGACGCGCATTATCAAAACTCAATCACGCCACTAAAAAATAATGTAGCTCTATCAATGAGAATGTTGATTATTGGTTTTCATGCTTGAGATGAGATAAATAAGCCATAATTTGATGTGTATGACACTAACTTAGCCTCCACTTAAGTAGGTTCTTATCGCCTAGTTCTAAAAAAACTATAAAAAATATATATGCATATAATTTGATCATATTTTATCAAAAACTAATCATAACTATGCTTGCACAAGTAGTCTACACCTATAGTTACAACAAATAATGCACTTACACACCTTTCCCCTTTGATGAAAATCAAAATTAGGCTCATAATTAGACCTTTTATGTATTAAAAACAGGTTGCGCAAAAGGCCATGTATGAGAAGAGGCCCAAAAAGTGGCTATAAAGTTTTGGAAAATTCAAAACAAAGTAGTATTTACCCTATATAACATTGGTGCACCTCAAGTTTTACATTATTAGCTTGCATTTGGAAGGAGAAAAATTCATGCTCCACCTGTATAAAAAACATCATTTCAATATTAGTAGCGAGTCAAAAATTTATCCAATAATTGTCGTTTGATGATTCCAGGATTTAGTTTACATCATGGGCTTTTCATCAAGCCAAGTTTCATGATCAAACTATGTCCCTTCTAAAAGTTATGTCCAAATTACTACTATTTTTTGAAAACAGCAAAAATCATGCATTTTATCAGCATGTGTCTAAGAAAATTAAAATATTGCCTTGCAAAAGCTAAGAAAAGTGCAATTTAAAAAATCTCAAGGATTTTTTGGGTCTTGAGGAACATCTGTGGATGTTAAGCATTTCAAAACTCTTAATAGATTGCCCACAAAAATTCAAGAACTTTTCAGGACACTTTAGTGTCTCAGGACACTTAAGTGTCCAATTACAGAACTAGTGTTAACCACTCTAGTTAACATGACCTTTCGCATAGCTACCACACTTCCTTTGTAATCCATCTTTTTGTAACCACGCTAAGCGTCAATTGTAAATGATACAAGGGATGACTGAGCTTACAGCTTGCGTAATGCCAGTCATAAGGAATTGATGTATATAGAGCTAGTAAAACTAGGAAGACTAGTTTTGGGCCCCCATTTGTAATTGGGCGGCCGGCCATTGTACAAAAAGTGAGCTCATGTATATAAGACATTTTATGGAATATGAAAAGGGACAATCCCATTTGTCTCAATTGAGTCTTGCCTTCTCTCCCTCTCTCTCTTGAGCTTATGGTAGTTTGCTTGCTTGTGATGCTTGCATGCTTGTGATTGTTGGTGTATGTGAATAGGAATGGTGTTGCTCTCCCTTCTCTCCTTTTCTTCCTTCTCATTGCTCTCCACTTTGTCTTGTTTGCATATGATTGGCATGAGGTAGAGGTAGAGGTAGAGGTTGAGCTCTCCATAGCTCCTTCCCTCTTGCTCCTACCTAGCTTACTTGGATCTCTCTCTTGAGCTTATGGTAGTTTGCTTGCTTGTGATGCTTGCATGCTTGTGATTGTTGGTGTATGTGAATAGGAATAGTGTTGCTCTCCCTTCTCTCCTTTTCTTCCTTCTCATTGCTCTCCACTTTGTCTTTTTTGCATACGATTGGCATGAGGTAGAGGTTGAGGTTGAGGTTGAGCTCTCTATAGCTCCTTCCCTCTTGCACCTACCTAGCTTACTTGGATCTCTCTTTGGGTGACACAAAGAGAGTGTAGAGTGAGCCCCTAGTGGCCTCACATCGGCGGGGAGTTAACCCTAATATGGTTGGCCAAGTGCAAATCACCAAATTCGACCCTTGCATGCACTCTCATCTTCTTCTCTTTTGTGCTTGTGAGGTAGCATGCTAAACTATTAGCATCTTTGGCGTCGCTGTGTCGGTGGCAGTGGCGTTTGGCTTAGGGTCCTCTAATTGATTCATTAGCTAGAACTTGATTTTGCCTGGTCAGGATTCAAATCCACCTGTTGGTTGCTTAACATTGTTTGTTTTGTTTTTTGTTGGAGATTACCCGGAGGTTGGATTGTTGATTGAGCATCGAAGCATTCAAGTCTTCACCGAGAGTGAGGAAGAAGCAAGTAAGTGCCCCTACTTGCCCTCAACATTCAAGCAATTTTTAATTTTTGTGTTTTTCTTCATGTTTGCATTTTTATTTAATCATTCAATTAATCTCAATCCATTAGCTTAAACCATGCATTGTAGGTATTAATAAGTAGCTAGAGACTAGCTCTAGCTCCCTGCTGTAAAAACAGAAACGTCAAAAGACCCTAGGAAGGTGCCTAAATCAACTGCTAATTGGAGAGGTTCCCAAGAAAATTTCCATTCTGCTAAGCTTTTCTGAGAGTCGAACGTCCGTTGGCAAGTTCAGAGAACGCCCTTTCCAACTCTACCATGCCTGTTCCTTCTGCCTACAAACCAAATCTGGTAGATTTAATACCTAAATTTGGCAGGAGCATTAAAATTAGTTTAATTGCATTTAATTAGGCCTCATGTGCATTGAAGTGCATTTAAATAAGGAGAATTTTGTATTATCAAATTGGATATCAGACCTGTAAGCGGCCAAACAAATTTGAAAAATCCCTATGTAGCAGTGCCATGACCATATGCTCACAAGCGCACGCCCATTCCAACATTCACACGTATGTTCCAAAGACTTGCCACACACGCCCGTTGGCTCCTCGTCCTAGAGCAAACTTTTTTCACCTTGCCACGTCCATTCTAATTGGCTCATAAACTCGCATGTCTGTTCCTTGTTGGCTGACCCAGAAGCAAACACCCATGCCAACCTTAAAGAGAACACACCTGTGACATCAGCTTGCCATGCCCATTCCAATCGGCTTCATCCCGCATGTCCATTCCTTCTCTCACTAGAAGCGAATGCCTATTCCATCTTGAAATCTCATTCTGAACGTCTATTCCTTCTCTCACTAGAAGCAAACGCCCATTCCATTTTGAATTCCTCGAACCACACGCTGTGCTAGTAGAGAAGCTAATGTATGTTCCTTCTCTTACATTGAGGAGCGTATGCCCGTTCGCTGACAAGCGTACGGACATTCCTTTTATTTAAAAAAACTTCTTTTTTTAAGCAATAACTTTATATTCCCATGCACCTACGCTCAGGTAGGTTGGTGAGAAATAACCCTCTCTTTGACGAAGTGAGCTCTTTAGACGCCCCTTCACAAATTAGATCGGATCCATCGGTAAATACCGCGTGGAGTCACGATGCTCGTCTTTGACAATACTAGCAAGAGTGAGGACCTCCCCAATAGTGGACGAGGGACCCCAGACCCAGAGGCAAGAAGCTTGAACCATAGTGCATGGATAGACCATTTGTCCAAGAACTTTGTCCAGGAACCTACTCCTATCTCTCCAACTCATTCTCAGCAAAGCCTTACATCAAGGTTTCGTAATTTTATCCTGGGAAGACACAGTCCGTAAAACCGCAACCCAAGGTGAGAGATATGAATAAACCTCAAGAAAGTGGGCCCACTCCTTCTCTAGACCCTAGAGTGGAAGTCGGCCAAGGAGAGACATTAAACTCAGACCCAGCTACAAGACTGGAGAGCCATACCCATCTCAGGGGCCGCAGGCTCATTTAGAGCTCCAAAAACCTTGCCAAACCAAGAACTAGATCCGTCTTCCTAGAGGACTAAGAAATCATACCAAAGAGAATGGGTCTACCAAGGCCCATCGCCCCCCCCCCACAACAAGGCCCGCCAGCCTATCAGCAGTAAAGATCAAGCTTCCTTCAAGGCTCTAAAAGAATCTTTCAAGGTAGGGTACTCTCGTCAAGGTACCCGATGGAGCCCTATTGAACAGCTCAATAATGTCAAACAAAATGAGGGCGAAACCATCAGAGATTACATAAACAGAGTCAGATATCTCTACTCACGCTATAATACTGTAGACAATTCTCTAATGTGAGAGACTAATAAGGAGATTTCTGGAGGGACTCAAAGATATTCCCCTGCACAACTCCTTATTTACCTTGGGTGACACCTCTTTTAAACACTGCTGCAAGAGTGCTTTGAAGTTTGAGGATAACTTGAAGGGAACACGTTCTCGACAACTCCACAAGGGTGCATCAAAAGCCTCCATCAAGAAGATCAGCAAAAGCCTCATGAAATGGGTAAGGAGTCCATGTCTAGACAAAGTGTGGAGAAACTGGCTGCCGCCCTAATGCAAGAGATGACCCAGCAATGGAGAATCAACCAAGGTCAGGATCGAGGGGGCCATCCACATATTTATCCTAGAAGGGAATTTATATGGTGCCCGACCTGTTGAGAAAACCATAGTGGCACCGAATGTCCTGATCTGAGACCCCTCCCAAGCCTCTATTGTACCTACTATGTAAAATGGGACAATCACAAGATCTCTAACTGCTACCATCACAAGCTCAAGCCATGCCTCAAGTGTACTACCCTCAAACCACCCCAAGCAACCGCTGACTTTCCCAACCTCTGCACATCACAACGCTCCCCAACGTGGCCAAGAAGTGGCCCAAAGAGGAATCCTTAGGGTCCTAGAAATGCTCTTACCACCCCCAATTCCCCCACCACAGCCCTCGTTACCCAGAGTCACACCAGTTTGTCAAATAACCCTGACAGAACTCTTCAAGGATGGGAATGAGAGAGAAATCCTAGAGACTCCCACTTATGAAATCCAAGAGCCCATGAGCCCGCCCTCCCAAATTCTAAATCACTATGTTATAGAAGGTGATCAGATGTATCCTGTATACTTAGCAGCGCCGATATCGCAGGCTAGGGATATGAATCAAACAACAAAAAGACCGCCCATACATTGCTATAATTGTGGTGGACCTCACCGAGTGGCTAAGTGTCCCAACAGGAATAGGACGGTGATGAATGCCCCAGCAGGTACTCCAGCCTTGACTCCACTGTACATTGGATGTGGTATCAACCATATGTATGAAGACTACTTGCTCTAAGACTAGAAAGGCTCATGAAGATAATCCCAGCATCAGCCTTAACCTATTGAGTGTTAGAGATCGTTTCATTCAAGCAGTCCCCCTCAACGTAGTAACCAGGCTACATAACAAGCAAAGGGCCGCAACACATGCTACTGTAGAGGCATCAACCTCTCAAAACCAGGACCAAGCAAGAGCCCCTAAACAAGCCTGAATAACTCGGCGCTCACGAAAGAAGGCCACCAAGGTTGAGAAGGGAGAAATCCGAGTGATTATCAAAAGCTTTTCTGACTCTAGCATAACAACTCATCCTTTGACTTCTTCATCCAAAGAAGAAGATATGCTACGTGCAGTTGCCCGCACCCAAGAACCCATTGATCCCTATCAGCTATCCAAAAAACTAAAGGAATATCCAAATCCTATTGAGGAAAAAGAAAGGCTCCTAGCCACCCAAGAGTTAGTTTCGTGAGTGCCAAGCTCAGATGAAAGCTGATCCTCCTACTGCCTACCGTGAACCATGCCCATCTGTCTCAAACCAAAGTCCTGCGCATGATGCTCATGTTTATCCTTGTTCTAGACCAACCACTCATGCAAGAGTTAACAAAAGAAGAAGATACCCCACAACAGAAAGATAGGGTGGTGGAATATCTTAGAGACCTGGGAGATGAGCATCATAGGGGAACTAACGCAGAAATACATGTTCCCATCCCATATACCTCAAAAAGCTTGAGACAAAGTAGACCCGTTATTCCTCAAAGGACTACCTCCGCTCCCAAGAGACATTGCAAGTCTCTCTTCTCAGGTCTAGATCCCTATCGGCACCTTGCTCCAAGGTAGCTTAAACCTATCGAACGACCTAAAAGATTGGATGGAAGGATGTCTCAGGGTAGGCATACACGAAACCATGGAGCCCAATAGCTCTGATGAATCTGAGGGAGAATAATTCCACATATCTCTTAAGGTAAAAGGTACTCCTACCATTTGAGTGAACAAGCTCAGATAATACTTTGAAGGCAATGAACTTAATGCAGCCTTGCTGACGGCCACCAAGTTACTGCACCTTGGATTGTTAGTTAAACTCGCCAATGGAGCCACTGCTAGACCCATTGGTCTACTAAAGGACCTTAAAATTAAGATTGTGGGAACCACCTTAGTTTAGAATATCTTCCCAATATAGCCACGCACTGGATCAGGCTGTTTGAGCTAAGGCATCAAGGAGTACATGCTCCCATAAAACTCAGAGGCCCAAAGGATTCCCTGGGCCAAAGCAGTACATTTTCCCAGACAACTCTAAAACCCATTGGTTGAAGTATATGGGAGCCATGGAATCCCATTAGCATTTCAATGACGTATGACAAAAAGAGTTTGCAAACAACTCTCTTTTGGTCCACACTACTATCCCACATCCGATTGAACCCATTCAACCAGAACTAGTCCCTGAAAAACTTTGTCGCTCTGCATGCAAGGCACACAACAAAAATTAGCACTTGCAAAAAAAGAAGCCAAAAGGCTAATTAATAAGGAAAGTGCTAAAGATGAAGAAACACGGCAGGTGCCCAAGCACTTTAAGACCTTTCAAATGACCGACCTCTTTGTTCATAGTGGGCAACCTAGGACCTCATATGACAGTCCCCATCCAGGTTAAGGAAGTGAACTTGGCAGGCTCGGGTGAAGACCTGAGGCCCGTATTCGTTGACCTTTCAAAGGAAGAAGAAGAAGAGCTCATTACTCTCTTAACTGAATCCTAGGTGTGCTTTGCTTGGAAGTACACTGGTATGAAGGGTGTACCTCCAAAAGTGGTACACCACACCATTCCCATGGTTGATGGAGCTAGGACAATCAAGCAACGAGCTTACCCAATGAACCCCAAATATTCCAAGATAGTCTAGGAAGAGATTGAAATCGACGCCGGATTCATCTATGAAATTGAACATACAAAGTGGGTATCACCAATCATGATAGTGCCCAAGAAAAATGAAAAAGTTAGGGTGCGTGTCGACATCAAAAAGGTCAATGTTGCCACCATAAGGGACCACTATCCTTTACCATTCACTGAACATGTGTTAGATAGAGTAGCGAGAAAGGAAGCCTACAGCTTCCTACATGGATTCTCAAGATACAACCAGGTCCTGTAATAAGGTTCTCACAATTGGGTTATGGTGGGCCACTATAATGGCTGACACTGCTGAGTATGTCAAATGATGTGATGACTGCCAGCACGTAGCAATCCCTCGTTTCAAGGATCACATGCCCCTGAACCCCATCGTGTCCTTACAACAATTTGAAAAATGGGGCATAGACTTTGTAGGACCCATCAATCCAACAACCAAATACACTCAAGCTAGATATATAATTTCTGCACGGACTACTACACCAAGTGGGTAGAAGCTTGCGCAACTTGCAAAGCTGATGCTTGATCAACAACCAAATTTCTCTATGAGTCTGTAATCACACGCTTCGGGTGTCTTCTCTAGCTTGTTAGCAACAATGGAACACATTTCATCAACGAACTAATCAATTTCCTTTTACAAGAGTTCCTTGTCACCCACAAGAACTCCTCCCCTTACTATCCTCAAGTGAATGGCTAAGCCAAAAGTACAAAAAAACTCTTGTGCACCATCAAAACCAAAACAGTAGAGGGAGGCCAGCCACAACGATTGGGAACAAAAATTGTTGGCGGCACTTTGGGCTTATAGAACTTCATATAAGGAAGCAACTAATGCTACCCCTTTTAGTTTAACCTACGGCACTGAAGCAGTCATGCCCATGGAGTTCTTAGTCCCAAGCCTATGTGCCACAGTGTACAAAAAACTCACCAAAAATGCTTTTTAACTTGTTGCCTGTTCAAATTTAAAAAGCTTGATGAAACCTACCTCCTTGTAGTCTACAACATGATTGTTGAAACGCTAAGGCATAAATAGTGGTTCGATGACTAGCTCAAGGACAAATAAATGAATAAGGGCAACATGGTCCTCTTATTCAGCACAAAAACACATATGAAAAAGCTTAAGCTCCGTGGGTTAGGACTTTTCCTAATCTCTTAATTCACACCACAAGGTGCTGTGCGCATTCAAACCCTTGATGCTGTCGAGATGGAAGAATACCTCAATGGTAGAAAACTTAAATGCTACTATGGCCCTCGTACTGAGGCCACCTTGAGGGCCATCCATGATTAAAAATAATCAAAAAAAGACGACGAGGATATGAAGAAAATTGTGCAAGAAGAGGCCAAGGTGAGGCAAGCCAAGCTGAGGCAGAAGCATGTTATGGTCAACATGGCCCAAGTAATCGACTTAGAAGAAGAAGACTAGGAGGTGAAGCCAGCTAGGTTATGGTTAGGAATGGCCACACCAACCAGCTTTGTCCAAAAATTAGCTCTTGTTGATACAAGGACTAGTTACAATTTACTATCCTATGAAACATGGTGCTCCCTTTAGGAACCCACATTGAAAGAAACATCTGCCGTTGTTACCACAGTTGCCTCACAGCATATTCATTGCATTGGCACACAATCATACTTTTGTTCCACATTGGAAATAATCCCCTGAGAGGGAAGTTTTATGTGATGCCTGCAAGAACTATGAGTGAAGAAATAATCCTCGGCAAGGGATGGATGGGCCATAATAGATATAACATCGACTGGGATGCATGGACGGCCACCATACAATTGGATTTTGGCCACATTATCATTATAATGAAAGATGAAGAACCAATTCCCATTTCTTTCCCATGCCACAAACTCCCATTACCACCACCCATAAATAGCCCAACACCTCACCCTTATCACTTCGTTCCTCCAAAAAAGAGACCTCTCAACATGCCATCTGCGCCAACGCCTCTCTCATACCCACACAACCACCACACAGTGGCAGCATGCTCTCACATGGCCAAATCACAAGCAGCTGCCATACCATGTCATACTAACCAAACTAACACTGCTGCTAACCATACTAAAAAATCTTCAAAGGGTTCGATATCTCCCACTGGGTGCCCAAGCAACTTCTTTCAGGACAAGGCTACTATGAGGGAGCATCTCCATTTTGTGGATCCCCAAAAGGTCCCACCATCCTCCTTGTGCCAAAATGGGCATCCAAAGTTTCTTGTCCCCACTGTAAGCCCCCCATTCACCAACCTCAAGCCTACAAAGTACAAGATCGACACAAACCTACGTGACCTCCTAAGCATTTTGATCCTCGACCGAACCCTAAACCCATGCACTCAACCCTTTAGTGGATCCCAAAATATCTTATCCTCGCTCAACATTACCATGAAGGCAATCATACCCTATGGATCCCCAAACCTCTCCAACCTAAGCCCCTACCTCGTGTCACACCTTAAGCACCTACCCTTCAATGGAAACCCAATGGAAACCCAAGGCAACATCTGAAGTCAAGATTTCTCAAGACAAAGGGAAGCAAAAAGTCTTATGTGACACAGTCACCCCCAAGCTACCGCCGAGACAAACTTCATTACAGATATACCTTCAACGTTAGCAATTCCTCCACCTATCATTCAAAGCTCCATAGGACTGTAAAACTCCCTTCAACTTTCCAACGTGCATTAGGAATTAATTGAAAATGTGTATAAGGGAGCTTAGCCTAAGGGTCTACATTTTCAAAAAAAATTGGATTATGGTCCAATTAAGGTTCCAATGGGCCAATGGGATTAATCCAAGTGTTGGGATGAGATAAATGCAAAGAATAAAAGAAAATACCAAAAAAATGAGTAAATGCTCACATAAGATGAAGAGTTGACTGAGTACAAGGTTTATTAGTTAAAAACTAAGGTATACTAGTAAAAAAATGAGATATTTAAGTGAAATGATGCATTTTTGACACCTCAATAAGGTGGGAATACCACTTGAGCTAGGTGCCTTCTTCATCATCATCGCTTGGATTTTTTAATTCAAAAAAATGTGATATTTTTATCTCTCCTCTCTCCTAAACCAAATTGGATCAAAAAGGGAGCCAAACTGATCCAAATCTTGTCCAAATTGGGTCAAACTAAAGCTGGAAGGCTCTAGAACCTAGTTGGACTTGGTTAGTGGCCTCCCTCACATATAAATAAACCCTCATTCCTTTGTATTTTCATATTAGAGCATTACCATGCTAGTATTATCTTAAAATAAGCATATTTCTATTATCCCTTAATTTTTCTCTTCTCTTGGGGAGCTTGGAGCTTCTCTCTCTCTCCAACAACTCTTGAAGTTTTCTCTTCTCCTCTTGGTGGGGCCAATTGATTGGTTGGGGGCTTCACTGCTATAGTTAAAGAATCAAGCCAAACTTAGAGAGGTAAGACTATGCAAAAGAATGATTTTTATCATATTCATGGAAGAATACATTTTTAGTATTTATGCATAAATATTTAATTAAGAGAAAAGAGGGATTTTTTATAAATTTATTTTTATGCATAAGAATTTAGATGTAAAAAGAGGAATTCCCATGATATTCGAGATCTAAGCAATTAAATGTTAAAAGAGGAATTTTCGGCATAATTCAAAATATGAGTATTTATCAAAAAGTAGAATTTTGAGTATTACCATTTTCTTAAGAAAAATGGGTAGAATTAAATTTTTAAGTCCCATGAATCAATCTTTTATTAAAAAAGAAGAACATTGAATATATCTTATTTTGAGAAATTTGAGAAAGAATGAGAAAATATCCATTGAGAAAACTTGGATAATTCTTAATGAGAAAAAGGGAATCTGGAATTCTGGGAGGATCAAGGATCCAATAAAAGTAAATAAAATTTTAGATTTTGTTTTCACTAATGAAGCTTAAGGAATGGAAACACAATACGTTAACGCTCTTTCTGAGTTTTTACTATAAATTTCAAATAAAGTTCATATTTCCTTTTTAAACCTTCAACAACACTCTGATACGTAGATTTAATGGGATCAAGAAGAAGGTACCTTCAACTAAGCCAAGCAATTGGCAAAAACTTAGAAAAGTTTGTGAATGGCGTGATGTGATGTGGATGGATGTGATGTGATATGATGTGGATGGATGTGATGTGATGTGATGTGGATGGATGTGAATGGATGTGATGAGATGTGGATGGATGTGAATGATGAGACGTGGATGGATGTGAATGGACGTGATGTGATGTGGATGGATGGATGAGATGTGAATGGACGTGATGTGATGTGGATGGATGTGATGTGATGTGATGTGATGTAAATGGATGTGATGAGATATGATGTGAATGGACGTGATGTGATGTGGATGGATGTGATGTGATGTGATGTGATGTGAATGGATGTGATGAGATGTGGATGGATGTGAATGGATGTGATTAGATGTGGATGGATGTGAATGGATGTGATGAGAAGTGGATGGATGTGATTAGATGTGGATGGATGTGAATGGATGTGATGTGAATGGATGTGATGTGAATGGATGTGAATGGATGTGATGTGGATGGATGTGATGAGATATGGATGGATGTGAATGGATGTGATGTGATGTGGATGGATGTGAATGGACGTGATGTGATGTGATGTGGATGGATGTGAATGGACGTGATGTGATGTGAATAGATCTGAATGGATGTGATGTGAGGTGAATGGATCTGAATAATGGATGTGAATAGATGTGAGGTGAATAGATCTGAATGGATATGAATAGTTTGAATGGATGTTATATGATGTGAGTGGATTTAAATGGATGAGAATGGATGTAGGACGATGGGAATGGATATGAATGGATGTGGAGTGTGCGATGTGAATTAATGTAGAAAAATGTGGAATAATGAGAAATGACTTGGAAAAAGATGTGGAAAGATGGGAGTTGTTGGAAACTGTAATTTTATATGAAACCTATTTTTAAACGACTATTTTATGTTAAGAATGCTGGGAAGCATTTTGACTATCTTGTAGATTAAGGTCGTGGAGGACCTATGTGATAAGGTTGCAACTAGCTGACAAAGAGAGAGAGTCAATGAAGAATATCTCGCGTGGCACGGTCGGCCTAGGTCTTGATCAGCCTTGGTTCGATTAAAATTTCTAAGCTTCCGGTATACGATGGATGAGGGACCAAGGAAGCAACCTATGAGTGAAGCGCTAGGTGACCTGTGAAGGAGCCTAGAGGGTGCTGACCATACGGTGCTCAGGCTCTGGGTCGCCAAAGATACCCACGGGTGCATCGAGGAAGAAAGATGAGTTGGAGTTGTTTTCTGACCACCACGGGCATGGATCTGGTTGATTGGCCTTGCTGGTCTTCAAACGGATGAGTCCATGGCTCTTTTATACTAATCTTGTTGGTTGATCTTGCTGATCTTCAAAGGACCCCTAAAATAAGACTCAATTCTGTTAAGTTACGATAGTTGAAGTAAATCACAGATAACCCTTGTTCTATGGAAAAGAATCAACGACTGTGCCTCTTAACGAGGAAAAAAGCATTGGTCTCTATGATCCAAGTGCAAGTTCCTCCCTTGACCCGACCATGTGACCTGCGGGGTTGGTCGGAATGAAAAAGGGTAATTTAAAGCTCTTGACTACGTTAGAATAATTTTTCTTGGAGGAATCGCCTATGCCTTCTCGGTGAGGGAAGTTTTTTCCAAGTTCGGTTTTGGAACAACCGAGAGATTAGTCTCTTGTCCAAATATTCATGGTGGGCGAGGCCCCGAGTGGGAGACTCTGTCCTGCACAAGAAGTGCTACTTCCACTACTAGCACCCCCGAATTCGTTGCACGGAGGGGGCAGGGATCTTTCAGAGGGTATCAGAGTGAATTGGTTAAAGTTAATCAACCAAGAAGTAAGAAATGTATAAAATTTATGAGTTACTAGTAAAAGATTGTAATTGTGTGATGAAATTCATACAAATTAATATTTAGAATGAAGATTCATAAATTGGGAATCGGGTCTTCAGATAGAAGTATCGCAATTGTGTGGAATCCTTAACTTGCTTAAGGCCTAGATATGATGGTATTTACCTTATAATTCCAAGGACCGTGATTACCCATATATACCGTGGGTATAACTACAGCTCTTTACTGGCAATATATACAAGTAAATCTAAGACCTTGAAGTTAAAAGCAAAAATGCTTCAGATGGAATTTTTGGTCTGATGGACCATTATTATGTTAAGAATATGAATGAATTATTCTTTGATAATGAGTTTTGTATGTTCTTCTTGTAGAAGGGATCTTTATCCCAGGATTCTATGAGGGTTGACCAAACTATAAGGAACCCCAGAATCAATTGGATCTAAAGTCGAATTTGAATTTTAAATAAAGTGGTCTTTTTACGTTAGTGTCTTGGTTAATTTGGAAAAAAGGACTTAACAAAAAATTTTGTATTGATAGGATCATGGATCGAGGTCGTCGTGGTAGGAATTATAACCCCCAACTTGAAAAGGATGAGCTTGACCCAGATGTTCGTAAAGCTCTTCATAGAGCTCAGCCTAGACCTTTCAAGGGTGAAGGGAAAAACTTGGGTTAGGCTGTGGAGAAGTGGATCGAAGCAATGGAAGAATTCTTTGATGTCATCCGGTACAACGAGAAGAGTAAAATGGCTCTTGCAAGGCTGAAGATAGTAGAAACAGCTAGAGTGGCATAGAGAAACCACTACGAGACAAACCATCTGGATCGAAACACCCAGACATGGAACGATTTCAAGATTTACCTAAGGAAGAGATTCTGTCCCCCCGGCTTTTTAGAAACCAAGATGAAAAAATTCTTAGAGTTAACCCAAGGGAACAGAACTATTGAAGTGTATCATCAGGCGTTTGCTCTCCTCCTCAAGTACTCGCCACCGCTGGATGTAAAGAACAGCGGATGGCTAGATTCATTCGGGGAAGGAACGAACCCTTGAATACCCTGGTGAAGAATGCCAAGCCAGTTTCTATGGTTGAAGCCGTACGGATGGCAAAAGATTTTGCCAGACCTTTGTTGTCAAGGTCCCGTCGAAGCCAGCACTATCATCTTTCAAAAGATTTCTAGCTCTGGAAGGTGATTTCAACTTTCCACCGCCTAAGAGACAACAAGGTCAAACTCAAGATATGGGAAGTTCCAGAATGGAAGAAAGGTCTTTTTCTTGGAACACAATCCCCTCGAATTCAACTTCTGAAGTTTCACCCTTGAACAAAGAAGTTAAATGCTATAACTGTCAAGGATATAGACATCGCAGTATGGATTGCCCAACTCCTTTTGGATCAAGGTTTTTGGGGCAGGGAAGTTAGGGACCAAGATTCCAGACTCTAGCTCCTTCCTTCCAGAGTAATCAAGGTCCTTCCCGTCAACATCGGGGAAACCCTAGAGGTAGACCCCCTCACCAACCCTCAGTAAAGTAATGCAAGATCTCTGCCTCAGAATAGGGGAAGTCAAAGAGAGATATTCCCAAATCAGCCATCTACTTCCAAGGCAGTAACACTGGAAGTAATAGAAGAAGAAAGAGAACTAAGAGATTATCCTCCTCCAGCTGTGCGAGATTAGTACATCTCGCGTTTTTTAAGGGGGGTAGGATGTAAGATTCCTCCCCCCCAGGCTTTGAGATGTACAGGTGTAAGAACCTCCCCTTTAGTCTCTTGTAATCATCTCCCCTCAAAAATGGAAAAAGATCTTGTTTTACCCGGTTTTGGCCTAGAAAGAGAAAATGTCTAGAGAGATGTCATTCAAAATTGAGATATCTTTGGATACCAAAATTGAGATATCTTTGGATACAAAAATTCTCCTAATGTCTAAAATGGATTCCCGTGAAACAAAAGTTCAAAATTAACTTTCCAATGTGCATTAGGAATTAATTGAAAATGTGTATAAGGGAGCTTACCCTAAGGGTCTACATTTTCAAAAAAATTTGGATTATGGTCAAATTAAGGTTCCAATGGGCCAATAGGATTAATCCAAGTGTTGGGATGAGATAAATGCAAAGAATAAAAGAAAATATCCAAAAAATAAGTAAATGCTCACATAAGATGAAGAGTTGATTGAGTACAAGGTTTATTAGTTAAAAACTAAGATATATTAGTAAAAAAAATGAGATATTTAGATAAAATGATGCATTTTTGACACCTCAATAAGGTGGGAATCCCACTTGAGCTAGGTGCCTTCTTCATCATCATTGCTTGGGTTTTTTAATTTAAAAAAATGTGATATTTTTATCTCTCCTCTCTCCTAGAGCAAACTGGATCAAAAAGGGAGCCAAACTGATCCAAATCTTATCCAAATTAGGTCAAACTGATCCAAATCTTATCCAAATTGAGCCAAACTGATCCAAATCTTATCCAAATTGGGTCAAGCTGAAGATGGAAGGCTCTAGAATCCAGTTAGACTTGGTTACTGGCCTCCCTCACCTATAAATAAACCCTCATTCCTTTGTATTTTCATATTGGAGCATTACCATGCCAGTATTATCTTAAAATAAGTATATTTCTATTATCCCTTAATTTTTCTCTTCTCTTGGGGAGCTTGGAGAGCTTCTCTCTCTCTCTCTCCAACAACTCTTGAAGTTTTCTCTTCTCCTCTTGGTGGCCAATTGATTGGTTGGGGGCTTCACTTCTATAATTAAAGAATCAAGCCAAACTTAGAAGTAAGACTAATTTTTATGGTTTTTTCAATTATCTCAATGACTTTCTTCTTCTCAACCCCTCTCAAGCTTGAGAAGCTTTCAAAATGATGGTTTTTATTCAAATCAAGCTTTCCCTAAGATTCTTAATGTCTAATTAGAATTAAGTTAATCTTTATGCTTAATTGTAATGCTTTGCTTAAGTAAATCTCTCTTAAAAAGAGTAGTCATCTTTATGGCTAAATCTTTAGCAAAAGAATGTTTCTCAATCATAATCTCTTATTTTAAAACTAAACTCTAGGCTTGATGAGCTAGAGATTAAGAATTGATATTTTCATGATTTTGTGTTAGTGAAAATAATGGTTATTTCTTTTTAGATTGTTTATGAGAGTAGGTTAAAATTACTTTAACTCATTCTAAATGAGTTAAAGTAAAAATCCTTTTCTCATTCTAAATGAGAAAAGGATTATCCTAACAAATTGGAAAAAGAGGAATGTTTCATTTAGCTTAATCAAGAGGAATAATCATAAGTATGGTTAAAATTATGATATGTATACATAGTTTAATTTTAAGCTTAAAAGAAGAACTTCTATCATATTTTCATTACAAGTTTTTATTCAAGTAGAAAAATTGAGAATTATCAGTAATAGCAGCGAAGCTATGGTAATTTTTTTAAAAAAATACATATCTTATTTTTATGCGTAATACTAAAAGAGGAATTCCTACCATATTCTAGGTTTAGATATTTTATGCAAAAAGAATGATTTTTATCATATTCATGGAAAAATATGTTTTTAGTAAATATGCATAAATATTTAATTAAGAGAAAAGAGAGATTTTTTATAAATTTATTTTTATGCATAAGAATTTAGACGTAAAAAGAGGAATTTCCATGATATTCGAGATCCAAACAATTAAATGTTAAAAGAGAAATTTTTGGCATAATTCAAAATATGAGTATTTATCAAAAAGTAGAATTTTGAGTATTATCATTTTCTTAAGAAAAATGGGTAGAATTGATTTTTTTAAATCCCATGAATCTTTTATTCAAAAAGAAGAACATTGAATATATCTTATTTTGAGAAATTTGAGAAAGAATGAGAAAATATCCATCGAGAAAACTTGGATAATTCTTAATCAAAAAAAGGGAATCTGGAATCCCGGGAGGATCAAGGATCCAATAAGTAAACAAAATTTTAGATTTAGTTTTCATTAATGAAGCTTCAGGAATGGAAACACAATACGTAAATGCTCTTTTTGAGTTTTTACTTTCTATAAATTTTTGATAAAGTTCATTTTTTCTTTTTAAAACTTCAACAACACTCTGATATGTAGATTTAATGGGATCAAGAAGAAGTTACCTTCAACTAAGCCAAGCAATTGGGACGGAAACATAGAAAAGTTTTATCAGTATCGAAAGTAGAGTAACCGTACTAAATAAATGTGATGTGGATCTGAATAGATGTAAATGGATGTGATGTGATGTGGATCTGAATAGATGTAAATGGATGTAATGTGATGTGGATCTGGATAGATGTAAATGGATGTGATGAGATGTGGATGGATGTGAATAATGAGATGTGGATGGATGTGAATGGATGTGATGTGATGTCAATGGATGTGATGAGATGTGGATGGATGTGAATGATGAGACGTGAATGGACGTGATGAGATGTGGATGGATGTGAATGATGAGACGTGAATGGACGTGATGTGCATAGATGTGATGTGATGTGAATGGATGTGATGAGATGTCGATGGATGTGATGAGATGTCGATGGATGTGAATGGATGTGATGTGATGTGATGTGAATGGATGTAATGTGATGTGGATGGATGTGGATGGATTTGATGAGATGTGGATGGATGTGATGTGAATGGATGTGATGTGATGTGGATGGATGTGAATGAATGTGATGAGATATGGATAGATGTGAATGGATGTGATGTGATGTGAATGAATGTGATGTGATGTGGATGGATGTGATGAGATATGGATGGATGTGAATAGATGTGATGTGATGTGGATGGATGTGAATAGATGTGATGTGATGTGGATGGATGTGAATGGGTGTGATGTGATGTGAATAGATGTGATGTGATATGAATAGATCTGACTAGATGTGAATAGATCTGACTAGATGTGAATAAATGTGATGTGAGGTGAATGGATCTGAATGGATGATGTGAATAGATGTGATGTGAGGTGAATGGATCTGAATGGATGTGATATGATGTGAGGTGAATGGATCTGAATGGATGTGATATGATGTGAGTGGATGTAAATGGATGAGAATGGATGTAGGACGATGGGAATGGATATGAATGGATGTGGAATGTGCGATGTGAATTAATGTAGAAGAATGCGGAATAATGAGAAATGACTTGGAACAATGTGGAAAGATGGGAGTTGTTGGAAACTATAATTTTATATGAAACCTATTTTTAAAAGACTGTTTTATGTCAAGAATTCTAGAAAGCATTTTGACTATCTTGTAGATTAAGGTCATGAGGACCTATGTGATAAGGTTGCAACCAGCTAACGGAGAGTCAATGAAGGACATCTCACGTGGCACGGTCGACCGAGGTCTTGACTAGCCTTATTGATTAAAATGGTGAGCTTCCGGTATGGTGGATGAGGGACCAAGGAAGCGGCCTATGAGTGAAGCACTAGGTGACTTGCGAAGGAGCCTAAAGGGTGGTGACCATACGGTGCTTGGGCTCTGGGGGTCGTCGAAGATACCCACATGTGCGTCGGGGAAGAAAAATGAGGTAGAGTTGTTTTCTGACCCCACGGGCATGGATCTGGTTGATTGGCATTGCTGGTCTTCAAACGGATGAGTCCATGGCTCTTTTATATGGATGTTGTTGGTTGATCTTGCTAATCTTCAACAGAGAGTCCATCTGGATTTTCTTATGTGATTATATTCTCGGGTACTATGAGCTAGGAACTATTGAAAAGGCCCTTGAGTGAGTAGGTGGTGAGCGTTTTGGTTGCCAATGATGCCATAGGAACACCGATGATGAAGGAATGATTGGAAATTGGATTCCAAGCTAGATATTTTGGAGGATTATGATCAGTGATACTATGGTTTCATTAAAAGATTATTTTAAAGACAGCTAAATCTGTGAAAAAGGTAATTTTATATTGGGTGTGTAAGTGGTGTGACTATCTTGAATTTTGGGTGTGCCTATCTGTGAAAAAGGCAATTTTATATTGGGTGTGTAAGTGGTGTGACTATCTTGAATTTTGCTTGAAGCACCGGCTAGGGGGCTTGGGAACTCTGCTCCCTGGTACCTGGGGTAAAACATAACCAAATTTCTAAATGGATCCTATCAATACAGTGGTTGGGCGGTTGGCTAACCCATGGGATTGGATGGGGTTAGGCTGGACTGATGGATCCCTAAAATAAGACTCAATTTTGTTAAGTTACGATAGTTGAAGTAAATCACAGATAATCCTTATTCTATGGAAAAGAATCAACAGCTGTGCCTCTTAACGAGGAAAAAAGCGTTGGTCTCTATGATCCATTGCCTTTCTTAACACCCTGAGTGTAAGTGTAGCTGTACAAACAACCACCCTTTGGGTTTGGATAGATTTATCCTTTGGCAGAAATATGCAACGAAAACGTGCCTTGCTATCTCCCATAGCTAGCCACAATTTTTTATCATGGGAAACATGGGTCTCTCTGGGCAAACCATCTCTTAAAACTTCCCATACCAAAATACAATTGTCGGGTGGACAATGCATACAAATCCTTGGGTCCTTTAAATAAATTGTACATACTATCTCTAACCCATTGGCTTGTAAGTTCTATGTGGTTCCCACCACAGGTGAAACAAGAGAAGCAGTCATCCTTGGTGGAAGCTGGGTCCAGAACGCTACAAGTACAATCAACCCAGCTGACAACATAGCTACCCTCAAGCTTCCCTAGGGCAAGGTAACAATGATCCTCTAGGATGGGGGGTGCCTTGAATATGATCCTCTGCACCCACCAACTGCTTCCACAAAGGGTATTTTGACACCCCCCACAATAATTGGTAAGTCTTCCACTTCTTCCCATGAACTACCACTAGAACTCACCCCACCAAGAATGGTCTACAATGGTGGGGCAAATTGGACTTCTGACCAAGAATGGTCTACAATGGTGGTGGCAAGCCCACATATATCCTATGGTCTACAATGGTGGTGGCAAGCCCACATATATCCTATAGTCCACACCAATATCATATTCTTGGAGGTGTGGAAAACTCTTGAAAAAACCCGCACACTGACAAACGAAAACACTTACATTCAAATATCACAGAAAGGCATCTAATGAGTGTTGGTTATTTCATTCCTAAAATTTTTATTGAAAATTACCAGTTGGAGTGCATATTTCATGTTATAGATGCACAAGCAATCAAGGCCAGATTATCATTAGAAAAGAGTGGATTGATACCACTCACTACCAAATCAATTGGCGTGAAGAAACGGCCACCATGGAAATCAACGGCAAAAGGCCACAGTCCTCTTGTGTCCAAAAAAGGAAACCATACACACACCCTCACCCCCAACTACCCTTTCCCCTCACTCCTCATCACCAGAAGTCTCCCCTCTGTTCCCATACCCCAAGCCTCACTTCACCAAAGACAGTCAATTGGGCATTGCCAACACCCTCCACCAAGGATAATCAAGCTTCGTTGTCAACAATCCCCCTACACTCTACGTCCTCGACCACCCACATAGCAAGCACCCCGACCTCCTACCTTTACATGACAATCAACGGTGGGTGCCCAAGAATCTTCTTGCTGCTCAGGGCTTCTACGATGACTACATAGTCCTATGGATCCCCAAATGGCCATCTCCACCACCCAAGTGCAAGAAGCCAGATAAGCCAACAAAAACCAACCCTAAGCCAAAGCTTCAACATTGGCTCATCCCCGACTGCCTATTACAAGCATAAGACTACTTTGAAGGCAACACTCACCTCTGGCTACCCAAACATGCCACCTGTGCTCATTCCCCCAACTCCCAAGGAAGCCACGACAAAAGGTCCCACAACCACAAGTTCAGCAACCCCAAGAACAACAAAGCCAACAACGCTGGATGCCTACCAATGTGCTCAAAGCACAAGGCTTCCATGAAGGCAACACACACCTATGGCTCCCAAATCCATAATCAAAAGCCTCTCCTCTGCGTGCATCGATAACCAAATCATAGCTTAAAGCCTTGTCGACAAAAAAGCCAGAAGCCTCGGCAACCACAGACCTTCATCACTTGGTAGCGTTGGGTGCCCAAATGTCTCCTTGAAGCCCAAGGCTTCCATGATGGCAACTCCATCATTTGTCTCCCACGGCATAACCCTCAGGAGTTTTCCCAAACCACACCAACCACGCCAGTACCTATCCAATCGACAAAGATGGTTTGGTGACCAACAGGCAGGCAAGTCCCCTCCTCCTCAACAAAATCCTATAGACTTTCTCACACCCAACCCATGGGCACTCAAAAGCTCAATTTTCCCATAACTTTTCCCCAATGGAGCCTCCTTCATGAAGCTCCACCCCGCCCCTCAACTTCATCACCAAAACAAGGGGCAGTGCTACAAATGTCTGAGCTTATCCAACCACTCAAAGATTAACTCAAAGTTAAGCTCACACATCTAGCCACCTGGCTACTCACAGTATAAAACCCTCTTTAGGGGTGCTGATCTCAATAAACCCATTATATAAAAAAAAACTTCTCTAGGTGACTAGGATCTAGGTGATTAGGACCATGGGCACACCTTTTTCCCTTGCCCATGCACGACACCTGTAATTCTCATTGGGCTCTATCCTATGCGCACACACCGCACAAAGCTTCATCATCAGCAGCCATCTAGGTACATCTTTGGATAGGGGGACCATGGTGTGCGCAAGCCTAGTCAATGTTACGACCCATCGCGTGGATCTTCTTAATCACCTCTGCTTCACTTGAATAACTATGCTTGGGGGACCATGGTGTGCGCAAGCCTAGTCAATGTTACGACCCATCGCGTGGATCTTCTTAATCACCTCTGCTTCACTTGAATAACTATGCTTCATGTCTAATCAATCCTACCCTTAACTTCTTCTTCGACTCCACATGTCTGGATCCTCACCATCGACTATCACTCCTATCATCAGCAAAGGATCCCAAAGCTCCAATGAAATAGAAGAAGACAATCCACAAAAGAAAACAGAGAGAACACCGCAAATCAATACATCCACAAGAGCCAAGATACCCATCACAGTGTCTTAACAAAGATGCTAGTGCTTCATGTACATCGCCATCAACATATAGCATCTCAGAGTACAAGCGGTCTCCATGCATGTTTCCTCCTTGTCTCTCTGGAATTCCCCCCTCGCCACTTGCTTCCTAACACCATTGTTTTACTAACTCCTCTCGCAAAAGGTGCCAAAAAAGAAAAACACCCAAAAAAAAGTAAAGAGTACTACTGGGCACATCCAAGAAAGCAAACTCATAAGAGCCCATCAGACTAGCTTGATACTAGTACTCCACTAACTTCTTTTTATCTTACTAACTCCCCCACCCCCTCTTATTTTCAGAGAGACAGGAGAACCAACCAAGTGCGGCCCTTCCCCATGTGCCTCACAACAACCTCTCACTAATCACGAGGACGCGATCAAATTTAGGAAGGGGATGCGATCAACTTTAGGAAGGGGAGTATGTTAACCAGATATTGGTTAACATATTCCTATGACAACTATGGCCGCACACTTATGTAATCGGTGCCGACACTATATATTGTAAATCCCATCATTTGATGAGGGAAACTCCCTAAAGACTCTCCCAAGTATTGAGCTTTGATGGACAAACAAGAGGATCTTGGTCAGTTGGCCAAACCATAGAGAAAAGCCTTGTAACTATGTTTTGGGTGCCCTGGGTCACTTACTCCCGGGCCCGGCCTAGTGGGAAAAGGCTTGGAACTATAAAAGCCAATTTCTCTTGTTTGTAACTAATTCTCCCATTTGTGCAATAGAAGTGGAGTGTTCTCTCTCTCTCCCTCTCTCTTGCAACTCTAATCTAGTATGTGTGGTGTGCTTAGGGTTAGGGTTTGGGAGTGATTAGTGCTAATCACTTGTTCTCTCATGCTTCCCTACTTCTTCTCCTCTCCCTCTTTCTTGAGTGATTAGGCTAACCAATGTGATCCTCGTTTGCGGAGATCCCACATGATCTTTGCGAGAGAGTTTGCATCATCCGTTGGATTAGAGCAATCGCCTTGGTGTGACAACGAGTGCGGGAGGATGGCGCGGTGACGAGTAGCTATGGTGGAGCTCTTGAGCCTAGCTCAAGCTCGGTGGATAGACAACTTCCCACGACACGTTACGGTTTCCTTAACATATGCTAAGAAAAAGGCAATTTATATGTTAGCTATTATCATTTAAATTTAGATCATGACATTTCTATGTAGTCGAAATATTACCTTCAAACACATCTCATAAACACTCATTCCTTTGATAAGGTTCTACCAATTCTTTCTAGGATATCATTTAGACAAGTAGAGTGGATAGTGCCTCTTTCGGATCGTAGCTTCTAAGGACTTCCACATGCTCCCTACTGTTAAAGCCAAAGGCAACTCCCCTTTAAAATATAAAGAGAAGGGCAACAAAAAGATCGAGGGATTCCCTTCCACTAACCACCTACTTTGTGGATAACCACTCTTATCTCACCTTAAACTATATCCTAAAAGGAACTAATATAACCCAACACACTTGAAATAGAACCACTCTCACATGCATTATCATTTCAGGCACTAATATTTCACTACAGCACATATAAACACATTCACTTGAGCACTGGAAATAATTCCATACTACTCAAATGAACATAACAACCTACGTTTTTAAACTGATTAAGCTTCCTTTTACAAAACAACTCTTAAAAAATTAATACCTTTCGTGCTCAAAACTCACACACACTTCCTTCACCATAAAGCAAACATTTTTTCACTGATTATTACTTAATTACTTCTAAATCTTCACTTATTAACTCTTCAACATACCCATAACTAGGCCATTTTACAAAAGAATTATTAACAAATAAAATCCCATTAACATCAACTCTTACCAACCTTAAGAACTCATAAAAAACTAACACTTTTTCTTCATTAATCATATTGAAATTATTTCTCTAACTCTAATTATCAACCCTCTACTAATTACATAATTAACTACATGTTACACTCTACATCTCCATCATAAACTTATTTTCTGTTAAATCCCTTTTACACACCCAAACTACAATAAAAATAAAGCATACTTCTTTTTTTAACCATCCCCAAATTCTTTAATGATAAAGCATTATTAAATTTCTAAAAAACTATCACAAATATAAAGAAAAATGGATATTAATTTTTTAAAATACTTTTATATAACTAAACCTTACCCAAATACAATTCCATATTAGTTAAACGTATTGTAATTTTCTCATTTTTGTTTCCCATCATTTACTAATTATTTATATTTATCAAAAAAATTAACAGCCCTATAAGAAACAAGTAAACCTCTAATTTCTATTAGTAAGCATCTGCTAATCATCTTTAAAAATATTTATTGATAAAACATGGTTAGCCTTATGACTTATCCACTTTATAGCCATTAACTTATTAATTAACATGGTTTCTTGAAATATTTACTTAAGAAGAATAGATTTTCATAATTCATTTATAATTCATAATTATACTCCAAATAATAATAAAAATTAATCTTAAGCTTCCTTTAACAATTTTTTTAAACTCACATTTCCAGTATGATTAATAAAAAAAATGCCTCCTTTGTAATTTGACATTCTTTCTTGATTTAGTAAATTCTTAAATATTCAACTAAACATGATTACATATTGATGAAACTTAGGAATTCAATGCACATTGATATAAAAGAGTTTCATTAATTACGTGTTAAAACACTTAATATCCCTTAATTAATGCTATTTTAAACATAAACAAAGAAGAATACCTCACTAAAACACTTGTTTTTTGATGCATGGTTGAGACAAATGGTGTTGCCAATGCTCTTATAAGATAAAAAACATTCCCTCCTCAGTAACCTTCAACCAAATCTCTTAACTCTCTCCCTAGTCTCAACCCATAATTAAGCAAGATGTAAGAATTAGTGATAATTAGGCAAGAGATTAATGCTAACATAAATGGAGAATGGTTTGAGAAGCAAGAAATTAGCCCAAGTGCAGGAGCTCAGCCCTCTCTCTATAATTTGTTTCCATGCCTCCTTCTTGATGCAACCACCCTCATTCACATGAACTTTTAAGACTTCTTTACATCTCTAATGTCAGGGCAGTCTCAAATTTTGATCCTTTCACATCTCTAATGTCAGGGCAGTCTCAAATTTTGATCCTGAGCACTCTAAATGCATATAAATGAGGTACTTATGCACACTTCTTCATCCTCCTGTGGATCCTACATCCCGTCAAGGCCTAGCAACACCATTTTTGCCTCTTGATGCTTTATTAATTTTCAGATGAAATTGATAAAAATACATCAAAATAACCCAAAAATGAGCTGAATGTCCTAAAAATGGTGATAAATAACCAAAATGAGAAAAATGAGAAATTTCCCAAAATTTATATTCTTCTTGCTAAAATTAGCTAAGTTTATATCCCCAAAAATTACTAAAAATAGCGAAAGTAACCCAATTTTTCTAAAAAAGATAGGCAAATTAGGCACCAAAATTAGGATTTATCAGTGCTTTTGTCTCCTTATGCATTGTACTTTGCCTATATAAGAGGCACCCATTTTTATGATTAATATAATGCTTTCACTCTATTAAACTCGTGTATGGTTAATATAATGCTTTCACTCTAATTAAACTCCTGTATGATTAAACTTGGCTCTATCCTAATTACTTATCACTAATCCATGTCTTAAGCATGTCTCCTCTAACCATTGATCCACCATGATTAAGCTTTTAGGGTTTGCTTAGTGTGCACCATAAATGCCAACATGGCTTCTTGCCTTACCAGCTTATCGGCTTCTTGCGGACTTGCAAACTTGCCTTGTAGGCATTGGACTTGTAGACTTAGAACTTGCACAGTTTTGAAGCTTGCAAACTTTGTGGACTTTTAGTATCGAATTCTAAAATTATGGGCATATGGGCTTGTAGGTTTTTAAAACATTTTCACTCTACTTATCTAACCTGTATACTTTTGAACTTTTATCTTATGGACTTGGGCACATACAAATTTTGGGTTGTAAGCTTGCGATTTTGTGGGCTTGCCAGCTAACATGTTTACAGTATGTTCACCTAAATGAGCATACTTCCTTGCATGAGAGAGGAATAAGAGAAGAGAAGAGAAAAGAGACAATACAAGGGTTGGTTCGGGAACACGCACTCAGCCAACCCTAATGAGGGTTAACTCCTCAGTGTGAAGCCACTAGCGGCTCACTCCACCCTCACTTATGTCACCCAAGTGGATCTTTCCTTAAGCTAGGTGTGGAGCAATGAGAGAAGGAGCTGTGGAGAGCTCAACTCCTACTCAATGCTTTCATATGTGCAAGAGAGAGAGAGAGAGAGAGAGAGAGAGAGAGAGAGAGGAGGCAAGCCAAAGGAGCATCACCTACATGCACACACATACAACCAAGCAAGCAAGCATGCATACACACAAGCTCACCACCATAGCCACAAGAGAGTAAGAGGGAGAGAGAGAGAGAGAGAGAGAGAGAGAGAGAGAGAGAGAGAGAGAAATGCAATTGTTGTGATAATGGGATTGTATATCCTTTTCATATTTCATCAGTCACTTATATAATGAGCTCTCTTTTTACAACGTACGACCGCCCATTTCACAATTGGGGGCCCAAAATTGGATCTCTATCTCTATGTACACCTAGGCTTGTTTCTCATGGCTGACGTTACACATGTCGTAAGCTCAATCATCCCATATATCTTTTAGATGAAGCGCTTAGCATGGTTTTGCATAAAAATGGATTACATGAGGCATAACCACACTTAAAATAATGTTAACCATTATGGTTAACATACCCCCCTCCTGAATTCAGGTCTGCTGTCCCCCTTAGAGCTCGCCATAAGAAGACTCGGTGGTGGTAGTAGATGGAGTAGGTGCAGACATAATTTTGGGGTACTGAGGGGGATCAATGAAAGGCCTGGTAGCTCATCCAGAATGCGATCTCCATCATCTCTTTGAAGGTTTGAAGACATAAGGCAGGCATCCACTGAATGTGCTTGTAGTAGCCAAAAAGCTACTTGAGAGTGGGGTCTTTATTGAGATCAAAGGCAAGGTCTTGGGATCCTTTATTGAGATCGAAGGCAAGGTCTTGGGATCCTTCATGATAATGGTGCCATTGGGGGAACTCCGAGGTTAAAGAAGCATATTGTGGCAATGATGGCGAGATCTGGCATCTGAAGCATGCATTTGGAGGTCCGTGCATGGGTTTTGGGACATAGGAGGGTGGAACCATGGGAAGTTGAACTGGAGCTTAGGGTTCTCAGTCTGTTCCGTACACGGAACAAGTCCCAGGCCTAGCGATGGCCGCGGGTTGATGCCAAGGTTGTGGGGGGCTTTGCAATACTTAGCCCAAATGGATGGCTTGAGTAGAAAGAGTCATCGCCAAACTAGCTGCTCACCCACAAGCTCAAACGTAAGTGGACAAGCATCGAAGTGGGGCCCGATGTAGTTGCCACCCACATTGTTGGTGTAGGTGCTACCGCTTCTATGCATCATGCTTGGCATCGTCGATGCAGAGCCGGAGGACATGAATGTCCATGCGGTCCGTTATCTTGGTTAGTGGTGCCTGTTGGAGATGTTGACCTAGCAAGATTAATATTGCCTACTCAAATTCACTGTGCAGTCGAGGCGATCACGCAGTTTAGGGGATTAATGGGAGGATCCACCTCCTCGTGCTCCTGTGGGTTTGGGGTGGGATTTTGCCCTTTTCCAGGGGGTGGGTGTGTTGATAGCCCAAGCCCATCTTCATCTATGGCTATACATCATGAGCTTGAGAGGGGCTGTTGAGATTACAAGCTCGATCACAGCTAGAGCCAAGCACGATATGTGCTGGCATGGTAGACAGTAGCATGTGTGTGGCAATAAATGGCCACGTCCATCTAGGCACAGTGTGTGGACATTAGTTAGGGTTATTTGGTGTGTGAACACAACACATGTATTGTGTTGTTGTGTAGTCTTCTTCTACTATGCATTGTGTGAGGGTGGATATGGCTTCCCTGGTATGGTTAGGGTTACATCAATCTATCTATTAGGGTTTGCTCTTGTGTGTGTGCTCTTTCTCACTATCTGTCTTTTATCTTGGTATGAGAGCATGGTGCTCTCTATTAGGGTTTTGTGAGTGAGTGAAGAAGATGGAGAATTCTATTTTGGAGCTATCCATTGGAGCTTGGAGCTTGGAGCAAAGAGAAGATATGGAGCACACACATCGGCATCAGATCTGAGAGCTTGGCCTATCGGGTAAGAAGATCTAGCCTCTCTCTGCACATTGCAGGTGATTGAAGCAAGCAAATCAAAGCTTGGTGGAGTACTTTCGTGCATATGTATGTGCATTTGGTGGCCAAGAAAAAGAAGCTGTGAAGCACATATATTGGCAAAAATCTATAAAGGAGACATGTATTTGGCATTGTGAGATGTATAGCAGCTTGGGAGCAAGCACAAGAATTAATTTGAAGCCATTTGATGCATTGCAAAAGAGGGAAATTTGCAAGTTTGAAAGCCTCTGCAAAATAGAGAATACATGCCACAAATTGAAGCCATTAGAGGTGTTTAATACACAAACAAAAAGCATTGAAGTGTTTGGAGTATACATAGTTCAATTTCTAAGGTGTATGTGCACTCATTGATGATTGACAAGCTTCCAAATCCCCCTAGGGGTAGGTGGTACTAAAAAAACAGAGTATTGGAGCAATTTTTTACCATTTCTCACATGTTTGATGCCTCTTGGAGTCATATGAGGTGGTTAAATGCACATGAAGCTTAGCAATGGGTGAACATTGATGCGGAGGAGCTATTGCAACATCTGGTTAAGTGCATTGAGCAATAAGGAGCTGATTTGGATCAGATTAACAAAGGATTAAGCCTGTAATTAGTAAAACAAAGCTCACTAAATCTCTAATTACTCACTCTACTTAAAATTGGAGCAATTCCTCTTACACGGAGGTGGAGCAACATCATACAGAGCTAATGAATACATGGGCTTTGAATTTGGATCTCATTATTAGAGTGGGATTAGTGACTATAAAACACTCTTTATAGGTTTACATCAAAATAGAGTACAATATTTGGCAATGGCATGTAAGGAGTTCAGATGATGTTTATATGCAACATGGAGGATGTATGGATGTCAATGCATATGGTATACACTTGATTTAGTAATTTCCCATTTATTTGAAGGATAGGAAGGCTTAACAACAGAGCATAATGGACTGTTCGTACATAGTTGAGCTCAAATGCTACTTGGATGAATCTGTATGCATAGTATGAGCTAATTGAAGTGTTTTGGAAAGTGGAGGACTGTTTAGGATGCATTTCTCAAATTTTGTAAGCGACACCAAGTTGTTTTCAGCTTATGCAAACAGTGTTTTTGAGTCCTAGAAGTTATTGCCATAAAAATTGAGGGATGTGTGGACAGCATTAGTGCCAAAGTATATGTATGTATGTGTGTGTCTAAGTTGATTTTTGGAAATACTCAGTAAACAGTGTGCTAAGCAAAATGAGTGACAGTCTAGACAAAATTATTGGTGAAAATATCGATAGACACAACTTCCGCATTTGGAAGTACCGTATGACAAATTTCCTTAAAGGCAAAGGACTATGGAACTTGGTGATAGGCGAGGAGATGGAGCCAAGGGTTCCCCAAATGAATGCAACACCTGCCCAACTTATAGCACATCGGAATTGGATAGAGAGGGCCTTCAAAGTGTTGCATTATTTCTCAATTTGTGTGACAAACACCATGTTGTGCCATATTCAAGATACACATAATCCCAAGGATGCATGGGATACTCTGGTGAAGTTATATGATACGACTACAGTACCAAAGAAGATGCAATTGAAGTAGAAGATGCATGGTATGGTTCGAAACAACACGATCATAAATGATTATGTGCAAGAGATTAAAGAATGTGCTAATGCACTAGCATCTATTGGTGCGCCCATGGATGATGATGATTTGGTAGCCATTACATTGAATGGCTTGGGTAAGGAGTACAAGGCATTTGAAACCTCTATCAAGGTTAGAGGTGGATACTCCCTAGATTTTGATGAGCGGATTTCATTGCTTATTGTGGAGGAGATGAAACTTGGTTTAGGTGCTTCATCTAGTACCAATGAACATACAAGGGATCAAGCATTTTATACTTATAGAGGTGCTAGAGGTAGGGGGATATTTAGTCTGAGAGGACGTACATGTGGACGTGGTTAGTAGGATAGGTCACCCACAGTCTCAATCTCGTCTCAATAGAATTTTCAGCCACCATTCGGTGCTAGAGGTGGTTGTGGTTATTCACCTCAAAGAGGTCGAGGTAATGCTCGTGAAGAGGTCATTGTCAAGGCCAACAATCATCTATGCAGCATGTGGATAGTCACAATTGTGGAAAGTTTGGTCACATGGCTCGTGAGACTTTCATTTTTGCAAATAGAATGATTTGAGAGAGGCTAGAGTACATGATGGTAATTTGCATCCAACAGTCATGATGGTAGTGCAAATCACTTGGTTTTGCCAATGAACCATATAGTGGGTTCCATGATGACACATGGAGATAATGATGATTCCTGGCATACGGATTTAGGAGCATCAAATCACACATGACTTTCAGTGGTTTGAGCACATGAAACCAATGGATGCAAAAGGATATGTGGAGACAGGTGATGACACTCAGCATGCTATCATTCATGTTGGGAGTGTTTCATTGTGATGCGTAATGGCAAGGTGAAGTCTATGTCAAATGTTTTGTATGTGCCTTCCATTACAAAGAGTTTGTCTTGTGTTGGTCAAATGGTTAGGCAAGGATTACACGTACAATTCAACGAGTATGGTTGCTTCTTCAGAGTTGAAATCGGCTATGTTTTCTAAAAGTCGTAATGTTGTCCAAGATATTGAGATGTGGCACAAATGTATTGGGCATGTGAACATACAGAAGTTGAATAATATGCAAGCAAGAGGCATGGTTGGTGGTCTACCCAGATTCAAATATGATGGGAGTATGCATAAATGTGATGCTTGCTAGTTTGGAAAGCAAGCAAGGTTTCCATTCCCTAGTGAAGGCAACATGAGGAGCAGGCCACTTGAGATTATTCAGAGTGATGTACAGGGGCTTACACAAAGCCCATCCATTAGTGGTACAGGTACTATGTAACCTTCATTTGATGATTATAGCAGGATGACTTGGATCTATTTTCTCAAATAGAAGAGCGAAGTGTTAGAAAAGTTCATGGATTCTGAAGCATTTTTAGAAAAGCAATATAGTTGTTGGATCAAATGCTTGAGGACAGATGGAGGTGGTGAATACACCTCACATACATTTGAGGACTTCTTGAGGAAGAATGGCATTAGAAGGCAGCTTTCATGTAGGTATACACATCAGCAAAATGGTGTTGATGAGAGGAAAAACAAGGTCATTGGTGATGTAGCTAGGGAAATGCTAAATGAGAAGAGCATGCCAAACTTTTATTGGGCAGAAGCATGCGCCACATTGGTGTATTTGCTTAACAAGACACCTACAACTACCATACATGAAAGTACACTAGAGATGCCTCTTACTGGATATAGGCTAGACATTGGACATCTCAAAAAGTTTGGTAGCATTGCTGTGCATGTGCCAGATGAGAAAAGGAAGAAGCTTGATTCAAAGGCAAAAAAGTGCATCTTTGTTTGGTATGCACAAGATCACAAAGTATACAAATGTTACAATCTAGATACTACGTAAGTGCTCATTTCACAAGATGTGGTGTTTGATGAGCTTGCTGGTTGGTACAAAGCAAAAGATGAGAATGCCAGTGATTCTAATGATGATAATGTGCATGTGGACTTGCTACAAGCAAGTTCTACTTCTATGTCTGGGCCACAAGAGCGAAGTGGTAGCAGTGTACGTCCATAGTCAGGGCATCTGAGGCATGATAGTGGAAGCACTAGTAGTAGTGTTGTGGACAAAGGAAAGAAGAAAGTTAAAGGTATTGGTGTTACAGGATATGAGTCATCTAGTTCGGAGAGTTTGGATGAGGAACTTGGCATACCAGTCTTACGCACACCAGGTACAAAGAAAGAGAGATATGTACCTCCACATGCTAGAGTGATAGGTGTACAGAGCGATCCACAAGCTTTGCGAAGATCACAGGAGAGTCAGGTATCCAATTGACAGGTTTGACATACCGTAGTTTTGCTATGCACTATGCATATATGACCTCTTTGGTAAAGCATGTGGAACCTGCATGCTATTGTAAAGCATGTATGGGAAAAGGCAATGGATGAGGAGATGGACGCATTGGTTCATAATGATACTTGGGATTTGGTTGCCTTACCACAAGGTAAGAATGTCATTACATCTGTAAATGGGTCTATAAGGTGAAATGAAAGTTAGATGGCTCGATTGAGTGTCATAAAGCATGGCTGGTTGCTAAGGGTTATGCACGGACCCAAGGCTTGTATTATGATGAGACGTTTAGTCCAATGGCAAAGATGGGAACTGTGAGGTCAGTTATTGCCATGACTACAAAAAATGGTTGAAAAATGCATCAAATGGATGTCAAGAATGCATTTCTAAATGGTGATTTTCAAGAGGAATTCTTTATGGAACATCCAGAAGGTTATGTACACCCAAGGTACCCCAATCATGTATGCAGGTTGAAGAAAGCACTTTATGGGGGCTGAAACAAGCTTGGAGTGATAAGATAAGCCGGTATCTTATCTCTATTGGGTTTCAAGTTTCTATGGCAAATTCTTCACTATATGTGAAGAAGACAGATCATGGTATTGTTGTGGTTGTCTCATGTATGTGGACAACTTGATTCTGATATTATGCTACAATATTATGCATGTCAAGAAGGCATTAAGTGGGCAGTTTGATATGAAAGACTTGGGTGATTTGAGGTATTTTCTCGGCATTGAAGTGGTCAAAGATCATGAAGGAATATGGCTAGTCCAGCGTCAATATGCATTAGATATGTTGGCTAGATATGGCATGATTGGGTGTAAACCCATGAGTACACCATTGGAGCAAAATATGAAGTTGAGGGCTGATTTTGGTGAAGTGTTATAAGATCCATCTATGTAGAGGAAGATGATTGGCAGCCTCATTTATATGACTATTACATGATCGGAGACTTGAGTTAGATATGGGGCTAGTGAGTCAGTTTATGCAAAGCCCTCAAAAGCCTCATTTGGACGCAATGAAATGAATCATGCATTATGTGAAGACCACTGCACATTATGGTCCTCTTTATAAGCATGGTAAAGGCTTAGATGTATATGGCTAAACAAATACAAATTGGGCAGGTAGCTCTTATGACAGGAGATCTACTAGTGGCTATGCCTTTACATTTGGGAGTGATGTGGTAAGTTGGAGTAGCAAGAAGAAACCCACTGTTGCTTTATCTAGTACAAAGGATGAGTACAGAGGAGAAGCCATAGTTACATGTGAAGGAGTATGGTTAAAGAAACTCTTGGCTGCTTTGGGTGAGCACTAAGCTTATTGAGGGCAAGGTTGTAATACACTGTGACAACATGAGCAGCATACAATTGGCCAATAATCCAGTTTTTCATGCGCGGACCAAACATATAGAGGTCCACTATCATTTTGGCAGGGAGAAAGTGTTGGATGGTACAATGGATTTAAAGTATGTGAAGATTGAAGAGCAAGTTGCCGATATATTTACAAATCCACTTGGGAGAGAGAAGTTTGAGTACTTCCATACCATGTTGGGAGTACATGTGATGAGCTTGAGGGGGAGTGTTGATAGACCAAGCTCATCTTCATATATGCCTGTACATTATGAGCTTGAGAGGGGATGTTGAGATTACAAGCTCGATGACAACTGGAGCCATGCACGATATGTGCTAGCATGGTAGATAGTAGCATGTGTGTGGAAATTAGTTAGGGTTATTTGGTGTATGAACACAACACGTGTGTTGTGTTGTTGTGTAGTCCTCTTCTATTATACATTGTGTGAGAGTGGATATGGCTTCCCTGTATGGTTAGGGTTACATCAATCTATTAGGGTTTGCTCTTGTATTGTGTGTGTTGTCTCTCACTATCTGTATTTTATCTAAGTGAAGGGAGGTTGACAAGTTGGGGTTGTTGAGGCGATGTAGTGTGGGAGGAAGAGGGAGTGAGGCGTCGAGGAGTGGTGATGGGTGTGCCAATGTGGACGGGGCATCTGTTGGGAGCATGGGCAGGCCCAATCCAAGATGGAGGGAGTGATGATGGTGTTGGTGAAGGGGGTGGCGAGGAAACATGAGGAGGGGTTGTATAAGGTGAGGGAAAGAGGGGTAGGGTGGTGGGTGAAGAGGCTAAATAAGGGAAGCTGGTGCCCGTGAAGAGTTTGGTGTGGAGGGTGGGGGGTTCAAGGGAGTGTTGATGGGCACTAGTGGGGGGTGGGTTGGGAGGCAGTTGAGAACTGGAGCCAGGATGGGAGTGGGAGTGTGGGTGAGGTGGGGGAGATTTGGAGATAGCAGAGGGATTTCCTTGTGCAGGGGGATCATGGCCTTCGTCTCACCGCCGTTGTTCGTCGTTCGGTAGGGTCTCATGCCGGGCTTTTGGAGAAGAAGGCCTTCAACTCATGGGCCTCTTCGAGGGTGATATCATAGGGGAAGGCGATATGTGAGTCATCAAATTGGATGATGGAAGTGGTACCGTGATGATCTCCAATTGGCAATAGCACAGTGATGGTAGATGACAAGGAGGCCATAGGGAGAGTAAGGGGAGAGGGATCGACAGAAAAGGGCCTTATAAGCATAGTATATCGTGGTCTAGTCGAGCCACTCCAAAGGAAGGCAAGGGCGAAAAGAGATCTCATCGAGTCGTAGGAGTATGGGAAAATGCCATGGGGTATTAAAAGCTTAACGGAGGCATCGATATCGATGGCCTACCCATACTCCAGGAGTGTAGCCCAGTTGATGTGTTTGGAAGGGTGAAGAGGTTCGTGGGGTTGTCAAAGGAAATCTGGTTTTGGAAAGAGGGTGACAAGGAGGTTAAGGGAGATGCGGAGGATTTTGGTGATGAGGTAAGAGAGGGTGGATGTGGTGAGGGGTTCATTGCGTTAAGGAAAATGATGTGTTGGAGAAGGTTAAGCTAGAGGGTGTGGTAGTGGAGTTCGAGATGCTGGGGAGGGTTCTAGGGTGGTGTGGAGAGGGTTGGTAGCTCAGTGGGGCAGCATCCCCATTAAGGCATCAACTTTCCGCTTTGTTGGTGCTACTCTCAACATCTACCCTGGAGTTGCTTGCTACGCTTGGTGTGCGCGGTCCTCTCAGCATCCCGAAGCTGTGCATCGTTTTGCCACAGTGTCTACTCTGTTACCTGTTTGTATGAATAGAAGGAGGCCCATATCCTGTTGCAGCCTCCTTGGTGGTCTGGGGCAGCGCATTTCTTGAGCATCTCTTTGGGCTAGGGAGTGGGAGTTGTGGGCGGTTTGGGTGTCCTCCTGAGCCGCATGGAGTTACTCTATTGGAGTTGGGTGATGACGGCCAGAGCATCGGGCGACGAGGGTGGGCTCTCGATCCTCCAAGAAAGGAGGCGTGGATCGAGTTGTGGGCGGTTTGGGTGTCCTCCTGAGCCGCATGGAGTTACTCTATTGGAGTTGGGTGATGATGGCCAGAGCATCGGGCGACGAGGGTGGGCTCTCGATCCTCCAAGAAAGGAGGCGTGGATCCTATTGTAGCCTCCTCAACAGTCTGGGGTGGCACATTTCCTAAGCATCCCTTTGGGCTAGGGAGTGGGTGTGGTGGGTGGTTTAGGCGTCCTCCTGAGCCGCATGGAGTTGCTATGTTGGAGTTGGGTGATGGCGGCCCAGGGCATCGGGCGAGGGTGGGCTCCTGGTACTCCAAGGATGTCTGCATCAGTTGGGTGTTGGCAAAGAGGGCTACATGGAGGTCCTATTGGGTTTGGAGTTGATTGGCATGGGCCTAGTGCATGGCGGATTGGTTGAACCTCCACGCCATCTTTGGTTGTCGGGCCCTGAAAGGCATCACGCACATGGTGCATGACATTGATGTGACACATGTACGAATGCTCAACTCTAGGGAGGTGGAGCACATCACAGACAAGGTTGAGATTGAGGTGTACGGTCTCGTGAGCACCTTCATTGTCCAGAACCGACCATGTAGCTTAGCTGCATTGTATGTCTCGATGAAGTAGAGACAATTGAGAAGGTTAGGTTCCCAGGGCTACATGGTGGGCAACCCGCCGAGTGTAGGAGACCGTTTCATACACAATATGAAAAGGCCCAAAGGACCCATGAAGGGAAGCCAAGAACATCTTGGCTGGGTCAGAATGTTTACGCTTCTTGGCCCCACCAAAATATTGTGCAAGGTCAGAGCCGCCGAGGAGCCATCTCCCCTGGGCCCTGATGCTATCAAAATGTGCCTCCTCCTTGGCCACCATCGCCATTGGTTGGACACTCTGAAAGAGGGCGGCTAAGTAAGGGCCAAGCTTACTCTTGGCATTTACTGTGGTCTTCTTGATGCCAGCAAGAAGTCTTTGATGGAGGAGTGTGGCCCATGGAACAATAATTACAGTAATCATCCACCTAAAGATAAATTTAGAAGCATAAGTGGCACGATGGGTCAAAGCTACCATCTCCACCAAGAAGCGCAGGCGAGATCTCTGAGTAACACTGAGGTAAGAGGAAATTAAAAATTCCTTCTACGATGCAAGGCGTGCTCCAAACCACCTTTCCATTTTCTCATCTGTGGTGGCAGACACCGGACCATGCAATCCTTTGTAACAATCGTATCCAATAGTCCTGTCAGCTTCACCGCCCTGTCCACCATAGGAGGACAGAAAACCCATCGTTGATCTATCTCGAGATGTGGAAAGTGCGATATTCGGGGTGTGCCAATCGGGTCATTTTCCCGAGACGAGGATCGTCGTTGAGTGGCCCTAGGCATTGGCATAAAGAGATCTTCATCTTGATAATTTTGTGAGCGTCTTCTCCTGCCAAATCCTCCCTTGTCTTGAGAAGCCATGCTTAAGAATAAAAATGGTGTATTAATCCCCTACAGCACATGATTGACACATGGGCTGCCCTCTGTAACTACCTCGACCATAGTGGTACAAACCATTGGCGCAACTGCCCAAGAAGCCCATGCAAGCCGCCTCGCAAAAGATGCTAACGTGGAAGGTACTGCGAATATGTAACCGGAAAGTGCCACCAAACTACCACATTGTCCACTTCATCCGGAAAACCCCGGACCTCACTAGATGCCAGACCATTACAGACCACGCAGTGATCCGGATCATTGGTTTGTGTGTTGCCTCCTGATATAACTTCCTCCCATTCATGAGAATCCGACATAGGCCCATAGTAAGGCTTGAGCTGAAATCCATTGATTGGCATTGGCAGGGTCATTCCATCAATGGTGACCAAAATAAATATACCACTGCCCAACTTTGCCACAATCCGGTAAGGACCGATCCACCATAATTTGAGCTTTCCAGGGTGGGGACCCATTCGGGAGTGAAAAAGCAAGACCAGATCACCTATATCAAAGATTTTGTATTTTGTATTACGATCCACCCAAAGCTTCTGTCTACGCTGGATAATTTCAGCACTCCAAAAGCATAATCTGATGATCTAGCCGATGAGCCAAGGAGTCTTCTGGAGCAAGGCGCTCCTGGACTGCCACCTGCAGAGACTAGGGACAATGAACTCCATGTGTACAACTGCCTCCAGTCCATATACGAGAGAGAAGGGCATAAGACCTGTAGCCACCTTATAGGCTATCCGAAAAGCCCATAACGTCGAGTGCAATGTCTGATCCCAATTGGTGCGATGCTCATTCACCACCTTCTTCAATATTTTTTGCAACACCTTGTTGGTGGATTCCGCCTAACCATTAGCCTGGGGGTAGTATACTGTAGACTTTTCATGAACAATCATATGATGCTCTGTTAGACTTTGGATAACTTTATCCAAAAAATGTCCCCCTTGGTCGCTAACCAGCTCAATAGGGAATCCAAAGTTAGTCATGATCATCTTGTATAGAAACTGATTTTACTCGATTGTCGTCCACGAAGAGATCGTGCTTCCACCCACTTTGTGCAATAATCCGTTGCCACAATGATGTATCAATTTTTGGTAAACCGGGCTGTTCGCTTAAAGAGTCCCACAAAATCTAGCCCCCACTTTTGGAAAGGCTCTAAGGGAAGCACCAGGGTATAAGGCATTCAATCTACTACTGTGCAAGCTGGCCAAGTCATTGGGGCAGACATCACATTCCCAACAAGCAGACTTCCATCAATGCTTAAAGACAGTGGGCCACCATAGTCCGGCTTGAAAAACTCTTCCTGCCTGTAATTTTGCTGGAGAAATGGCAACCTGTGATGCCCTGATGTGCTTCTTGTAGCATCACAATGGCAAAGAATCTGATCTACCCCCATTTTATAAAGTTGTTTGGCTATCACTGTAAACATCTTACTCCTTAAGGCCAGCTTCTGTGAATGTCACCGAAAAGGTTTCTTTGACCATGAATATGAGCATGTCGTCGTACTACTAATCAATGGAGATGTCAATCTTGAACAAATCGGCATCCAGGAACTGATCTGGAACACCAAACCGGAGCTTCATCGGGGATTCCAGCTGAGACAAGAAATCAACTCCGCATGCTCTTTCCCTAGAGTGTGTTGGATATGGAAAGTAAACTCCTGCAGTAATACCATCTAGTGTGTCAACCTCCCTATCAGATTGGGCTTATTCACCAATACAATAGAGCTTGATGATCGACATGGAATGTGATTTCATTACCCATAAATAGTACCAAAACTTATTTACTGATTGAGTAAATCATGCCTAGAGACTCCCACTCGATGCTGGAATAATTTCTTTCAACTTTCGAGAGTAATCGGGGCTACTGGCATAGTAGATAGGCCGATACCACCCGTCCTCCAAGGCCTGCATCAAAGCGCAGCCAATGGCAACATCAGAGCATCCACAAAGACATGGAAAGGCTTGGACCATTCTGGGGCCACCAAAATGGGTGCCAAGTTGAGCATTTTCTTTAGCGGGCTATATGCCTGTACACATTCTTCCGACCACACAAAAATAGCCCCCTGATTCATGAGGGTATGTAATGAGCAAGCTACATCCACGAGATATCGTAGAAACCGACTATGCCTCCGAATTTGCCCTAAAAACCAGGATGACTATTGTGCATTAGTAGGGGCTGGCAAGTGTTGGATGACCTCCGTCCTCCAAACCATCCTTGGACACATGACATGGCCCAATAAAATTCCTGTGGTGACTATAAAGGCACATTTTATCATATTCAAACTAAGTCGAGCCTTCTTTCATTTCTCCAAATAGAGTCACAGGAGATGATGGTGGTGCTCTGGCTCCATCCCAAAGATGCTGAAATCATCCACAAACACTCTCATGATGGTGGTGAGATATTTATCCAAAATCTCCTATACCATACATTGAATTGTCACCGGAGCATTCTTTAAGCCAAACGTAATCACTGTAAGATTCCTCCCTCCAGCTTTTGAGGTGTACAGGTGTAAGAACCTTCCCTTCTGATCTTATAATTATTCCCCTCTCTGAAATAAAAGATCATGTTTTGTCTTGTTTTGGCCTAGAGAGAGAAAATATCTAGAGAGAGGTAATTCAAATCTGAGATATTTTTGGATATAAAAATCCTCCTAGTGTCTAAAATGGTTTCCCTTGAAACAGAAATTCAAAAAGAACTTTCCAATGTGTAATTGGATTTAATTAAAAATAGGAATAAAGGACCTTAGCCTAAGGGTCCAGATTTTTAGAAATTTTTTAGATTATGGTCCAATTAAGATTCCTATGGACCAATAAGATTAATCCAAATATAGGGAGAAGATAAATTGAAGAATAAAAGAAATCCCCCCCCCAAAAAAAATGAGTAAATGCTCACATAAAATGAAGAGTGGACTAAGGACCAAAGAAAATAATTAAAAAACTGAATTTTGACACCTCGGTGTGGGGATCTCCCCTCATGAAGTAGGCACCTTTTTCTCATCATTACTCCCAATTTTTAATCAATAAAATGAGATATTTTCATCTCTCCTCTCTCCTATTTCAAAACTAGATCCAAAAAGTAAGCTGAATTGACCCAAAAATGGTCAAAAATTGACCAAACTGATCTGGAAAATTCTAGAATTAGTTTTCTTGGTTAGAGGCTCACTTTCTCCTATAAATAGAAGCCTCTCCCTTTGTAAAAGCTTAATGGTGTTTATGCACTGTTACTCTACTCTTGTGTCCTAAGCCATCTACATTGAATTTTTTAATAACTCAATTGTTTTTGGCCTAATCCTCTCCAAACTGAATTGGTGGCCACTCTTGCTTCAAACAAGAGTAGAACCCTCAATCCCTCAAGCCAAAGGAGAGCTTATAAGCTCCATGTAAGCTAATTTTCTTACTTGTTTAATGAAAAATCTATTGTTTTTCTTAATTTTTATGTTTTGCAAATGTTGAATTAAATTTAAATGCTATGCCTTTGATAAAAAGGCCACCCCCTTCTCCTCTTTACATTTCAACCTTTCTTAATCCTAGAAAGATTAACTAAGGGATTAATTAAACTCTTCTTATTGTTTACTCTCTTGAATTTAGAAAATTATGTAGATTAGAGTTCTATAAATCTAATTTGGGTTAATTTAAGTTAAATAAAGAATGAAAAAATGAGATGGTCAGTCATACAAAGAAGGTTATGGCAAAAATTTCCAGAATTTTGTGGAAAAGAAAGTTTGTTTTTATGTTATTCCAAAAGAGTAATTCCCACAATTTTTAAAATCTAAAGGAAATATTCTAGTTACTCCATGTACATATTCACCTATGAATATGCATGGATATCACTAATAATAATTATTGAATTTTATTTTTATGCATAGAAAGATGCATAAAGAAATTTTTTTATTATAAAAGTGTTATTCTTATTAAATTTGATTTCTACGCATAGAAAGATGCATAATGGAATTTTTTTATTACAAAAGTGTTAATCTTATTAAATTTGATTTTTATGCATAGAAAGATGCATAAAAGAATTTTTTTTATAAAAGTGTTATTCTTATTAAATTTGATTTCTATACACAGAAAGATGCATAATGGAATTTTTTTATTACAAAAAGTTATTCTTATTAAATTTGATTTTTGTGCATAGAAAGATGCATAATGGAATTTTTTTATTACAAAAGTGTTATTCTTATTAAATTTGATTTTTATGCATAAATAGATGCATAAAGAAATTCTTTTTATTTTAAAAGTGTTATTCCTATTAAATTTAATTTTATGCAAAATAGATGCATAAAAGGATTTTTTTAAGTGCTATTCCCATTGAAGTTGATTTTTATGCATAAATAGATGCATAAAGAATTTTTATATCAAATTTAGAATTCTCTTAAATTCTATGTTTAAATTCTATGAGTATTTGATAAATGAATAATTAAATACTCTAAGAGAGAAATTTCTATCGTTTTATATTCACACGGATTGTAAAAAGAAAATTCAAGAAATCTATCGAGATCCAAATATTCAAATAAATGATTAATTTATTCCTCATTGGAATTCGTATAACTAATTTAGAAATCAGTTAAGTGAATATTCAAAGAAAGAAATTCAGTAAAATAGTAACTGAATTATCAAACCTTTTCAAGAAAGATAGTTCAGGAAAAATCTTATCCAACTCGAACCTTGAATCAGACTATGACCAATACCAAACTCTTTCGTCGGTTTCGAGGAAAGAAGGTGTGACCAGTTTAGAAAAATACCCTCAAAACTCCCGCCAAATCTGAAACTAAGTTTGAGACCCTTCGAATTGATCTGTGGATCAAGGTTATAGAATTCGAGGAATTCTGGTATGAAATTCAGAATTCCGATCAAGAAGTTTTGGGGATACTGATTCAAGCAATACTCCTTGTATTCAAAAGAAAATCAAACTGAAATATGGATGTGAATGTGAATGTGTATGTGAAAATGGATGTGAATGTGTATGTGAAGAATGGATGTGAATGTGTATGTGAAGAATGGATGTGGATGTGTATGTGACAAAAATGGATGTGGATGTGTATGTGATGAAAATGTATGTGAATATGTATGTGAAGAATGGATGTGAATGTGTATCTGAAAATGGATGGGAATGTGTATGTGAAGAATGGATGTGGATGTGTATGTGATGAAAATGGATGTGGATGTGTATGTGATGAAAATGGATGTGAATATGTATGTAAAGAATGGATGTGGATGTGTATGTAATGAAAATGGATGTGAATGTGTATGTGAAGAATGGATGTGAATGTGTATGTGAAGAATGGATGTGAATGTGTATGTGAAAATGGATGTGAATATGTATGTGAAGGATGGATGTGAATGTGTATGTAAAGGATGGATGTGATGTGTATGTGACGAAAATGGATGTGGATGTGTATGTGATGAAAATGGATGTGAATATGTATGTGAAGAATGGATGTGGATGTGTATGTAATGAAAATGGATGTGAATGTGTATGTGAAGAATGGATGTGAATATGTATGTGAAGAATGGACGTGAATGTGAATGTGAAGAATGGATGTGGATGTGTATGTGACGAAAATGGATGTGGATGTGTATGTGATGAAAATGGATGTGAATATGTATGTGAAGAATGGATGTGGATGTGTATGTAATGAAAATGGATGTGAATATGTGTGTGAAAATGGATGTGAATGTGTATGTGAAGAATGGATGTGAATGTGTATGTGAAAATGGATGTGTATGTGAAAATGGATGTGAATGTGTATGTAAAGAATGGATGTGAATGTGTATGTGAAGAATGGATGTGGATGTGTATGTGAAGAATGGATATGGATGAGTATGCGAAAGAATGGATGTGGATGTACGTGAAAGAATGGATGTGGAAGTGTATGTGAAAGAATGTGATGTGATGTAAAGAGATGTGATGTGACATGAATATATGTGGATGTGAAGTGATATATATGAATGTATGGATAGATGTGGGTAGTCGTACATGTGAACGATTGGATGGATGTGTATGAATGAGATATGATGTGGATAGAGTGTATGTGATGGGATGGTTATGAGAATGAATGTGATGGATATGAATGAATGAATGTGATGGATATGAATGAATGTGATGGATATGAATGAATGTTATGTGATGGATGTAAATGGATGTGATGTAAATGAATGTGATGGATGTGAATAGATGTGATGTGATGTGAATCGGGATGTGAGTGAATGAGATGTGATGTAAATTGGGATAGATGTGAATGGATGATATGTGATGTGAATGAATATGATGTGATGAGATCTAGATATGGGTAGATGCGAGTGAATGAGATCTGATGCAGATAAATGAGGAAAGATGTGATGAGGAGATGGAAAATGATGTGATGAGAATGGGAATACATATGAAATAAATGAGGATTGATGTGGAGCAATGTGGAAAGACGAGAGTTCGTTATAGAAATTGTATTTATGACCTGTTTTTAAATGACTGTTTTATGTCAGGAATGCTGGGGAAGCATTTTGACCGTCTTGTGAATGATGTCGTGGAGACCTAACTGATAAAGTTGCAACAAATGACGGAGAGTCAACGGAGGACGTCTCGTGTAGCAAGGTCGACCGAGGTCTTGACCAGCCTCGGTTCGATTTAAATGGTGAGCTTCTGGTACGGTGGATGAGAGACTAAGGAAGCAACCTATGAGTGAAGCGCTAGGTGACCTACGAAGGATCCTAGAGGGTGCTGACCATACGGTGCTCGGGCTCTGGGATCGCCGAAGATACCCACACGTACGTCGTGGAAGATATTGGAATAAGGAGTAAGAGTTGTTTTCTGAATTCGGGCATGGATCTGGTTGATTGACTTTGCTGGTCCTCACAACGGATGAGTCCATAGCTCTTTTATATGGATCTGTTGGTTGATCTTGCTGATCTTTAACGGAGATTCCATTTTGATTTTTATAAGTGAATATATTGCCGGGTACTATGAGCTAGGAACTATCGAAAAGGCCCCTGAGTGGACAGGTGGTGAGGGTTCTGGTTTTGCCAATGATGCCATAGGTACGCCGATGAAGGAAAAATTGAAATTAGGATTCAACCGGATATTTTGGAGGATTATGATCAGTGATACTATGGTTTCATTAAAAGATTGTTTTAAAGACAGTTGAATCTGGCAATTTCATATTGGGTGTGTAACTTGTGTGACAAGTTTTAAGTTTACATGAATATCCGACTGAATCTGTGAAAAATGCAATTTCATATTGGGTGTGTAAGTGGTGTGACAAGTTTTAAGTTTGCATGAATATCCGGCTAATTCTATGAAAAAGGCAATTTCATATTGGGTGTGTAAGTGGTGTGACAAGTTTTAAGTTTGCATGAATATCCGGCTAGGGGGCCTGGGAACTCTTTTCCCTGGTACCCGAGACAAAACCTAACCAAATTCTTAAATGGGTCCCATCACTACAGTGGTTGGGCTGGGCAGTTGGCTAACCCACGGGACTGAGGCTGGACTGATGGATCCCTAAAATGAGACTCAATTTTGTTATGGTACGATAGATGAAGTAAATCCCAGATTAAAAAATTGTTCTATAGAAAAGAATCGACTGTGCCTCTCAATGAGGAAAAAAGCGTTGGTCTCTATGATCCAAGTGCAATCTTTTCCTCGATCTGACTATGGGACTTACGAGTTCGGTCAGATCAGTTCAATTAGTTAAGGCTCTTGACTACGTTAGAGTAAAAATATCCTTGGTGGAATCGCCCGTGTTTTCTGGGCGAGAAAAGTTTTTTCGGGTTCGATTTTGGAAGAACCGAGGGATTAGTCTCTTGTCCGGATATACGTGGGCGAGGCCCCGAGTGAGGGACCCTGCCCTACGCAAGAAGTGCTCCTTCCGCTACTAGCATCCCAGAATTCGTTGCGCGGTGAGGACAGGAATCTTTCAGCTGGTATGAGAGCGAATTGGCTAAAGTGGATCAACCGAGAAACCAGAAATGTCAAAAATTTATGAAGTAGCAGTAAAAGGTTATAATTGTGTGATGAATTTCATACAAATTGATATTCAGAATGAAGATTCATAAATAGGTAATTGGGTCTTCAAATGGAAGTACCGCAATTGTATGGAATCCCTGACTTTCTTGAGGCCTAGACATGATGGTATTTACCTTAAAATTCCAAGGACCGTGACCACCCGTATATACCGAGGGTATAATTGTACCTCTTTACTGGTAGTATATATGAGTAAATCTAAGACCTTGAAATTATAAGCAAAAATACTATCCAGATGATGAATTTGAATGTGGTTGATATGATTTTAAAATTCTAGTTGAGAATTAATGAGTTGATTTGGATTCTGATTGAAAAATGATGATTCTTGAATTTTGGTTGAAAAGCGTTAAGCTGAGCAAAACCATAATGAGGATGAATGGGACGAGTCCCTGTGATGATGTTCGTAACTGGAATGACAATAATGATTTCAGCAAATCACTATGAGATTAGTGGATTGTGCTGACAGATTGCTATTGTTAACACTTGACCCAGTGGATCAAGTTAAGGGATGACAAATTAAAAATCTGTATAATTGAAATTCCCATGGAGGACTGTTCACATGGAAAATTCGGTCTAATGGACCATTATTGTGTTAAAGATATGAATGATATGATCTGAATGAATTGTTATCTGATGATATGTTCTATATAAGGGATCTTTATCCCAGGATTCTGTTGGGTTCACCAGATTATAAGGAACCCCAGAATCAGTTGGATCTTAAGGGAAAGAGTTGTCCTCTAGTTTGCGAGATGAGGACATCTCGCTTTTTTTAAGTGGGGTAGGATGTAAGATTCCTCCCTCTAGCTTTTGAGGTGTACATGTGTAAAAACCTTCCCTTCTAATCATATAATTATTCCCCTCTTAAATAAAAGAAAGATCCTGTTTTACCCTGTTTTGGCCTGGAGAGAGAAAATATCTAGAGGGAGGTAATTTAAAATTGAGATATTTTTGGATATAAAAATCCTCCTAGTGTCTAAAATGGTTTCCCCTAAAATAGAAATTCAAAAAGAACTTTCCAATGTGCAATTGGAATTAATTGAAAAAATAGGAATAAAGAACCTTAACCTAATGGTCCAGATTTTCAGAAATTTTTGGATTATGGTCCAATTAAGGTTCCTATGGACCAATAAGATTAATCCAAATGTAGGGAGGAGATAAATTGAAGAATAAAAGAAACCCCTCCAAAAATGAGTAAATGCTCACATAACATAAAGAGTACACTAAGGACCAAAGAAAAGAATTAAAAAACTGAATTTTGACACCTCGGTGTGGGGATCTCCCCTCATGAAGTAGGCGCCTTTTTCTCATCATTACCCCTAATTTTTAATCAATAAAATGAGATATTTTCATCTCTCCTCTCTCCTATTTCAAAACTAGATCCAAAAAGTAAGCTGAACTGACCCAAAAATGGTCAAAATTGGCCAAACTGATCTGGAAAATTCTAGAATTAGTTTGCTTAGTTAGAGGCTCACTTTTTCCTATAGATAGAAGCATGTTTATGGAGCCATCTACATTGAATTTTTAAATAATTCAATTTTTTTGGCCTAATCCTCTCCAAACTAAATTGGTGGCCACTCTTGCTTCAAACAAGAGTAGAACCCTCAATCCCTCAAGCCAACGGAGAGCTTACAAGCTCCATGTAAGCTAATTTTCTTACTTGTTTAATGAAAAATCTATGGTTTTTCTTAATTTTTATGTTTTACAAATGTTGAATTAAATTCAAATGCTATGCCTTTGATAAAAAGGCCACCCCCTTCTCCTCTTTACATTCCAACCTTTCTCAATCCTAGAAAGATTAACTAAGGGATTAATTAAACTCTTCTTATTGTTTACTCTCTTGAATTTAGAAAATTGTGTAGATTAGAGTTCTATAAATCTAATTTGGGTTAATTTAAGTTAAATAAATAATTAAAAAATGAGAAATGGTCAGCCATACAAAGGAGGTTATGGCAAAATTTTCCAGAATTTTGTGGAAAAGAAAGTTTGTTTTTATGTTATTCCAAAAGAGTAATTCCCACCATTTTGCATCTAAAAGAAATATTCTAGTTACTCCATGTATATATTCACCTATGAATATGCATGGATATTACTGATATTAATTATTAAATTTTATTTTTATGCATAGAAAGATGCATAAAGGAATTTATTATTATTATAAAAGTTTTATTCTTATTAAATTTGATTTCTATGCATAGAAAGATGCATAATGGAATTTTTTTATTACAAAAGTGTTATTCTTATTAAATTTAATTTTTATGCATAGAAAGATGCATAAAGGAATTTTTTTAATTACAAAAGTGTTATTCTTATTAAATTTGATTTCTGTGCATAGAAAGATGCATAATGAAATTTTTTATTACAAAAGTGTTCTTCTTATTAAATTTGAATTTTATGCATAAATATATGCATAAAGAAATTCTTTTTATTTTAAAAGTGTTATTCCTATTAAATTTGATTTTATGCATAAATAGATGCATAAAAGGATTTTTTTAAGTGTTATTCCCACTGAAGTTGATTTTTATGCATCAATAGATGCATAAAGAATTTTTATATCAAAATTAGAACTCTCTTAAATTCTATGTTTAAATTCTATGAGTATTTGATAAATGAATAATTAAATACTCTAAGAGAGAAATTTCTATCGTTTATATTCACGGATTGTAAAAAGAAAATTCAAGAAATCTATCGAGATCCAAATATTCAAATAAATGATTAATTTATTCCTCATTGGAATTCGTAACTAATTTAGAAATCAGTTAAGTGAATATTCAAAGAAAGAAATTCAGTAAAATAGTAACTGAATTATCAAACCTTTTCGAGAAAGATAGTTCAGGAAAACTCTTATCCGACGACTCGAACCTTGAATCAAACTATGACTAATACCAAACTCTTTCGTCAGTTTCAACAAGGAAAGAAGGTGTGACCAGTTTAGAAAAATACCCTCAAAACTCTCGCCAAATCTGAAACTAAGTTTGAGACCCTTCGAATTGATCTGTGGATCAAGGTTATAGAATTCGAGGAATTCTGGTATGAAATTCACAATTCCGATCAAGAAGTTTTGGGGATACTGATTCAAGCAATACTCCTTGTATTCAAAAGAAAATCAAACTTAAAAATGGATGTGAATGTGAATGTGTATGTGAAAATGGATGTGAATGTGTATGTGAAGAATGGATGTGAATGTGTATGTGAAAATAGATGTGAATGTGTATGTGAAGAATGGATGTGGATGTGTATGTGACGAAAATGGATGTGGATAGATATGAATGTATGGATAGATGTGGGTAGTCGTACATGTGAACGATTGGATGGATGTGTATGAATGAGATATGATGTGGATAGAATGTATGTGATGGGATGGAGATGTGATGTGAATCGGGATGTGGGTGAATTAGATGTGATGTGACATGAATATATGTGGATGTGAAGTGATAGATATGAATGTATGGATAGATATGGGTAGTCGTACATGTGAACGATTGGATGGATGTGTATGAATGAGATATGATGTGGATAGAATGTATGTGATGGGATGGATATGAATGAATGAATGTGATGGATATGAATGAATGTGATGTGATGGATGTAAATGGATGTGATGTAAATGAATGTGATGGATGTGAATGTGATGTGATGGATGTAAATGGATGTGATGTAAATGAATGTGATGGATGTGAATAGATGTGATGTGATGTGAATCGGGATGTGAGTGAATGAGATGTGATGTAAATTGGGATAGATGTGAATGGATGATATGTGATGTGAATGAATATGATGTGATGAGATCTGGATATGATGTGATGAGATCTGGATATGGGTAGATGCGAGTGAATGAGAACTGATGCTGTGGATAAATGAGGAAAGATGTGATGAGATGGAAAATGATGTGATGAGAATGGGAATACATATGAAATAAATGAGGATTGATGTGAAACAATGTGAAAGACGAGAGTTTGTTATAGAAGCTGTATTTATGACCTGTTTTTAAATGACTGTTTTATGTCAAGAATGCTGGGGAAGCATTTTAACCGTCTTGTGAATGAGATTGTGGAGACCTAACTGATAAAGTTGCAACAACTGACGGAGAGTCAACGGAGGATGTCTCGCGTAGCAAGGTTGGCCGAGGTCTTGACTAGCCTCGGTTCGATTTAAATGGTGAGCTTCCGGTACGGTGGACGAGGGACTAAGGAAGCAGCCTATGAGTGAAGCGCTAGGTGACCTGCGAAGGATCCTAGAGGGTGCTGACCATACAGTGCTCGGGCTCTGGGTCGCCGAAGATACCCACACGTATGTCGTGGAAGATATTGGAACAAGGAATAAGAGTTGTTTTCTAAATTCGGGCATGGATCTGGTTGATTGACCTTGCTGGTCCTTAACGGATGAGTCCATGGCTCTTTTATATGGATCTGTTGGTTGATCTTGCTGATCTTTAACGGAGATTCCATTTTGATTTTTATAAGTGAATATATTGCCGGGTACTATGAGCTAGGAACTATCGAAAAGGCCCCTGAGTGGACAGGTGGTGAGCATTGTTCTGGTTTCCAATGATGCCATAGGTATACCGATGAAGGAAAAATTGGAAATTAGGATTCAACCGGATATTTTGGAGGATTATTATCAGTGATACTATAGTTTCATTAAAAGATTGTTTTAAAGACAGCTGAATCTATGAAAAAGGCAATTTCAAGTGGTGTGACTAGTTTTAAGTTTGCATGACTATCCAGCTAGGGGACCTGGGAACTCTTTTCCTTAGTACCCAGGACAAAATCTAACCAAATTCTTAAATGGATCCCATCACTATAGTGGTTGGGCGGTTGGCTAACCCACGGCACTAGATGGGGTTAGGCTGGACTAATGGATCCCTAAAATGATACTCAATTCTATTATGGTACGATAGATGAAGTAAATCCCGAATAAAAAAATTTATTCTATGGAAAAGAATCAATGGTTGTGCCTCTCAATGAGGAAAAAAGCATTGGTCTCTATGATCCAAGTGCAATCTTTTCCTTGATCTGACTATGGGACTTACGGGTTCGGTCAAATCAGTTCAGTTCAGTTAGTTAAGGCTCTTGACTACGTTAGAGTAAAAATATCCTTGGTGGAATCGCCCGTGTTTTTCAAGGGCGAGGGAAGTTTTTCCGAGTTCGATTTTGGAAGAACCGAGGGATTAGTCTCTTGTCCGGATATACGTGGGCGAGGCCCCGAGTGAGGGACCTTGCCCCGCATGCAAGAAGTGCTACTTTCGCTGCTAGCACCCCAGAATGCATTGCGCGGTAGGGACAGGGATCTTTCAATCACGTTGGAGGCAAAAAACCCCCCATTCAATGACGAATGTCATTTTCTCTCAATCTTCCAAGGCCATCTGGGCTTGATTATAGCCACTAAATCCATCAAGGAAGGAATACATCTCGTGGCCCACCACAACATTGAGGAGTAAAACGGTAAGGGAAATGGATCAGTAACAGTGGCAGCATTCAATTTAATCCACACATACCCATAGCTTCCCGTTCTTCGTTGGCATGATCGAAATAGGGGATAGCCAACTTGCCTTATCAACTGAGTAGATAAATCCCACCTTTAGTAGCTTATCAATTTATTCCTTCACTTGCTTTGCATAATTTGGATTCATCCGGTAATGTTGCTACTAGATTGGAATAGATTCCTAATTCTGATTAATCCGATGTTGGTAAAAGTGGGGGGTCAATCCCCTTCATATCTGTATAATTCCAAGAAAAGACATCCACATATCTCTAAAGCAACCACTGCAGCTCTGCTTTAAGGCTCATACTTAGCTTCGTGCTACTGACCCAAACTGTCCGAGACTATTCGTGTGATCCCAGCTCTATGTGGCTGAAATCTTCACAAAGGCATTGGGTACAAAGAAGCTTTCCAAGTTTAGAAGCTTACTTGGCTTGAGGGGAAGGATGGATAACACACCAAGATGACACCTCCACACTTATCTCACTCGCATGGTTGGTGTAGGGTATAGAGTTGAACTTCAAGGGGGCGAGTGGATATGGATGCCACACCAAGATAACACCTCCACACTTATGCCACTCACATGGTTAGTGAGATCATGGTTAATATGCTGCTAGTGGTTTATAGGCTATCTTATATAGCTATAACATAATTAAAGTCATATAGTCAGGTTCACACTATAGACTTTGTGTGGTTTAGTATTAGAATACCTTTCCTTATTGTGTATATACCTTTCCTTATTGTGTATATACTCTTATTGTATGAACTATTATCTTTATGTTATGTATATACTCTTATATTTCCTTATTGTATGTATCCTTATCTTTATGTTAGTGAAGAAGAAAGAAAACAATTCAACCATCCATCTCCTCTTTTGTGTGTGTGTGTGTGAAGACTTTTTCTCAAGGAGCTCAATCTCACCCTCCCCCCGCATTCTTCTCAACGGGTATGATGGGTGGTTGTGTAGGCATGGCCTCAATACTAGGGGGATCCCCTAGTGTGTTGAAAGGTACCTAACATCAAACGTCAATCCTTGATAAGACTAACACACACAAAACTTGTTAAGAATAACACAAAAAACAAGCATCTATGTGTGTGTGTGTGTGTGTGTGTGTGTGTGTGTGTGTGTGAGGCCATGATTGAAGCACGTTTATAAATGAATAGCTTGAAATGACTTCTTTAAGTCATGATGGTAGTCCACGAGGATAAAATGTTTCCAAATTTCCTTGCAATAATTATCCCGATGGTGGCGAGTAATGACATGATGCTTCAAGTGATCTTTCCACCATAAAAGCATAGCACTTATCAATGCTTCACAAACAAGATGTCATTAAAAATGTTGCTCTAGTAGTGGATTCTAGAGGCCATTCTCATGTCCAATTTGAAATAACCTCACCATTTTTATTAACGTTAAACTTGGGAGGCCTTAGACACTTTAACATTTCTAGAAGCCATTTCTCGCGATCAGTGCATGCATGCATGTTGGCGACCCAAATGGAGAGGGGATGGGTGCAAGAGGCGGTAGAGAATGTCGATGATGGTGGCTGGGGGGACTCAAAGCTCGAGGCTTTTGAGGATATGAAGCAATTGCGAGATGAAGACAATGGGGAGAGGGAGAGAAAGAAAGCTTTGCTTGGATGGGTTGCATAGCGACACTCAATGCACAGATGCAAAGGGTTTAGATGAGAGAACACAATGTATGTATGAAAGTTTCCCCGGAGCTCATTAGGCATCAATGCGCAAACGTAGAGGGTACATATGAAAGTTTTCCCGGAGCTCATTTAGCATCAAGTTGGCCTTTTTTTTATGTGTAGTGTGATTGTGTTTTTCTCTGGCGGCAAGCCCCCTTCTAAGGTTGATATTGGCAAATGACGATGTCTTCCACAACAGGGTAGTCTCTCAGGTTTTTTACCTAGGTAAGGGGTTTTTCAATATTTTATTCACCAAAGGGCAAGCCGTCTCTGAGTTATTTACGAAAGCGCCATTGTTCATGGGGCAAAGACTTGTACATGCTATTCCATTTGACCCTCTCTTTAATGTGAATAAAAGCTTACAAGATGCCTATCCTGTTTGGGTAGAAATAGTAGGCTTGCCTCCTTGGCTTAGACCTGCACTAAGCAAGATTGCATGTTCTCTTGGGCCAATTTTTCACCTTCCAAAATATGAGGCAAGAGGCCGCCAAGCAAACAATGTGTGTATTTCGTGGAATACCATGGTGGAAACCCCTGAAACCCTAGAGATAGATTTAGGGGAGCTGGGAAAGTTGGAGTTGAACTTGAAGTTTGGGACATTTCTAGGTGCCTGGGTGGTGACTTTGGGCATACAGCCAAAAAATGTACATGGGGGTGCATACAAAACTAGCAAGAAAAGAGAGAGAGTTGGGGGAAGCTTGTGGGGAAAGCATACATCCAAAAAATGTACATGGGGGTGCATACAAAACCAGCAAGAAAAGAGAGAGAGTTGGGGGAAGCTTGTGGGGGAAGCTTGTGGGGAAAGCATTGTTAAGCGGAAAGAGACAAGCACAGTGTCACGTGCATCCCACACTTGGATGCCACATGGACATATCTAAACAAGAAGTGAAGGACCTAGAGTGGAAAACTGGTCCAATGTGAGCCCAGTCCGGGGACGAGTTAGCCAGGGTTCCACTCCATGCGTCTGAGGTCAGGTGTGCATTGTCATGCACATGAAGCAGTGCCAGTCCACGCTATGAATCTCCCTCTAGAATGATGTCAGTTGTTATGTATATCTGGTAGGTTACTGGATGCCAGACACCTGTGTAGGCATATAGGTTGTGCATAAAGAGATGGGGCTACCCCAACAAGACTATGCTTGTGGGCTTGGGGGACCCCGAATGTACCCACCAGCAACCATGAGATAGGCTAGGAGAGGCTGTCGACCAACCCTATGGCCATAGGACAACTAGCCGACTGGGCCCCATGCCTTACAAGGGTTGTCCGGCCAGGTGTAGGATAGCCCACACAAGCTATCCAATAGCCCATGGCCCATGCGCAAATGGTCAGGACACTTCACAGAAGTGTGAATACTTTTTCAAGAATTTTATTTCTATTTTAGCCTGTCTCGTGAGCATTATTATGTTGGGCCGCCGACTCCTGTAGAACTGGCCGACTAGATACATGAAGGGGTATAAATACCCAAGTCATGTTTTCAGTCTATTCATCTCATATTTCACAGTGCTACAGCAACTCAAGGGCCCAGACAGCCAAGGGAGAAGCTAACGCAAGGTTGAAGGTTGAAGGTCAAGGGCAGAGATTTATCTCAGCCGAAACAGGTCAAGGATTAGTCTTTCATTTTCAAATTAGCCAAGGGAGAAGCTAACGCAAGGTTGAAGGTGGAAGGTCAAGGGCAGAGATCTATCTCAGCCGAAACAGGTCAAGGATTAGTCTTTTATTTTCAAATTTTGCATCATTCTAATAAAAGCAAATACACCATTCGTGGGCCCTATAGAGGGTATTTGGGACCCAATACTGTGTTCTCTTCTCCCTCTCTTTCTCTCTCTATTTTTTGCACATCTACTTTTAGTTTTGTGTATTATTCTCGTCATGAATGATTGCTAATTTCTGAGCATTGAAGTTACCGATCTACCCCAAAGCTTCTGCGTGTAAGAGTGGTATCAGAGCCTACTTCAAGTGTAAAGATTTAGCAAAAAAAGAAGAAAGAAAAACCCCCAAAAAAAATCGCTCATGTGGTTGGTCCATTGGACCACCCCTTTCGGAGTGACTCCTATCCCTCGAAGAATGGTTGGTTTTCAGCCTCTAGAAGTCTCCCACACACATAGTGGATGGTCAGATTGCGCTTCGGAAAGGTAGTGCATTTTCTTGCTACTATGACGAGCTACGAGGGGATGATAGAGAACAAGAACCTTGGGACCGAAGTGCACCAGGCAGTCCATCTAGGACATCAGGCATGAGTGTACTAGAGATGTTCCAAAAGATGATGCAAACAATCACAGAACAGAGGGTACCAAATTGGAAGAGCAGAAGGCGTAGATACTGGCTCTAGAAGAGCGCACCCATTCTCCAGCTCCTCATTTTCTGTCTCCTCCTCACTCTTCTTCCATTTTCCAAATTCCAGATCCTCTACAAAGGGACCCTTTCGAAGGGTCACGATCGCAGCCAAGTTTGATGCTTGAGTTGCAGAGATGCGTGCAATGGAGATTCGATAACGTGAAGAGGACACCATGCGACGCGTGGAACATGAACGATACCTTGTGGCTTTGGACGCAAGACTGACACCAGTGGCTTCCTCAAGTCATTTTCCCGAGAAAATGAACTTCACTAAGTATAATGGTAAACTTGACCCCACAACTCTTTATTCATGGTTGCATCAATTTGAAGCTTACTTTGCCAAGTTTGAAAAAGTGATACTAATAGGGTGATCTTAGCTAGTTGGTACTTGGAAGGTGAGACCATTCCTTGGTGGACCCAGTGGGCTCATGCCGACACTAGATTAGGTATGGCAACTTATGTTTGGGACAAGTTTGTCCTTGACCTTAAGTAGCAATTTCTACCGCCCCATTACCTTGAGCGACTCAAAGACGAGTTTAGGAGAGCATGTCAAAACGCGTAACCAGTCCTTCAGATTGCTAATAAATTTCAAACTTATGTTTGCAGTTGGGCTAATCTGATATATGGACAAGAAAGGGAAACCCTTAACATGCAAATCCAGTGGGAGGTACGTATGTTTAGGCCAGCCACCTTCGAAGATGCACTCTCGCTCTCACGCAGAGTGATGAAATGAAGCACAATGGTGGAAAGACCAAGAATTCCCCGACTACTTCCAAGGCTAACACCTCGGGGGGAAAAGGCCAAGAATTCCCCGACTACTTCCAAGGCTAACACCTCGGGGGAAAAGGCCAGAACCAGACGGGGTCTTCCCCAGGATAGAGCATAGAAACCTCTAGCTCCAATAATTCGACCAATGCAACCTACTCCAGACCAAAGAGCTCAGGCAGGCAAGACCGGTGGCAAGTTGACGGTGGCAAGTTGAGTGCTGAGGAGATCGCTCAGTATAAGAAGAAGGGTAGGTGTTTCTTTTGTCATACAAAAGGACACACTTCTCAGGAGTGTCCTAAGAAGACTACCACTTCACAGATTGCCACCCCAGCCTCCACGCCTTTTGTGGTGAGCCCAGTTTCCATACAGACCCATGGTTGTCCCTAGTTCTTCAAATCCCAATACTTCGATTGGAGCAATCATTAGCCGAGAGCTCGAAGATAAGTAGAAGGGCGCCCATGACTAGGAGTATGAGCGCAACAAATTGCTCAAGACCTTTGGCTACATAGTGGCCAAAGATTCATTGTCTTGTTTAATAGTGGCAGCACAGAGGATGTGGTCACGAAACAAGCCGCTTCAGCATACCCGTTTTGTCCTGACTTTGGTGGATAAGCAAGTTGAGGGTTTTAGCACAGGCATGATGACAAGTGTCAAGTTTGAAGCTCTAGGTGCTAAATTAGTCATTCAGGGCATAGAGTTTGTGCATGATTTTATGGTTGCCCCTCTTATAGGAGCAGACATAATCTTGGGCATTCAGTTTGGTTTCACAAGTTCCTTCCTGATGTCAAGTGGGACAAGCACACTTTCCAGATCGACCGGAATGTGTCTAACGCCCCAGTGACCATTAAGTGTGAGCCAGGAATCTTGCACTTTCCACTCATAAGCCACTTTGTTGGCAAGCTAAACGAGCAATCAAAAAAGGTGCACATTGTGCGATGATTTACATCTAGACTGCCTAGATGGTGGCCAGTGCTTCTTTCTGAGAAGTATTTGGCTCTCCATGAAAAGTTCCAAAAGATTTTTCTTCGGGACAATATCCCTCCGTAGTTGCCCCCGTCCAGACCAGAGGACCACAAGATCAACCTCCTCTCATATTGCCTTTCCAAGGCAATGGAATCGGATTTGGACTGCCAACTCCAAGAATTATTGTAATATGGCTTCATCCATCCCCATGTGTCACCATTGCAGCACTGATCCTGTTTGTCAAGAAGAAGGATAGGTCTTCTCGATTATATGTCGATTATCCTGCACTCGATAAGCTGACTACTATCAAGAGTAGACTCCTGATGCCTTGAATAGACTATATTCTCAAGAGGCTGAATGGGACTAAGGTGTTCTCAAAACTCAATTTAAATAATGGGTGCCACCAAGTGAGGATTGTTGAGGGGGACATCCCCAAGACACAGGCTTCCGTACAGAACGGGCCCACTATGAATTTGTGGTCATGCCTTTTGGCTTGACAAATGCCCCAGCCATATTCAACTGCATGATGATTGCGGGTGTTCCGAGAATTGATTGGAAAGTGTGTGTTCATATTTCTGGACGACATATTGGTATTTTTAGCTACGGTTGAGCAACATGACATTGATGTGGAGAAAGTCTTGAAGCAACGAGCTCTACGTCAGTGAGAAGAAGTCACAATTTTGTTTATTCGAGGTTCATTACCTTGGATATATAATTAGTGCAGAAGGCATTCGACTTGATCCGGCCAAGGTGGCCGAGATTGTCGATTGGGAAGTATTATAGAATGCTTATGACATCAGATCCTTTGTGGGTATATGCCAGGCATACTCCACCCACATAGACAAGGTTCTGACCTCTCTCGACGAACCTCACACCGATCTACTAAAGGGTGTCAAGACTAAAAGGCAATAGATTTGAATGACTCCATGAGTGTTGGAGGCATTCAAGAACCTCAAGGTGGCTTTGTCAAAAGCACCTTATCTCTAGTGCTTGCGTCGTGGGACGAGCCATTTCCAAGTGATCACCGATGCGAGTAACAATAGAATGGTCATCCAGTAGCTTACATGTCTCATAAGTTACTGCCCGTAGAAAAGAATTACTCAGTCTACGATCGAGAACTCATCGCAGAGTTATTCAGGCCTTGAAACATTGGAAACATTTCCTTTATGGCCGTGACTTTGAGGTTCGCACTGACCATCAGGCATTACACTGGATTCAGACAATGCCAAGTGCACAGTGGAGTGACGACAGCATCGCTAGAGCCAGATATTCTAGCAATTTGGTGGTATGATTGAGTACCTTCCAAGAAAGGCCAATCCAGTGGGGCCAATGCTTTGAGCCACGGAAGGGACAGGCTTACTTTGATTCAGACCACTAGACTCAACCTTGTTTGGACAAGACTAGATGACATGAAGCACACGTATGCAGATTTTGAGGAATTCAGTTCACGGTGGGAATAGGCAATGGATGCCACAGGACCATGCCACTTTTTGATACGCGATGGTTGGCTTTTCTACAAAGGCCGACTGTGTGTCATGAAGTCGTTCAAGGCAGCTCTTCTCCATGACGCCATTACTGGTGGTCATCGGGGCATGAATTCAACTTTGGAGAAGTTAGAATGGCAATATTATTGGCCAAAGATGAGGCGAGATGTGTTTGCACATGTGCAACAATGTGATATTTGTCAAAAGGTGAAAGCTCCTCATGGGAAGAAGATAGGGTTGTTACAATCCTTACCAATTCTTGAGGGACCTTTCCAAGATATATCGATGGATTTTGTCACGAATCTGCCTCCCAGTCCAGGTAAGTGTAATACTCAGTGCTTGACTATAGTTGATAGATTTAGCAAATTTGTTATGCTTATTCCATGTAGGGCCAATGTGACTGCCAAAGATGTCGCCCATTTGTTCATTCGACATTGGTACCCGATTGGCGGGATCCCTAGGACCATAGTGTCAGACCGAGATGCCAAGTTTACCAGTCATTTTTGGAGGGCATTGTTTGATAAATTTGGTACTAAATTGAATTTTTCCATTGCATTTCACCCTCAGGCTGATGGCCAGATAGAAATCTACAACCAGTTGGCCTTTGATGTGCTGAAGTGTTATGTCCACGACCAGCAAGGTAAGTGGGAATTGTATTTGCCTTTAGTTCAAGCTGTTTTGAATGATTCCTTTTCTATAGGTAGGACTCCATATGAAGCAGCGTTTGGAAGACCATTCCAGTCGCTATTGACCAGAACCTCGTCTTCAGTACCTGAAGCGTACTGATTGATAGTCTTACCAAAGGAGATTTTGGAGTCAATAAAAGATAGGTTGGCTAAAGCACAGGAGGCCTACACTCGACAGGCCAACAAATACCAAAGGGATATGAAGTTTTTAGAAGGTGATTGGGTTTATCTTTGGATCATGAAGCAAAGGTTGAAATAGGTGCGATGCCCAAAGTTATCATTCAAGAGCTTTGGACCTTTTCCCATCCAGCCGAAAGATTAACGAGGTTTCAATGAAGTTGAAGCTACCTCCGCCGAGCTGCACTATGTGCACGTGTGTTCCATGTTAGTTGGTTAAAACCATATGCAGGTCCAATCCCTTCAAAAGTGAAAGATGAAGCGGCACTAGATATCATTGATGAAGCTAAAGTGATGGTTCTAGAACAGATCCTTTTGCACCGCTTCATGCATGGCTTAGGCCAAAGACAAAGACAGTTCCTCACAAAGTTTCAGGACCAAGGGACCCATGAAGTGGTATGGCTTGACAAAGAGTTCTTGCACGACTATCTGACTTTATTGATGGACTATTTGGAGGCTATGCAGCTTCCGTCGAGTTAAGCAAAAGGGGATGTCACATGCATTCTGCACTTGGATGCCACGTGGACATATAGGGTGCAAGACCTAGAGTGGAAAATTGGTCCCATATGCAAGCCCCCAGTCTAGGGCAAGTGAGCCAGGGCTCCACTCCATACGTCCGAGGTCAGGTGTGCATTATCCTCCAAATGAAGCAGTGCCAGTCCGCGCTGTGAGTCTCCCTTTGGAATGATGTCAGTTGTTCTATATATCTGGAAGGTTACTGGATGCCAAACAGCTGTGTAGGCATATAGGTTGTGCATATAGAGATGGGGCTACCCCAAGACTATGCATGTGAGCTTGGGGAGGTGTAGACCCACCCCCAAGGGGACAAGAGGCCCCGGCTGTACACCCACCAGCCATGAGATGGGCTAGGCGGGGATGTTGGCCAACCCTATGGCCATAGGACAGCCAGTCGACTAGGCTCTAGGCCTTACAGGGGCTGTCGGCTAGGTGTGGGACCACAACATAGGCTGTCCACCCACAGCAGCCCATGGCCCATGCGCAAATGGTCAGGACACTTTACAGAAGTGTGAATACCTTTTTCAAGCATTTTATTGCTATTTTAGCCAGTCGTTGAGCATTATTATGTTGACCAACTCCTGTAGAACTGGCCGACTGGATACATGATGGGGTATAAATACCCAAGTCCTGTTTTTAGTCTATTCATCTCATATTTCATAACGTGCTGCAGCAACTCAAGGGCCTCGACAACCAAGGGAGAAGCTAACGCAAGGGTGAAGGTTGAAGGTCAAGGGTAGAGATTTATCTCAACCAAAACAAGTCAAGGATCAGTCTTTTATTTTCAGATTTTGCATCATTCTAATAAAAGTAAATACACCATTCGGTGGTGGGGGGCCTACAGAGGGTATTCGGGACCCAATACTATGTCCTCTTCTCCCTCTCTTTCTCTCTCTATTTTTTGCACATCTACTTTCAGTTTTGTGCGTTAATTTCATCGTGGAACGATACGGATTTATGAGCATTAAAGTTACCGATCTACCCCGAAGCTTCCCCGTGTTACACACACAAAGGGGATAAAAGAAGGGAAAGGGAGCCTGGATAAAAACTAAGGGGCAATCCAATCTCAGACAAGCTAAGGATGAGGCAAGAAAAGCTCAAGATTAATAAAGGGGCAGTGAGAGAAACTAGAGGGAGTAACTCCCAAAGCAATCTAAGCCCTCTGTTGTACTCAAATCCTTTTAGCCCTCTAGGGGATGTGGATAGTGGGATTTCCTCTGTACAAAGGTGTAAGTGGCAGGTGGAGGACGCTTGAAAGAGATGCAAAAAGATGCTCCTGGGCAAAGGGGGGCAAAGGGGATGAGGAGGAGGTGGCCATGGTTCTAAAAACAACCTCAACATGAGTAAGTCAACAGAAGTTAGTGGACGCACATGGAATGTTAAAGAGATTAAGGATTAAAAAAAAAACTCTACTTTTTGGGGATCAGGCAAGGATTGGGGGCTTTCTATTAGCTATTCAAGACCATAAGTTATTTGGGCTAAAGTCCTTTAGAAAAGATAGTTTAAAGACTGGATTGTGTTGTATGGGGGAGTGAATGGTGGGTATAGTGGAGTGATGAATATCATTAAAAATAGTTTAAACCCTAATATTGTAGCTAATCATCCTAATGGTAGGTTTTTGGTGGTGGAAAACCAAGTTAATGGAGAAAGGATGTGGGTGGTGAATATCTATGGAGCCCAAAACCATACGATTAGAAGTGGAATGTGGGAATGGATCGCCAATCTTAATATTCAGGGCCACTGTATCCTTCTAGGAGATTTTAACATGGTTGAAAAACAACTAGATAGGTGTGGGGGGAGCACCATATGGGCCAAGACAAGAAGAAGTGGGAGGAATTGAGGGGGAAAATGGGGTTGATTGATGGGTGGGATATGGGTGATTGGGGGTCCTGACCCTAGGCATACTTACTTTAGCTTGCAATACTTAGGTTCATCATCTTGGTTAGATAGAGTATTTCTCAATCATCAAGCAATATGGGTCCCTCATACTTTAAAGATGACAGTTGACTCGAGCACTGCTCTTTCTAACCATATACCCTTGAAAGTGGGAGTGGCACATAACTGACTAGGGAGGCCAAACTGAACAAACTCCCCACAAGGAAACTGAGAGTAACCAATCTACTTCTCAAGGATGAGTTGATTATTAGGTACACTGAGGAGGCGATTGGGAGACTTAAAAACTCAAGGTTCTTGGAGATCTTTTGCTAATGAGATGTAGGGTATAATAAGGGGGGTTGAGAAACTAAGAGCTAAAGAAAGAAGTTAGGAAAGAAGGAGATGGAGTGAGCTGATGGAATCTCTGCATAGAAAGAGACAAAGTGGGGAACTCACAGAAGAAGAAGCTAGTTTGTATCTCAAGTGCCAGATATGCCTGAAATGTGAGGATGAAAAATGTGCTAGGAGAGAGGAAAGTAGGCTAAAATGGAAAACTTTTAACAATAAAAGAAAACCCGACAAACATCTTTTTAGACTGGCTGAGGGGAAAAACTGCAAGGAAGTAATGGGAAGGATTATAGATGAAAATGGGCAAGGGTTTGGGGGGAATTCTCTTGATTACCAAAAGGTGGGTAGAATTTTTAGGATTCCCCCTTAGCCTAAAAGAAGACTGCTCACGCAGAAGGTTTCAAGCTGAAAACAAGTTGTTGGGACTAATCGACAAGTGGCTTGAGAGAGAGATAAATGCTGATGAATGCTGGGTGGCCCTTCTAAAGTTGGGAAGAGAGAAGTCCCCTGGGTGGGATAGATTATCTGTTGAATTCTTTATTGAATTATGGCCATATTTAAAGGACTTGGTTTGGAAAGCGTGCAGAAGAGAAGTTTTCAGCTCTAGTAACTTGGATAAGGATTTTAAGGAGGGACTAGTGAAATTCATCCCCAAACAAACAAGCAGCATGTGACAGGTTCAATCACTGGAGACCCATCACTTTGTTGACTATTATATAAGTTATTGCTCTAAGGATCACCCTTGTTCTTCAAGAAATCATATCCAAGGCAGTTCAAGATATGATAATATATATGCAGCCATGTTGGGGAGGGATGTGGCTTCCCGAGGGATTCACTCTTAGAAAACTTATGATATCATGTGAGTGTACAAGAGGATGGTTTTTTGAAATGAGGCACAAGCTTATAAGGTAGGGGTGAGGCCATGTATTTAGATGAATACTAAATCTTAAATTTAAGTTAGGGGGAAGGGGTCTCAGTAGTACTTACTTTCATGGTGCATGTATGGTAATGATCTAATGATATCAAGAAATGATCACAACATGCTTCAACAATGATTTAAATAGGTTGTGGTGGTGATTTACAGTGATGATTTCCTAGTACTTAACATCTATTTCTTGGTAGCATGCATGAAGTACTTATTCACTAAAATAAGGTTCAAAGTAACATACTTTAATCTAAGGAGAAGGGGTGTGTAAATGCTAGAGAAAAAACATAGATATAAGGAAGGGGGGTGACATAGTAATTTTTTAAGGTATCCTTATAAGGTTAAATAGGGGGTGTTATCATCTTATGAGCATCATATCTAGGGGGTTTTCTTGAGGTTCATGCATGCAGGTGACGTCCCTATTTATTGTGAGTGAATCCCCCAAGTGTGGATTGAGGACACATCAGAAATGCATACTATTGCAACTAGATCTAGAGAAGGCCTATGGCAAGGTGCATTGGCCATTTGTGGATAGGGTGATGGAAATGGGGTTTGGTGTTAGGCTGGCTACTTGCATATACACTCTTACTTTGGGAGGACAGAATGGTGGGGGGATTTGAAGTGAATAGGTCTGTGAGCTAGGGCTGTCCTCTTGCTCCTTTATTGTTTGCTATTTCTTCTCATCGTGTGATAGTGGCCTTGGAAGATGAATATTCAAAAAAGGAAGGGTAACTGGACTGAAACTGAGAAATGATGAGTAGCTGGTGTGATACAATGTTTTGCTGATGACTCATTACTCTTCTTGAAAGCAGATAATGACAATGTGAGACATGCTTTGTCTATTATTCAGGAACTTGCAGAAGCTTCTGGGTCCAAGTGCAATATACATAAGTCTAAGATCATAAGTCTGTTTGAGGATAATGATTTTGACCTCGAGAGATGGGGATGTGAGAATATTAAGAGGGGACAGATTGTTAGTCATCTAGGGATTCCCTTTGGGGGGGTTAAGGTTACAAATAAGCAATTGACTAACTGGGCCCCAGAGAGATTTTGCTTGAAGCTAAAAAATGGGAGGGCATTAGAATTCCATTTCATGACAGGATAGCTATCTGCAATACTATGTTGAATGCCTACATTATGTTCCTATGTCCTGTGCCAGAGTTTGGGAAATGTCACTGGCAGAAGATTATGGGCCCCATAAGGGATTTCTTGTGGAGGAATGGGAGTCCTAATAAGAAAACCTCAGCTTGGCTTGTCTGGGACAAACTATGTTTACCCAAGATTGAAGGACGTATTGCTATTCTGCATTTCCCCTCTCAGACTATAGCAAGGATTGCCTTGCTCCTCCCCAAGTGTCTTCAGCAAGAGGAAATATGGACTAAGATGCTAAGGGAGCTAGTGGAAGAATCTCATATTCACTCAAAAGGCACGTGGCAGTGACTAGGATGGAAGGACAAGTTGTCCTCTTAGGCATCCCTAAAAGTCATAGGATCCCCTTTTGTAGAATGCTAAAAGTCACAAGATCCCCTTTTTGCAAAATGCTATGCAGCAAATGGAAGGAGGCTTTGGGGCTGATGGTCTGAGATGGATGTTGCAGAGCATTAGGAACTTCTTTGTTAAGCTTAGGGATATGGTGGACTCATAAATTCAACCCTCCCGTAGCCCTCCAGTATCCCAGATTAGCTAAAAACTTAAATAATAATGCGCTAAAGAGGCTGGCGGATTGTTGGGATGGGATAATAATGGGTGGAAGGAGTTTGAACAGTTAGAAGAGGAGTTTGGATTGTCTTCTAGGAAAGGGCAATTAGTTAGACAAGTACTGGATGAGGTACAAAAGGGTTGGACATCTATAGCTTTTGATGAATCCTGCTGGATTAAGGATTGGGCTTGGTACAATGGTGTAAAATTGGATGAAGGGGAAACCAAGGATTTGTATAAGGAGTTAAGAAAAAGTGAGACTGTTGGAATAAAAATTGGAGGGTAAACTGGAGCCCACACAAGTGGAGAAGGATATGGAAAGCAATACGGGATCTCAGGTCTTTTTATGGAGGATATGCATGTGGGTCCTACCCATTGGGATCAATTCGCTTTAGAGAAACTTCACTAGTGGATGTTGTTCCAGGTGTAAGGCTGCCCTGGAAGATGGGAAGCATGTCTTTTGGCAGTGCCTTACTATCAAAGGGGCATGGGGCATAATTGGGAAATGGATCTACTACTGTAGCACAAGAATACAAGGCCAGTGGGGGGACTGGATCTTAGGGAGATGGGCAGCCAGTGATGGAGCTATTGATTTAATCTTCAACATAATTAGGTTCTGCTGTCTATGGGAGATATGGAATACTAGAAACTATATATTCTTTCAAAAGAAACCAATCTAGGGTTGGATGTGACAGAGTTTATGCACAAATGTATATACATGTGTTGGTCTGTATACTATGTGAATAAGCTGAATAAGGATGAGATGGTGCAGATACTTCAGGCATTGTAAGTTGGCATAGCTTGACCCTGATATCGGTGACTTTCATGCATACTAGGCAAAACCTAATAGGCTCTCTTTATATTTCAAGGATTTACAAGGCTAGATTTAAAGTCAACAGCTGTGAAGTTTGGGCCCAAGACCAAAGGTGGTACCTCAAAGAGAAGCAAATTGTATACACTTATGTGGCTTTCATTGAGAACCCAATTGGAACCAGACCAGTAGTTAAAATATGGACCAAGAAAGGGGAAGTGTTGGAGAAACAATCTCCCAAAGGTTGCACAACTGAAGCTATGATTGAGGCTTGCATTCAGCTGGGATACCAGATTTCCTAGGGGTAGTCTTCCTTTGTGTTAGAAGATGATAGGTGGACTTGAATATTGAATTTGCTCAACATGGAATGTAGAATTTGAAGAGTATCTTTTGGAGTTGGGTCTGAATGTAAAGATGTAAGGTTGTTTTTGAAAATAAATATATATATAACTATTGTTCTCAAAAAGGAAAAGAAAAAGCAACACTTTTATTATAAACTACTTGAATGAGACACGCATCCAAGTAAAGTTACTGATGTCTAGTCAGCACTTTCTTTTTCCTCAGCTCCTCTAGAGTCTATAGCCACCTCCTCCTCGTGGCTCTTATTGTTGGTCGGAGGTGAAAGCTCCATGATTGGGCTCTCTCGTATATAGTCAATGGTGGCACCTCCGGCTGTCTCGTGATGGGCCTCTCCCTCATTATATTGATGGTGGCCTGAATTTGCTCGACCGTAGCACCCCGCATTGGGGCCGTGAGAACATTGTGAGACTCTCCCCAACAAACACACTATCCTGCCAGACCTGGAGAGGAGAACTGGCATTGTGGATGCATGGAAACAAGAGGAGAAGCAAGGAGAGGAGCAGAGAAGAAGCAAGGAAGGGGAAAAGCAAGAAGAAGCACGGGAGAGAAGGTAAAGACGTAGCTACCAAGGTAAAAACGCAGCTACCAAGGAATCTCGTGGAAAAATTTCAAACTATGAACTCTTCCCACTAAAGACGTAGCTACCAAGGAAACTCGTGGAAAATTTTCAAACTATGAACTCTTGCCACGCAAAACAAAATACCAAAAAAAAGCTTGTGAGTGACATTTTGTGTACATCAATCGTCACTCCTAGAGTAACGTTAAATCGTCGTTATTTGTTTTAAAAAACACTTTTTCGATGTTAAAATGGCCATCATTATTTGTTTAAAACTACCATGGTGACATTATGACCCCCTTTCGTTATAGTGTAAGAGCCTCAATTAGTTGGACTCTCTCTCTCTCTCTCTCTCTCTCTCTCTCAGTCTGTCTTTCTTGTATCCTTGTTTGCGCCTGATTGAGAGACCCCAAGTTTTAAGTCCTATAATCATATGAATCATATGTGGCTACCTCACGTGGCTATAACGTTAGAAGTCTCTTCTCATCTCAACTCTTCCACTTATGCATTTGTATAGCCATATACTTCTCTGACTAGGTCTACCTAGCCTGGCTATAACGTTAGAAGCAAGTGTTCGAAAAAAACCCAAGTTCAATGTAGTTTGCACCTATATATACTTTCAAATTTAAAACTTAAAGGTACAAATGCCTCCAAATTTAGATTTTGAGAAGTTAGAGAACAAAAACCTTCAGATTTCAAGAGTTTCCTTTATAAATAATTTCACAATTTTTAGATGAAGAGTTCCACTTTTTGGGAAGATACTTTTTTCAAACGCTGGTTAGAAGTCTCTTTCTCATCTCAACTCTTCCATTTATGCATTTGTATACCCATATACTTATCTCACCGGGTCTCATAGGCCATGTTTGGTCTCAAAGATGATAAATATGGGTGTCCAATTTTGGGCGGTATTAATTAATTACTTGAGGAGAGGTAACCTTAGATATGCAACAAGAGAAGGCTTACACCTTAGAGCAAGTAATTTTTTTTCAAAAAAAAAAAGAGTATCACGATTGTTCGGAGCACCGACTTTTTGGAGTATTCGATGAAGGGTTTAAAAGTGAGCTCTACCTCGCATTCAAGCTAGGGAAAAGCCCTCACGAAAAGAGAGAGAGAGAGAGAGAGCTGTATACAAGATAGATAGCGAGAGAGAGGATGACAGATTGCTTAACGTTGTGCGAGAGACAGAGAGGGAAAGGGACAAATCGCTTAATGCCGTATGATGAAGATATAAAAAATAAGTGTAATAGAAAAAACATCCCTAAGGTTTAAACATTAGCCTATTTCATTAATTAGTGTTTGCTCGCAAGCCCTAATTAATGAAACAGGCAGTAACCCAAATATGAAACATGGAGTAAGCCAAATCTGTCTTTTGCGCACACACTCTCTCTAAATTCATAAATCCCTAAGGTTTAAACATTAGCCTATTTCATTAATTAGTGTTTGCTCGCAAGCCCTGATTAATGAAACAGGCATTAACCCAAATATGAAACATGGAGTAAGCCAAATATGTCTTTTGCGCACACACACTCTCTCTAAATTCATAATACTCTCTCTCTCTCTCTCTCAATTTAAGTGTTATTGTAGCCAGAAAGAGACCAAGCTAGAGGTGGATCAAACTTTGAGAAGTCAAAGGGAGCCTGCCAAAGGAGCAGTTGAAGAGTATTTTTGTTGAAATAATTTTACAGAAAAACCCTGGACTTTTCAGTTCTTAGAGAAAAAAAAAAACTAATTCAATGAGCGATTTTCAACTCTTTTTTTGAAGTATTTTTCTTCTCTTCTGTTCATGAGCACTTGCCTGTGGATGGCTCTCAGCCTGGGGACAAGGATGCAGGCCTTCTACAAGCACGGTCAATCCTAATCTTCTAACCACAGTAAGCATTAGTGTCTGTATGCGTCAATAATCAACTCGCGTGTTGAGTTTCTTTGTAAAGGGCTATACTGTGTGAGCTTTGAGCATTGAGCAGGGTCCTTGGAAGCCTGTCGGAAGAAGCATGGCGATGTGCTTGACTTTCTGTACACACAGATGGGGCCAATCTAAAGGTGTTTCTGTACAGAGATGGATAAGGGCTTACTTTTTATATACCCACATGGACCGACACGAAAGTGTAGCGTGTAAAACCAACAGTAAAGGGGATAACCACAAAAAAGCTTGGGCGCCAAGACATGATCATTGATGACACTACCCCTTAGGAGTGATGAACGGGTTTAATCAATATAATTTTATTTCTATAATTTTTTCGCTTCCGCCCAAAAAAGCGGTCACCTAATACCGGCCAATTTTGCCGACACAGCTCCGGCCACGTGCGAATTTGCCGGAACCGCCATTCGCGCGCGCGCTCTCTCTCTTTCTTCAAACTGGGAGGATCTTTTTAACCGCCCGCCGAGTCCTTCAAAAACTATGCGTAGCCCGCGCCCAAGTGACCATTTTAGACTCTGCCCAAGCGCCCAAGTGACCATTTTAGACTCTGCCCAAGCGCTCAAGCCCCTTGATCGACCTTTCGCTCAAGGCGCGAAATGCAAGGTGATTCTCAGTCCTCTGTCGCAGAACCCGTCAGCCCAACGACAGCCAAAAGCTATCGTGGAGTTCGCCAGCGCTCATGGGGCAAATGGGTCTCGGAGATCAGACAGCCCCAGAAGAGGTCTCGCATATGGCTGGGCTCCTACCACACGCAGGAAGCCGCCGCCAGAGCATATGACACTGCCCTTTTCTACCTCAGAGGACCCTCTGCCCGCTTCAATTTCCCAGACTCCCCCCCTCGAGTCCCACTTTCCCATAGCTACCCTGCACTGTCCCCCAAGTCAATCCAAAGGGCTGCTCTAGAAGAAGGCGCAAAGCATGACAGAATTCATACTGGCTCTTTTGATGCAAGCTCTGGCCTAGAAGATAGCACAAAACATGTCAAAAATCTTACCAGCTCTGCAGATACAACTGGATATGGCTGCTCATCATCTAGCTATGAAGCCTCCTTTGCCTCTACGATCACTTCGGCCCCAGCTAGTGCAGAGGACTTTAACGGATATGGCAGAATACACGGTAGTACTTCACGATCTGCTTCAATTGCCTCCACACCCACTATCACTTCAGAACCCCCAATTGGAAGCTTAGATAATTCAAATGTTCTATCTAGGGACTCTCAGTTGCTCAGATCTCCTTGTGAAACATTGATTCATCACGAGGGTGAGGCTAGTAAGCTAGACTATGATTTATCTGAGCTCGAGGCTTTGTGGTTCAAGTCGGATGTTGGGCGGCCACTCTAGGCCATGCTCTTAAAGGCTCCATGGTTGTTGAAAGCAATTACACCTAGGTGGTCCAAGGCGTGTAGCGGAATATCTTATATGGCTTGCCAACTATTATTATTAAAGTTGGAAACAGGTTCATGGTTAGAAAAACACATTTTATAGCATATGTGTTATTTATTGAAATAAAAAATATTAATTATAATTGGTGAGAGTTTCTAAATCATGAGACGATGTAGTATTCTATGGTAGTGATGTGTGTAAACACACTTAGGATCGTCGAGGCGTTTTTTTTTTCACTAGGAGGTTTTTCTCTCATGTGTATGTACACCCTCTTATCTACTCATTTTGGGGTGTGTACTTATCTTTTGTATCTGACACACATTTATTCATTCTAATCTAGTGAGTTTGTGTGCTCTTAAGCTTCTTTATCTTGTGTGTGTGCATTGTTGCAACCCTAACCCTAATTCCAACAATTGGTATCAGAGCTAGTTTCCTTGACACTTGATGTAGTAGTTTACTTTCTTTTTCGCGACTCTGTTTTTTTGTCTCCGATTGAGATACTCTCTTAGGAGACGAAGGTGTATACTAAAGTATGTTGTATACAAAGTATACAACGTATACAAAGTATACAAAATTTTTGGGGTCCACGGTACGATTCGGACGCGTTCCAAGCACGTTTTGGGCATTGCAAGGTTTTTGCAGACGTTCTGAAGAGGCGTCATTTTGGATTGGTTATACTCAATTTTGGGTGTTTGGGTTATGTAGTGACAATGATTTGGTGTGCAGCAGCATCTATAGTGTCTTCAATATCTACCATCATGCTTTCGCCAGTAACACTCTATTCTTTACTATGTGTTAATTTGCCTCCTTCTTTGCGACTCTGTTTTTTTATCTCCGATTGAGATACTCTCTTAGGAGACGAAGGTGTATACTATAGTATAATGTATACATAGTATACAACGTATACAAAGTATACAAAATTTTTGGGATCCACGGTACGATTCGGACGCGTTTCAAGCACGTTTTGGGCATCGCAAGGTTTTTGCAGACGTTCTGAAGAGGCGTCATTTTGGATTGGTTCTACTCGATTTTGGGTGTTTGGGTTGTGTAGTGACAATGATTTGGTGTGCAGCAGCATCTATAGTGTCTTCAACAACATCTACCATCATGCTTTCGCCATTAACACTCTATTCTCTACTATGTGTTAATTTTCATACACTGTACAGGTGATTCAGTCAAGTGGTAGCCATCCAAGGTTGTATTCAATGGATACTGAGTACTTACAGTGTGTTGAAAGATTTTGCATTTGGTAGAAAGTCATGGCTGGCAATAGTGATGTATTCAACATGTTGTCTGCTCTGAGGACAAACTTGATGGGGACTAACTACCCATTGTGGTCCTATATGATGAGGCATGTATTGGTTGCTCAAGGCCTTTGGAATGTAGTCAGGTACATCTGAAGTAGAAACTGATATAGATGTGGCTCTTTCACATGCATCACCAGTGCCTCCCACTGTTGCTCAAACGAGATGGGATGGAAGAGATGCACATGCACGTGCATTGCTTGCACTTTTTGTGAAGCGAAGCATTATTCCTCATATTCGGTCATATAAGACTTCAAAACAAGCATGGGATACACTCGCTGCATTATACCAGGGACGCAATGAAGCACGTGTTGCATATCTACGCAAACAATTAGAGTCTGAGCACATGAATGAGGGAGACTCAATGGATAGCTTCTTGACCAAGATCAAAGATTTTAAGGAGCAGCTTGCTAGTGTGGATAAGATATATCCTAATAGTACATTGGTGTCCACAATTCTCAATGCATTGTTGGATTCTTATCAGAGTTTTACCTCTACCCTTAGACTCATGATGAAGGAAAATCCAAATGTCCTTACATTTGATAAGCTGGTTTCAGTACTCTTGCAAGAAGAGCAGTCTAAGTAAAACAGATCTAATACGCGAGTTGGTGGCCAAACTTTTGTTGCCAATCAGAATGGCAAAGGTAAAGCTTCTTCGCATGGTGGCTATAAGCCAAAATCAGAATCCTTAGGTAAGGATACAGAGAAAGAAGGTGATAAGTCTAAAAAGAAGAGCAAGTGTCACTATTGCAGGAAACCAGGGCACTACATACATGAGTGCAAGAAAAGGCTAGAGAAGGAGAAAAAGAAAGAATCGGGCATGGTTGTGACTGATGCATCTGCACCAAGTGTAGAGAAGAAGGAATCTGCAAGTTTTGCTCAAGATGATTGGGCATGGACTGTACATTGCAGTTATGACCCTTCTGTTCATGATGTATGCATGTCAGTGGCAAAATCGGATCCTTCGTACTTTGACAATGGTGCTAGTAAGCACATTAGTTCACAAAAAGGTTTGTTCTCATCTATGGAATCTGTCCCAAGTGCAGGAACCGTCACATCTGCAAATGGTTCCTCATACCCTGTCAAAAGAGTTGGTAAAGTTATGCTAACTACTGCAAATGGGAGTGCATGTACTCTTTTGAAAGTTTTATATGTGCCAAGCGTTAATAAGAAGAACTTGCTATATCAGTTTCAGCCTTAGCCTTGTCAGACTTAATGGTGAAATTTGTGGATGACAGATGTACAGTTCAGGATAGAAATGATGGTTATTCTATCATTGCCTCAGGTACCTTGTTTCATGGCCTATACAAGATAGATGTATTTGAGAAGTTGCAACATGATGCTTGCTCAGTCTCTACGACTAGTGCTATGAGTAATGTAGAATTATGGCATGCACGATTTGGCCATCTGAATTATGGCAGTTTGTTACGCCTTCAAAGGTATGATATGGTGTCTGAGTTGCCAACTCTTGAGACCCCTACTAGACATGTATGTGAGGGGTGTATTCTTCGTAAAATACATGAGGCATCATTTCCAAAGGATGGATCTGTGAGAGCTGTTAAGAAATTATAACTTATACATAGTGATGTATGTGGTCCTATGAGGACACCATCTATTGGGGGATATCTCTACTTCGTCACTTTTATTGATGATTACTCTAGATATACCTGGGTGTATATATTAAAGAGCAGAAGTCAGAGGTTTTTATGTGCTTTAGGCACTTCGCATCCACGGCTGAAAATGCATGTAAATGTAAAGTTGGCACCCTTTGTTTAGATTGAGAGGAGGAGTATATGTCCAAGGAAATTTAATGCATATATGGCTAAAAAAGGCATAAGGCGTCAATGTATAGTGCCATACACACCTCACCAAAATGGTATGGCTGAAAGGAAGAATAGGTCTCTCATGAAGACGGCACCATGTATGGTGAAAGCCCAAGATTTATCTCATGGTTTTTTGTTAGAGGTAACTACGTGCACTAACTATGTGTTGAATAAATGCCCTACCAAGGCCTTGCAGTCTAAAACTCCTTATGAAGCTTGGCATGGCAGGAAGCCTTTTGTGGCTCATTTGCATGTTTTTGGTTATCTTGCTTATGCTCTTGTGCCTGAGCAACAACGTAGTAAACTAGATGATAAAGCAGTTAAATGCATATTTGTGGGATACAGTTCAAAAAGCAAGGGATATAGACTCAACCATCCAGCCTCAAAGTGGATTTCGGTAAGTAGAGATGTTTTTGTCGAAAACTCAATTGAGTCCATGCTTTCATGCAAAAAACAGTAGAATGTATGCTCACAGGACATGTTTGATTTGCTCCTACCTTTGTTTAATGGAGGACAGCCATATATAGAGCAATTGAATGCTCAACCAAGTGCTGAAATTCAGCCTTTGCAGGTGCAAAATCAGTCTGCAAATCAACCTTTTGATGAGGCAATTATTGAGGATGTAGTGGATGAGGAGAGAGCAGCCATAGAAGAATCTAGGCGTATGCCAAAATGGCTTGTGTGCAGACATTGAGAGATAGCAAGCTGGCAGCTCCTTTACCTAGCAGAACTCGTGCAGGTTCTCATCATGCAGATTATTCTCATGTGGATCATGTTCTCATTTCTACTTTATGTAATGAGGAGGAACCTGTTTCCTTTAAGGAAGCACAGGATGATGATCATTAGATGCATGCAATGCAGGATGAGTATAACTCTATACTCAAGAATGACACCTGGTATTTGACAGATCTACCTCATGGCAAGAAGGCCATTGGTACTAAGTGGGTTTACAAGTTAAAACGCAAAGCAGATGGTAGCATTGATCACTACAAGGCTAGAATTATTGCAAAGGGGTATACCCAGCAAAAGGGCATTGATTATGATGCGACCTTTGCACCCACATCTCGTATGACTACCATTAGGTGTCTCATTGCTTTGGCAGCATATCATGGGTGGAATGTACATCAATTGGACATCAAGACTACATTCTTGAATGGTGATTTATATGAGGAGGTGTATGTATCGCAACCTCCTAGTTTTGATGTGAAAGAAGAAGAGTCTAAAGTATGCAGGTTGAAAAAGGCTCTTTATGGCGTTAAGCAGGCTCCTAGAGCATGGTAGTATGAGAAGATTCATGCATACTTGGTTGTAAATGATTTTTGCAATAGTCCAACAGAGAGTACCCTCTATGTGAAGAGGAGTAAGGACACATTTTTGGTCATCGTTCTGTACGTTGATGACATGCTACTCACGGGACCCGATATAGATCAGATTTCAGCCTTTAAGCTGATTTGCAATTTGCAATCATCATTTGAGATGTCAGATTTGGGACCCTTGCATTATTATTTGGGGATTCAGTTTATGTAGCGCAATGATAGCATTGTTATGCTGCAGTAGTCTAAATATATACAGAAGCTATTGAAGAGGTTTAATCTTGAAGATTGTAAACCTGTGGCTACACCTATGGAGACAGGTACTTGACTTAGTCTTCAAGATGTAGGAGACTCTTTTGATGCTAGTTTGTATCAGCAGGCTGTTGGATCCCTTCTTTATGTATACAACATGAGGCCGGATATACAATATACGGTCTCACAGTTGAGCAGATTTATACAGGTATGAAGCATTGGCAGGTTGTCAAGTGGGTTTTTCGCTATTTGCAAGGCACTCAGTATTTTGGATTGTTTTATTCAAAGGGGGGTGAGTCAGTTGCATGCTTTTAGTGATTCAGATTGGGCTGGATGTTATGACACATGAGTGTCCACTAGTGGGTTTTGCTTTCGCCTTGGTGATTCATGTATATCATGGCTTAGCAAACAAGAAGCAACCTACAATTGCCACTTCCAACTGTGAAGCTAAGTATAGGGCAGCTTTTACAGCTACAGTTGAGTGTGTGTGGCTCAGACGTCTTATGGTTGATTTGGGTGTTAGACAGTCATCTAGCACTACGATTTTCACTGACAGGCCAGAGTGCACAGCAGTTGTGAGGAACCCAATGTTTCATGCTTGCACTAAGCACATTGAGGTGCATTACCACTTTGTCAAGGAAAGACTCTCTACAGCAGAGATCAGCTTGGTCTATGTGCCTACATATGACAACATGGCAGATTTATTCACGAAGGCTCTTCCTCGTTGAAAAGTTCGAAGCTTTTCGTAAAGCTTTGGGCTTACTGTCTTTTCAGGATTGATCAACCATACCCTGTACATGTTCACATTATCACTCTAGGGGGGGATTTGTAGCATTATATGGTAGTGATGTGTGTGAACACACTTAGGGACCACCGAGGTACTTTTTCCCTCACTAGGAGGTTTTTTCCCCTGTGCGTATGTACACCCTCTTGTCTACTCATTTTGGGGTGTGTACTTATCTTTTGTATCTGGCACACATTTGTTCATTCTAATCTAGTGAGTTTATGTGCTCTCAAGCTTCTCTATCTTGTGTATGTGCATTGTTGCAACCCTAACCCTAATTCCAACAAGCGAGAGAGAAAAAGAGATTGCATTAATGCCCATTGAGGTTGAAGATTTTGTCTACACTTTTGAGTTTTGTAAAATGCAATGAGTTAACTAGCTTGAAATTGCAAATGAGACCTAACCTAATCTTGCTTTTTGTAAGATCCCACTTACCCTAAACTTGGTTAATTTAAAAATTGCCAAACTATGTAATTGTGTAGAGAGAGAAAGTGAGAGATTTCTTGTTTTTGTTAAAAATTCTCAAGACCTTGATAAAATAAAATTTTACTCAAGCAAGAGTAGCCTTTTCCATTTGCAAATGGTATTCCCCATGTGAAAAAACATTGACTTATGACCCCCAACTGCACGTGCACATTTTTCACGCTCACCAATGGCGATAGTCAAGACATTGAAAGATAAGTAAATTTAATTGATTAGGAAATTAGAAATAAATTAGATTATTGTCTAGCCTAGTGAAAATATTTAAAGTAAAATGGTCAAGTTTTCCATGGTAAAAAGATTAATTTAACAAGGGTTATGTCTAAGGTGTGCACATTCGTTAATTTAAATGGACTAAGATTAATTAGTCTAAGGCTATAAACCATGGTTTTTGGCAAAACCACAATGGATTTGGAAAAGTGGAAAATGGTAAAACACACATGGTATTAGAAAGGTGGAAAGTGGTACAAGGTTTTGAGCAAAATAAGTGTCGTGCACCTTGTATTAAGGTTAAAGTTGATATTAAACAAGTGGAGTGCACCTTGTATTCATTAAAGTTGATATTAAACAGTGGAGTGCACCTTGTATTAGTTAAAGTTGATATTAAACAAGTGGAGTGCACCTTGTATTAGTCAAAGTTGATATTTTTGGTACATGCATTAGACTAAGGTTCACTCCAACCCATCATAAACTAATGCTTGCCCACATTTTAACTAGTTCAAACCCACTATTAACTTAAAAGAAACTCAATCGCCTGAGGAATCCCAATCTACTTGCCCACCATTTACTCTAGAGCCCACATTTATGTCCAGTTCCTTGGTAGGCCAAACCCAACACTTGGCAAGAGTAGCTGTGCATGACTAGAAGGGCTAAATGGCTATAAAAGGGCCACCCTCCCCTTCATTTTTCCACTCCTAGTTTTGAGGCATTTATGCTATTTTCTTGCTAATTACCCTCCTTATAATAGTACATGGAGTACCTAGTAGTATATGTACTAGTTCACATAAACTATTGTGCATGTCTACACCCTTATTATGCTACATTGGGCATTGAAATCAAGGTAGAAGAACTTGTGAGGATTTTGAGCTCCTAGGTGGTCTAAATCATCTCCCCAACCAAGCCATACATCAACCTTTCAACTTTATTTCAAGTAAGTGCCCTCAACTCTTTCAAAAATTTACAATTTTTAAGTAAGCATGTCTTTTTTGAACATTCAAATTGAATTGTTTTCAAATTTGTTATTTTCTATTATTTTCATGCTCTGTGAATTTATAGTAAACAAAAATAATATTTAACTAGAAAAAGATTCATCCTCCCTTAGAGTCCCTTTTGATTTAATGTGGATACTTTGACCAAGTTAATGCCTTAGTTTACTCCTTAATACTTATAAATTGATTTATGGTGACTATAAAATTAGCCTAAATATATTTTTGATACAACCTTGTCATGTTAGAGTCCATAGGCGTCCTTCTTTTTATTATATTCTCCACTCGAAAGTGTATCCTAGATTTTTCAGAATTAGAATAGAATGAATATTTTTAAGGCTTAGAAGGAATTAAATTAAATGTGCAATGTGCACCATATTAAGTGCACCAAATTAAGTGCACCAAATTGTGCATCATCTTGAGCACCAAGATGTGCATATATTTTGCTTTCTTGTGATATATTTTTTATTAATTCAAATAGAGACATTGCACATAAAAATGTGTAGATTTACATGGTAAAGGATCCTAGATTTTACCATAAGAATGAGTGAAAGAACTGTGTGATTTTAGAAAGAATGTTTTAAGAACCAATTGAATTCAAAAGAGAAAATGAAGTGTCTTGAAGGAAACCCTTGAAAGTAGAATATTTTAAGAACTAATATTTTAAGAACCAATTGAATTCAAAAGAGAAAATGAAGTGTCTTGAAGTAAACCCTTGAGAAAGAGAATATTTTAAGAACCAATTGAATTCAAAAGAAAAAATGAAGTGTCTTGAAGTAAACCCTTGAAAATGAAGTGTCTTGAAGTAAACCCTTGAAAGTAGAATATAAAATTAGATATTTAAAATTATAGATTAAGGATTAAATTCTAATTAATTCCTAGTTAGCATTTAGCAATTTATGTGGAAAGATAATAGCCGTCTTTCTAGCTTTTAGTTTAAGAAAGGGAAGAAATCAAATTAGTGAAGAAAAGGTAGAAATCAAGAATTCATTTGAGATTTTGGACTTAAATCCTTAATTAAACCTTTTAGAGTAAAGGTATCAAATTAGAAGAGAGAAATCCTTATCAAATTAATCCTTTTAATGTAAAGGTATCCCCAAATCAAATTAGGAGAGAGAAAATATTAAAAAGAACATTGTTAAAGTAATGATCCAAGATAGACTAAAGAATTTAGACAAGGGAAAAAAAAGTGTTAAGTCTTACTCTAAAGGATGAACTTAGAAAGAGAATTTACGTACAAGGGTGGGTTTGGTAGGAGTATATGACTCTACAAAGTGTGCACTTAAAAATGTGCATGTGTATTAAAGAGCACATGTTGTAAAAATAAACCCTTAAAAAAACCTTTAATACACATGTGTATTAAAGAGCACATGTGTATTAAAGAGCACATGTGTATTAAAGAGCACATGTGTATTAAAGAGCACATGTTGTAAAAATAAACCCTTACAAAAACCTTTAGCAAGATAGAAACCTAAAAGGATGGCTGAACTGAGAATTTAGACTGATCTTTCTCTAGAGAGAGAGAGAGTCTCAAACTAAGTTGATGAATGTGTCCCAAACATTAGAAATGAAATAGAAGAAAAGTTTAGTACGAGATTAACGTGTATCCCTAGTAAAGCAATAAAAAGATAAGGGAATCTTATAGAAAAATACTATGAATAATAGATTTTTACAGAAGAATTTATAATTTATATTAAGAAGAAACTCTAAAAATTGCCCAAGATTTTGAATTACGATGATTATTACCCGAAATGAATTCTAAGTGATATCAGATCAAGGCATCGAGGAGACCTTGTCAAATATGTGTGTTACTAGAGAATTGTCGCGTTCGGAGTTTCAATGGAGAGCAGATAATGTCTTGTTGGACTCACGAAGGTTTACTCCATCTCGAACTACATGTGTGATGCATAAATTGCTTAATCATGTTTTCTACATTGTTTGAATATTGTATTCACTGGTGGATGCTATTGTTGTGGAAGCGTGTGAAGGTACCACATAGGCATATGAGATGCCGAGCGGATGTTGTCTGAGTGGTGAGTTCTATCCTGCAAATATGGTCATCCGAGACCTTAACCCATCTTGGTGGTCTCATTAACCCATCTTGGCGGTCTCATGAACCCATCTTGGCGGTCATTGATGTGTTTCTGACATGGTTGGTGTGATGGACAACAGGCGGCTCCTCCCATTGTACTGGGCAATGAGTGTCCGGAGACTTGGACCTGATTGTCAGTCACTTATAGACTCCTATGAATTAGTTGGTTGGAGCATTCGTGCCTTAGGAGTGGTATGGCTGCTGTCAAAAGTGGCTCCATGTGATTTTACACGATTACAAGATTCGGGTGTGACTTGTGGGCTCCTCGCTAGATGGCATAGTGGTCCTAGAGTGTTTATCAGGCTCAATAGTGCATACCTTCCTGGTCTAAGGATCACAGTCATGGTCCTAGGAGATATTTAATGGATTATGATGCAGTGAGCTACAACGTTATTTTCTTATGCATTTGAATAATGTTTAAATGTTGTTAAGTTTTAAGTAAAGAAATTTTTACCATGGGCTTCATTCATGTGCTTTGTCTTTCATTGTTTTCCACAGGGTATGTATGTGCATAACGCGGGTGTTTGAGTTTACACTTGCTCCATACGGGCCCAGTGGTCGAGTGGCAAGCTAGGCCCAATGAGGATTGAATGGGGTGTAGACTAAGTCTATGGATTTGGTAGGAGTAGATAAAGAATAAACCATAGGAAAGCGAATGGTAGGGTAAACCCGAGCATGTGGGTGCTTTCCATGAGAAACCAAAAATTTATTTGAGAAACTCAGAAATATGGGGTGAATTAGGAATTATATTATTAGGATATAGGAATGATAGTCGAAATGTGTTGAGGTTGTCATCTTCACAACCAAGGAGTAAGATATTGTTTGAGCCTAAGGGAGCAGCCAATCAGCTCTTACTTCTTGTGAGAATTATCAAAGAGACATGCATTTAGAGGAATAATATGCATCTCCTAGTGTAAGAATTTTACAGTGTAACTACATACATGTAAAACATGTTGCTAGATAGAAAAACTCTAGGCTATTGTTGTATGAGGTCCCTAGGTGAGACTCTTTACCCTCAATCGAGTCTTTGTCTGAAAGATATAGAGGGTGGGGTCACAGCTGGTATTAGGGCATAGTTGTGAAAATAAACTAGTTCTAACTTGACATTTTGAGGAGCTATATTTTTTGACATGGATTGAGGGCGAAATTGTTGGTTCACTCACAACACCATTATCACTTATTACTGCAATCAAGATGTGATGATTCGAGAGAACATTTCTCTAGATATGATCTATTTTCAGGATGATAATCATAGCTCATCTTAGACTATATGGGCCTATGCTTAGGAATTTTAGGACTTTTAGGCAAGTTTTTTGTGTTCTCAGTTACTTCATCCCTTGAACCAATATCTTTGCCCCTCCTTGAGTCATGGACCACATTTATCATGGCAGGACCAAGAGAGAGTATCTATTAAACCACAATGGTTAACATTACTCAAAGCGTGGTTGCGCTTCATGTAATTCATTTTTATGCAAAACCGTGCTAAAGCGTTTTATGTAAAAAGATATGGGATGACCAAGCTTATGACATGTGTAACACCAGCCATGAGCAACAAAGCCTAGGTGTACATAGAGCTAGAGAACCAATTTTGGTCCCCCAATTTTTAAATGGGTGGCCAGCCATTGTAAAAAGAGAGCTCGTGTATATAAGTGACTTATGAAATATGAAAAGGATACAATCGCATGATCATAATTGAGTCTTCTTCTTCTTCCCTCTTGCTTGGCATTGAGATAGGTGTAGATCTCCCCATACCTACCTCTCTTAATGCTCCCCACCTAGCTCAAGGAAATCTCCACTTGGTTGACACAAGTGGTGGTGGAGTGAGTCCCTAGTAGCTTCACATCGAGGAGTTAACCCATTTAGGGTTGGCTAAGTGCATGTTTTCAAACAGACCCTTGCATCTTCTCTCTTCTCTTCTCTTCTTCCTCTCTCATGCAAGAAGAATGCTTATTTAGGTGAACATCTTTGGCGCGCTGTCGGGGATAGCACTTAGCTTAGGGTCCTTCACAATCTCTTCCTAAGCTAGAGTCTTGTTTTGCCTGGATGGAATGCAAATCCACCAGTAGGAGTTGGTTATGAGATGCTTGTTTGATTTGTGTTATTTTATTTTTCTTTGTATTATAGCATTGCAATGGAGCATTGGGAGCATTAGGAGCTTTGGAGGCTACACCAAAAGCGGAAGCTACAAGTGCGTGCCCTAATTTTGCTCTTGATTCCATTGATTTTTTTTTCAAGTAGTTAAAAATTCGCATGTTAGCTTAATCCCACTATTAATCTTAGGTTATTAGGTTAAACAAGGCATTCCTTGCATCATCAGGTAGCTTGGGACTAGCCTACGCCATCCATAAAAAGAAAACCCTAAAAAATCATCACCATGGGAGAGAAATCATGGAAAATGAGGAAAAAACTAAGTGCAATTCTTTCTCGGGTTGCATCTCTAAGAAGTGAATGGTTGTTCACTTCATAGAGGTACAACCCTAATAGCCCTACCTTCTTTAGCCATGCCCATTCACTTCGTGTTGGAGAATCTCTCCAAATCTATCTCATAAATGAGAGTAAAGGTATTAAAAAGAACATAAATTTGCATTAAAAGAGCATAAAAGTGGTACAACTAAATAATTAGGAGAATATTTGAAGACAGCTATCAAAAGATACGTCGTTCGGTGTAGTTATTTAAGACACCTTTCTATAGTTGAACGACCATTCCTCTATGCAAGAATACCCGTTCTTCGATCTAGCCACAATTGCACCTTTTTGACACACAAATGCACGTTCCTCCATAAAGGAATGCCCTTTCCTATTTCCAGCCCACTGTCGTACCTACAACAACGGAACAGTCTCGCAGCTTTGGTTAAGCCACAACCGTACCCACATCAGGCGCATGTCTATTCCTCTATGAACAAACAACCGTTCATAAACTCCCAGAGGGTAAAAATTTCCATGTCTAGAGTGTGACTCTGCATCGTTAACACATTCATGCACCTACGCTCAGGGAAATTGGTGCAAAACACCCCCTTATTTGATGACGTTGAACCCTCCTACGCACAATCACTTGCTAGATTTGACCCTTTGGTTAATACAACGTGGAGTCAAATAGCGTTGGTCTTTGATAGCACCAAGAGAAGAACGCCCAAGCTAGCACGGGACAAACCACCCCTGACTTAGAGACAGGAGGATCAGCTACCCAGTGCATGGACAAACCATTGACTCAAGAGCAAGCCCTACAATCCCCTACGCATTCACAAAGAAGTCTTGCCTTGAGATTGAAAAACTTTATCCTCGAAAACACACAATCAGAAGAGCCTCATCCTAGGGACACGAACATGGATCATAAACCTGATAGAGTTGTCACACCCCCACTAGATCCAAGACCACCAGGGATGGGGTAGAGGGCCCAGAAAACCCAATTTAAACCCATCCAGCAGTCTGGGGAGCCATGTCGACCACCGACACCATCAGCAAATTCATTTCAAGATCTTAGGATAACGCCAAGCCTAGTTCAAGAACTAGCTCACCAAGGTCCAAAGACCTCCTACCAAAGAGACACACAAAAAGAGGAATTTTAAGCTTATTCAAAAAAATGGATATTTGTATTTAGTTAAAAGAAGAATTTTTATGGTATTTAAGTAGAGAAAGATTTGAATTAATTTTTGGTGACACAAGAGGAATTTTCACCATAATTCCACCTAGAGAATTGGAGTTGATAAATTAAATGGTAGAAAGAATCTTTAGATATTTATGTGGATAATTCACCACATTGATTTTATCCCAAAATGGAAGAAGAGTATTTTCATTAAAATCCGATATTATCATGTAAAACCTTTTTTAAATCTATTATAGTTAAGAAGGAATGAAATTCATAAAGTTGGAATTTTCTTCGGTTAGAAGTTCAATAGATGTTATCTGAAGAAAATCCTTAGAATTAAAGCTAGATCTAAACCAAATGATTTGGTTAAACCACGACTATGAGAGGGACGGTCAGTAAACTACTTGTCTATCTCTCGATCAGAATCAAGCAAAAACTTCGTGTGACCAATTCCAGTTCTTAATACAAAGAACAAACTATCGTTGAATTAACCTAGTTTTTCCTTGATCGAAATCACCAAGAATCTAGTTGGACAGTCAGTCAAATGATAGGTAGATTACCTTGATGAGAGATCAATGATTCTCATTATGAAAATATGGATTAAGGAAAAAGGGTTTTGTGGAACCAATCTCAAACCGGGAATTTTAGTTTCATAGAACCTCTGTTTTCTTTTAAAGGACTATTTTACGCCAGAATGCTGGAGGAAGCATTTGGTATGTGTTTAAACTAAGAAGAGGCTCGTTGCAATAGCTGGCGGGGAGTCGTCGAGGGACATTGATCGCGGCAAAGCCTGCCGAGGTCTTGACCAGCCTCGGTACGGTTAAAATGATGCGCTTCCGGTACGATGGGCGAGGACCGACGAAGGGGTCCCTGAGTGAAGTGCTAGGACACCTAAGTAGGATCCTATAGGGTTTTGACCAGGTGATGCATGTGCTCGTGGTTGCTAGGACACCCATGCGTGCGTCGAGGAAGATTCGGATGGACTAAAAAGAATGACTTTGGTGAATCAAATTTTGATATTGGATCTCGTTGGTTGGCCAGCTAGTCTTCAACGGAGAGTCCAGATGACATATTTTGTAATACAATGGACTTAATATTTTGGAGGATTATGATCAGAAATACTATGATTTTCATTGAAGGACTATTTTAAAGACAACCGAATCTGTTATAATGGCAATTTCATATTGGGTGTGTACGTGGTGTGCCTACCTTAATTTTTGCATAAAATGCCGGCTAGGGGGCTTGGGAACTCTTTTCCTTGGTACCCGGGCAAAACATAACCAATAGAGTGGTCGGGGCAGTTGGCTAACCCATGGGCTAGTTGGGGTAGGCTGGATCGGGGGATTCCTGTGATACAATTAAGTTACGATTAGTTACGTTAGTTAGATTAAATCCTAGGAAGACCCTTGTTCTGTGGGAGGGAATCAGCGGCTATGCCTCGTTAAAGGAGGGAAAAAACGGTGATTCTATGGACCAAGTGCAAGTCTCTTCTTTGATCTGACCATGTGACTTCAGGTTTGGTCGGATCAGTTTGAATAGTTAAGACTTTGACTCATTGGATTAATTCTCTCGTTAGATGATTTCCTAGCGAAATCGCCTGTGCCTTCCGGGCGAGGAAAGTTTTTTCGAGCTCAGTTTCGGAGGAACAATCGGGCTAGTCCCTTGTCCGGACATCTGTGGGGGCGAGGCCCTAAGTGTGGATCCCTACCCCGCGCGAGAGGCTGACGCTTCTTCCGTCGGCCACAGTGCCCTCGGAGGGGGGACCGCGGAGGGGACGGGGGTCTTACATTGTAAGAGAAAGTATTATCCTTTTATAACATATAATTGTCGGCCCATAGTGTGAACCCAAATATATGAGCTAGCTCTATAACTATGCCATAACTCTAGTACTCTAAAGTGGATGTCACACAGCCTGTCTTCCACTGGTGACATATCAACCACCATAATCTCACCAACCATGCCAATGGCACAAGTGCGAAAGCTATCACCCAAGCGGATCATCAATGTCCGATTCCAACAATGTGGGCATATTATGAGTGAGTGTCCCAATGCACCTGCCATGGTTTTATCCAATACAAAGTGTTATAGGACCACAATATCAAAGGCCTACAACATCGGTAGGCCAAAGCAATCTAAAGATCGGTTGCATCTGTTCAGATTTACGAAGGTTTATCGCCCTAGAATTAAGGAAATCCAAGAAGAAAATTTTCATATCAATCAATTTTCTCAAAAGCTATCACTATCGATGACCTGGAAGATGAAGAAAAAGGAAAAATTCATGCTACCATTGAACATCAAGGCCAAAACTGACATTGTTTCGTTATTCAAGCACCTATAAGCTATCAAGGTAAGTGATTTGAGCTATTAATTAATTCTGGGATTACACATTCTTTCATTTCACCTAGTTGCTTGTGGAAGTTAAAATTTGATCAAAGGCATGGTAAACGAATGCAAGTTGAATTAGCTAGAGGCCTCACATGCCATGAGATGGACAATCTCCCAATTCTCACTAGATGGGAACTTGAATGAATGCAAATTCAAAGTTCTACCATTAGGAGTGTATGATGGAATTATCGGTATGGATTGGTTTACTCAGAATCAAGTAGATGTACACTACCATAAAGGGAGCATTTCTTTTCTGGATCTTCTAAATAATAAGGTCCAATGGATCGAAGTAACATGGTCTCTCCAACTTTACAATTTGTGAAGCCATCAAGGCTATTGAAGAGACTTAGGAAGGAGGAGGCAATTTATGTTGTAAAACTTAACTCTAATGGGAAGGAGTAACATGGTCTCTCCAACTTTACTTGTGAAGACATCAAGGCTGTTGAAGAGACTTAGGAAGGAGGATGCAATTTATGTTGTAAAACTTAACTCTAATGGTGGGAAGGATTCAAGGGATAAGAACCTAAATGGCTAAGTGAATATGCCGACATATTTCCTAAAGAGTTGGCAGAAATGCCCCCGATCTGAGAAGTGGATTATGAGATAGAACTCATACTGATATTTTTAACCAACTGCAAAGAGAGCTTACAAAATGGTTGTTCCCAAAGTAACTGAGCTTAAGGAGTAACTAAAGCAACTCTTGGAGCAAAAATTTATTCAACCATGTGTATCCCCATTGGGTACGCCAGTTAAGGCTATGCATTGATCATTGTTAAAAATAAATACCTGATACCTAGGATAGAAAAAGTCTTAGACATCATAAGGAAGCGCATGCTCTTTGCAAAGAAGAGTAAGTGTACATTTTTCAATGAGCGTATTGAATATTTTGGATTTATTATGTCTAAAGATAGGATCTCAGCTAACCCTGCTAAGTTGCAAGCTATCATAGATTAGCCAGAACCTAAGACTATAAAGAAAGTTTGAGGTTTTCTTGGTCTAATAGGATGGTATCAGATATTTATCCAAAGATATGCCAAGATCACTTCACCCCAACAACTCTTCTTAAAAAGGATATGCCATTTTAAGTGCACCCTTATGTGCCAAAGTGCATTTAACAAGTTGAAGACTGCCTTAGTAACCAACCCAATGCTGAAATTACTAAAGTTTGGCAAACCCTTTGAGGTGATTACTAATGCAAGTAGATTTGTAATTGTTGGTGCCCTTATGCAAGAAGGGAGGCTAGTAGCATATGAATCACAAAAGCTCAAGCCTTATGACCAAAATTATGCAATCAAGGACTTAGAACTCTTAATTGTCACATGTGCTTTGAAAATGTGGAGACACTATTTTCTTGGATAAAGATTTACTCTAATAACTGACCTCAAAAGTTTAAAGTGGATATTTACCCAGAGCAACCTCAATCAATGTGTGTTAAAGGAGGTGAATATTGCAACAATTTGACTTTGAGATTAAGTATAGATCATCAGGGAAAAAATGTAGCTACAGGTGCTCTTAGTTTCAGAAGGCTTCCTTGCTTACTACTATAATAGTGGTTTCCAACCCGCTTCCTCTACAAAAATTAAGGAGAATATTGGGACATATAAATTATTTCCCTAATAATTACCTTCTTAATGTGCAAGAGAGCAAGACGACTCAAGAATTGAATAAGGTTTAAGGGTACAAACTAAGGACGAATGCTTTGGTTGAGGCTCATGACAACCCAATTGCTAGACATCCTAGATATGTGAAGACATTTATGATGGTCAAGAGGAGTTTCTTTTCACCAAGGTTGAAAAAGGATGTACTAAACCATGTTTGTCAATGCCTTACATGTCAAACAATTACATTAAAAAAAGGAAAATTGCATGGGAAGTTGCATCATCCCCTAGATATTCTGACAATCAAGTGGGAGTTCATATGTATTTTATTATCGGATTGCCTTCAAGTACCAGATATGATTCTATATTTGTAGTAGTCGATATACTGATTAAAGTTGCACACTTGATTCCAGTAAAGAATACTTTCATTGCAATATTTCTAAGGTATTTTTACAAGAAATTTTTTCACTTCATGGATTACCTCACATAATACTAAGTGATAGAGATGCAAAGTTTACTTCGTGCTTTTGGACAACATTCTTCAAAGAAATAGCAACTTCCTTGTATCTTAGTACAACTTACCATCTAGAGATTGATGGGGACAAAATGAAAGAGTAAATCCAATCATTGAGGATACTCCCTTAGCTTTTTTGTGGACGAGAACCAAAGAGATGGTTAAACTAACTCCATCTGGTGGAATTTGCTTATAATGCTTCTTATCACTGTAGTATTGGTATGAGTCCATTCAAGGATCTCTTGGTCAAGAATGTCTTACTCCCTTAAATTGGTAAGATCCACCAATGAGGGTATAAGTCTCAAGGCAAATGCTTGAAGAAATGAATAATCAAATCCAATCAATAAAGAAGGATATTAAGGCTAGTCAAGATAGGCAGAAGCAATATGTTAATCCAAAGAGATCGAGTCAATAAAGAATAATCAAATGCAATCAATAAAGAAGGATATTAAGGCTAGTCAAGATAGGCAGAAGCAATATGTTGATCCAAAGAGGTCCAGTCAATAAAGAAGGATATTAAGGCTACTTAGGATAGGGAGAAGCAATATGCTAATCCAAAGAGATCGAGTCATGAGTTCAAAGAGGGTGACATGGTATTTATTCATGTTCGACCCAAGAGAAGTTCTCTATCCTTGGAAAAATACAAGAAGTTCGGCAAGATATTATGGGCCATTTGTCATCTTAAAGAAGATTAAAGATCAAGTGTAGGAGCTTCTTCTCCCTCTACATCTTAAAGTTCATAATATTTTTCATGTTAGCCTTTTAAAGAAGTATGATCTTCTTCTCCCTCTACATCTACAGCTCATAATAATTTTCATGTCAACCTTTTCAAGAAGTATCACCCAAATTTGAGCACATTTTAGAAGATGATCAAATAATTATGCCTATTCAAGGCCAAATAAAGCTAGAACTAGAGGAAATCTTGAATGTCAAATAAAAACCCTTGAGGAATCAAAAAACTTTGTAAAGTGGAAGTTCTTCCCTGCTCTGCGAAAGATGTAACATGGGAGACAGAGGAGAATCTAGCTAGAGACTATCCCCAGTCTGCGAGATAAGGACATCTCAGTTCTTTAAGTGGTGGAGAATGTAAGATCCCTCTTAACCATACTTGGTTAATTCAAAAATTGCCAAACTATGTAATTATAAAGAGAGAGAAAATAAAAAAATTGCTTATTTTTGTTGAAATTTTTAAGACCTTGATAAAATAATATTTTACTCAAGAAAGAATGACCTTTTCAATTTGAAAATGGTATTCCCATATGTAAAAATATTGAGAAAACCCTTGTGACCCCCTAGGTACACATGTGCATTGAAAGATAAGTAAATATAATTTAATTAGAAAATTAAAAGTAAATTAGAACATTGCCTAGCCTAGTAAAAATATTTGAAGTAAAATGGTCAAGGTTTTCATGGTAAAAAGATTAATTTAACACAAGGACCACATGTCTAAGGTGTGCACATTCATTAATTTAAATGGACTAAGGTTAATTGGTCTAATGTTGTAAACCATGTTTTTTGGCAAAACCACAATAGATTTGGGAAAGCAGGAAATGGCAAACCACACATGGTATTGGAAAGGTGGAAAGTGATAAGATGTTTTGGGAAAAGCAAGTGTCATGCACCTTGTTGAGAGATGTAATCACGATGTTGTGTGTATGTGGAAAAGCACTCTAGAGGTGCAAGATATTGTTGTAAGATAAGAATGCTACATGTAATATTGTATGGTGTGTGAGTGTTGACCAAAAGAGTGAAAAAGGGAGTGCCACATGGATGATGATGTGTAAAGTGGGATAAGGCTAGAGGCCTATATCATTGTATGGTTCATTGTGAATTCAATAGAAGAATAGAGTTGTGTTGAGTGTGCAATCTCTCTCTCTCTCTCTCTCTCTCTCTCTCTCTCTCTCTCTCTCTCTCTCATGGAGTTTTTAGTGTGGTATAAACCACCTTAATTTTATGCTTAATCTTGTGTCTATCACCATGATCAATCCCATATTAGAATTATTAACATGGTATCAGAGCTTGGGTGGGCTCTTGGTCGTCATGGTGAATATTTATGTATAGTTTTCTTGGTTATGTGTTCATTGATTAAGAATTATTTTCAGTTTATTATGAAAAAAATTAGTACACTCAGTGTCATTAGTATTTCATCTGGAGAGAGATTATGCTCATGGGAGATTTGGAGATTATGGTGCTTCCCAAAGAAGCTGAAAAATGGAGATTTGAGCAAAGATGAAGTCTTGGAAGCTACCTCATCATCATCAAGGAAGGTGCAAATTGTAGTTTTTTGCAACATTGAAGGTTGGTTTTTTGTGGAATTTTACCTCATTAAATTATTGGGTGAGTATTGGAGAATGCTCAATGTAAAGAAGGGTTGCTAATTTATGGGATGAGTGAATCCCATGGCTCTTGCAAGTTGGCAAAGAGCATGTGTGGAGGTGAAAGGCTTGTCCAGGCAAGGAGCAAGCATTGTGGGCAAGAAAAGGATCCCATGAATGTGCACATCAAAAGGAGGGATGTGTTGATTTGCTCATGAAAGATGAGCAATGTTTGGTGGAAGCACAAGGAAGCTTTCACAAGGTATATTACGGTATATTACCTATGGTTTCTTGCGAGAAATCTGTGCTGTGAAGCACCCTTGGAAATGGATGCATGCAAAGAAGGACATGCAATTGCTCAATGGTGAGCTCATGTGGCCATGTTGATGGCTATGATGAAACCTTATGAAAGAGGTTGAGGAGGCAAATCATTTTTGGCAACAAGGAGGAGCTGTGTCTAAGAGTTCTTGGAGTGCATGCTTTCTTAAGAAGAATGCATGCGAGTTGGAAAACTCACATTAGAGCTTATGTTTGCCATGTCAATGGTGGCTACAAGAAAATCAGAAGAAAGCTTACAGAGATGAGAAGCAAGCTTTATGGAAATTAAAGCTTGAGGTGAGAAAAAGCAAATGGAAGCTCAAGATTAGAGTTGTGGCAACTAAAAGCAACTCAAATACAAGTGAAAGAAGAGAAGGACAACACAGGTAATGAGAGACGACATCCTAGGAGAACCTCAAGATTAGAGTTGTGGCAACTAAAAGCAGCTCAAATACAAGTGAAAGAAGAGAAGGACAACACAGGTAATGAGAGACGACATCCTAGGAGAACCTCGAATCAGCATGCCATGGTCATCACTGCTCATAAAGCAGATAGGAGATGAGAGAGCCTATCACACAACTATAAAAATAAAATTAAAAAATAATATGCCATCCGGTAGATTCACGAAAGCTAAAAGAAATCAGGTATGGCAACTGCAAGTATAAGGGAATGGACAGGGAACAGTTCGACAAACTCAAGCTAAGGCAAAGTTCCCGAGGTGGACTGAAGGAGAATTGGCAAGAGAAGGGAGCAGAGAATTGATGTAAAGAATCATTAACTCTACGTAGCTCAAAGCAGCAGAGAAGGGCTGCAACCGATATCAAATGTTGATCTTAGAGATGGTATCTCAGACAACACCTTCAACAGTAGCACAACAGCACGGTAAGCAAGCCATGGAATCTCATTGTAAAGGGCTTGAAGCGCAACAAGACAAAAGCAGTGCAGGTAGATTGAGCAACAAGGTCACCATGGAATGTCAGCACCACAGGTAGCTCACAAAGAAGAAGACCCTAGTGGGGTCAAGGTCTGCCAAAGGAAGAAAAAGCCTATAGACTCAGCGCACAGAGAAACGGCCCGATCGGCACATTGAAGGAATGCCAGGCTCCCAAGCGGTGGATAAACTCGATTCTTTTTTTTTATAGATTTTATTGAAGGTTTAATCCTTAATGTTGTAAGGGGTCTTTCACACCCACAAAAAGGGTTATTGTTCATATAGAATCTTGCAAGCTATTCATGTATATGAAAGGAAAAGTTTACACACACAAATTGTTAAGAGGTTGTTTAGACATAGGGTTCACTGCCCGGCTTTCGCCAAAATGCTTTGTATGTGTATTTCACCCATGGCATCCCTGCCCGAGCTCACCAAGAAGCTCAAAATGGTTGTCATGATGTGTGCATGAGCGATGCATGTGTGAGGTGCATGCGCATGGGTTGGTTCCCCACCTGAGCTTCTATGTTCAAATTGGACTTAGTGGTTCTGCTATGAGCAAGTGGGCTCAAAATAGAATTAGGTGTCTAAGATGGTAGACACGCACACACATGTTCATTGGCTAACACTCTAATTTCACATTGAGGGGGAATGTTGAGAGGTAGCGATTGCGGTTGTGCAATGCTACATTGATATGGGTGATGGATGAGTTGTGGAACACCTCGATTAAGAGGGGGTGTTGAGATATTTAATCGCATTCTTGTGTGTATGTGGGAAAGAACCCTAGAGGTGCAAGATATTGTGGTAAGATAAGAATGCCACATGTAGTATTGTATGGTGTGTGAGTGTTGACCAAAAGAGTGGAAAAGGGAGTGCCACATGGATGATGATGTGTAAAGTGGGATAAGGCCTATATCATTGTATGGTTCATTGTGAATGCAATAGAAGAATAGAGTTATGTTGAGTGTGCAATCTCTCTCTCTCTCTCATAGAGTTTTTAGTGTGGTATAGCCCACCTTAATCTTGTGTCTATCACCATAATCAATCCCATATTAGGATTGTTAACACACCTTATATTAGTTAAAGTTAATATCTTTGGCACATGCATTAGACTAAGGTTCACTCCAGTCACCATAAACTAATGCCCATATTTTAACTAATTCAAGACCACCATTATCTCAAAAGAAACTCAAACTTGAGGAATCCCAATCTAGCTGCCAACCATTAACTCTAGATTATTCCACATTTATGTCCAATTCCCTTTATAGGCCAAATCCAACACTTGGCAAGAGTAGTTATGTATGACTAGAAGGGCTAAATGGCTATAAAAGAGCACCCTGTCCCCTTCATTTTCCCATGCCTAGTTTTGAGGCATTTATGCTATCATTTTCTTGCTAATTACTCTCCTTACAGTAGTACATGGAGTCCTTGGTAGTATAACTGGCACTCTGTTACGTTCCCATCTAGACTAAACTGAATAAGGTCTGTCGTCTCAAGGTGTGTGAAAAGAATCTTTCTACTAGCCAATTCTACTTGCATAGGTTTCCCTGATTTTTGATTTAGGACTAACTTATGCAGACATCCTGGGGGGAAATAAAAGAATGCGTACTGCCTGAATCAATCAAAAGCTTGAATTTCTTACCTTGGTACTCTGCTTGAGTGTGGAGGACTGAAAAATCCCCTAATGCTCTATTGCGGCATAGATCTGTCCTTTTTCTTCCTCCACTTCCTCAGCTATAGTGACGGCTCTAGCTGCTCTGTAGTCTGAGGTGGAACTCTCTCTCTTTGGTTACCCCAATTCTGGGAGGCAATTTGGAGATTGCTTTGCATGGAGGCTGCAGGCTGAGCTGGCACTCTTCTGGGGTTACCCTAATTTTGGCACGAGGGACCCTAATTGGACTGATACGAAGGAGTCTGTCTCTAAGTTTTGGGACCCTGGCTTCCTTGGCCCACAGAAGGAGATGGGCAATCCTTGAGCTGTGGTGCCCAAACCCCTGACATCCGAAGCACCGGTTCTCACTTCGAAGCTCTTCCCTTTGAGTTCTTGAGAGAGCCGGAGTTCTTGAGAAAGTACTTCAAGGGAAAGGACTTCCTTCATTCCTAAAGCTTCCCGTCTCCAGATTCTGGTTGGGACCTTGGTGTCTCTTTGGAGGCGAAAAGTTGGAAGAACTTCCCAGTGTTTGAAATCTCTTGAAGGATGAGGGAGCTGGCTTTGGCGGGACTTTTACGATGATGAAGGCTTTGGGTGGCGAAGTCCTTCGCCATTCTAATAGCTTCTGCCATGGACACTGGCTTGGCATTCTTGACCAGTGTGTCTAAGGGTTCGTTCATTCCCCGAATGAACCTGGCCATGAGTTTCTCTTCGTCTTCTAGAGGTGGTGAATACTTGAGGAGAAGAGCAAATGCCTGGTGATATTCTTTGATGGTTTTTCTCCCCTGTTTTAGCTCTAAAAAATCATTCATCTTGGTTTCTAAAAACCCGGGGGGACAAAATCTCTTCCTCAGATAGGCTTTAAGATCATTACATGACTGGGTATTCCTATCTAGATGGTTGGTGTCGCAATGGTTTTTCCATGCCACCCCGGCTGTTTCCATAATTTTCAGCCTAGCAAGAGCGATTTTGCTCCTCTCGTTGTATCCGGTGACATCAAAATACTCCTCCATTGCTTTAACCCATTTCTCTACAGCCTCACCCAAGTTCTCCCCTTCACCTCTTTGAAGAGTCCTAGCTGAGTTCTGTGAAGAGCCTTGTGAACGTCGGGGTCAAGCTCTTCTTTATCAATGAGAGGATCTGGTTGACGGCCACCACGGTTCCCTCGCCTCATGATTCTACCAAAAATGATACATTATTCAAATTTTATTTTTATTTTTTATTTTTTTATTTTGTCCACGAGATCCTAAGACTTAAGAGGTTCGAAAAAAAATTCCTTAAACAAGATAAATGATCTTATTGGAGATCTATGACATATGTCCGGTAACAGATTTTGCTTCAACAATTCATCACTTAATAACAATCACCTATACAATAGGAAATTTTTCCACAAAACATTTCTTTATTTATATAAAGGTTGCAATATGTACATAGAGCAGCTCGGCTCCAGAAGTCAAAATCTCCTCGGGAGACGCATAAGACGGCGATACTGGGCTACAGACATGCCCTGATACAAATGTTCCCTCACTGCCAACAAGGGAGCTACTATCTTCTCCTTTAGGAATAAAGTGACTACGGAGTCTGTAGATATGGCAAGAAAGTCTGAAATCTCGAGGCATCGGCGGGTGATATAAAATAACACCATGTATCACTTTTAGCCTCATCATAATCATGGTTAATGAGAGATTATGCCTCACCGTTGCACGCTGTTTGCAAGAGGCATGGACATACTGCCTTGCAAACTTGTGCTGCCATCTCTCCGCCGCCACCACTAGGTCAGGGAAATATAGATCCTCGAAATGGCCTGCAAGTCTGGCTCGGCTCGTTCGAGTTCTAACGGAAGAGATGACATGCTCGAAGGCGAAAGCAGTCATGTCTTGTGACTGGGTGAGGTTAGGAACACCAGATAAGTGTGGAACTTCCATCCATAAAACCAAATTCTTTGATTAAAATTATTCATTTAATAAAGTTTAAGGAATGAAAATACAATATGTAAATGCTCTTTCTGAGTTTTTATTAACAATTCTTGATAAGAATTCTTTTGTCCTTATATTAGCTTTCAACAAAGCTCTGATACCAGCTGTGAGACCCCACCCCCTCCACGGTGCCCCCTCCGAGGGCGCTGGCGACGAAAGAAGCATCAGCCTCATGCGCGGGGCAGGGATCCACACTCGGGGCCTCGTCCACACGGATATCCGGGGACAAGAGACTAGTCCGGCGGTTTCTCCGAAACCGGAACCCGAAAAAACTTCCCTTGCCCACTGGAAGGCATGGGCGATTCCTCCAGGGAAAATCTTTGAACGGGAGAATTAATCTAACGGGTCAAAGTCTTAACTATTCAAAGTGATCCGACCGAACCTGAAGTCGCACGGTTAGATCAAAGAAGAGACTTACACTTGGTTTATAGAATCACCGCTTTTTTCCTCCTTTAACGAGGCATAGCCCCGCTGATTCCCTCCCACAGAACAAGGGTCTTCTCAGGACTTAATCTAACTAACGTAACTAATCATAACTTAATGGTATTGCAGCACAAATCTCCCGATCCAGCCTCTAATCCCCAACCAGCCCATGGGTTAGCCAACCGTTATAGCCAACCGCCTGACCACTGTATTGGTGGGATTCCTTTATAAAGATTTGGTTATGTTTTGCCCGGGTACCGAGGAAAAGAATTCCCAGGCCCCCTAGCCTTTCATACAAAAATTAAGGTAGACATACCACGTACACACCCAATATGAAATTGCCATTTATATCAGATTCGGCTGTCTTTAAAACAATCCTTCAATGAAAATTTTGAACTTCTGTTTTAGGGAAATACATTTTTGAAATTAGGAGAATTTGTTTATCCAAAAATATCTCAATATTGAATTACCTCTCTCTAGAAGTTTTTATCTCTCTAGGCAAAAACAAGGAAAAATAATATTTTTTTGCATTCAAAAATGTGAGATCCCACTGCCCCCTCCACGCACCGGATTCCCGGTTGCTAACAGCGGAAGTAGCTTCTTCTTGCGCAGGCAGGGTTTCCCACTCGGGCCTCGTCCGGACACGAGACTAATCTAGTGGTCATTCCGAAACCGAAACCGAGAAAATTTCCCTTGCCTAGAAAATGGGGACAATTCCACCTTTTTGATTTCCTTAACGAATTTTCTAATGGGGTCGAGAGACTAAGCTAACCTTCACCTGATTAAACCAGATAGAAGGAAAACTATTACATACTTAGCTTGAAGAAATCAATGCTTTTTTCTAACTGAATCAAGCACAGCCGTTGATCTATTCATTTAAGAAGTCTTCAAGTTATTATTTAACTATTTGAGTTCTAAACGTATTCCTATTAATCAATTTCATTATTAAAACTCTACTGATTCCAGCCTAATTCCATCCGGCCCATGGGTTAGCCACTGCCCAACCACTGGAATTGGTAGAACCAGACAATTACTCACCCACCCATAATTGAATGCCTTTCTTAACTTTTGCTGTCGAATAATACAGATACGCACACACTCCTCTTTAAATTTTAACTTATAAAACAATCCATTATTAAAACTCTACTAATTCCATCCGGCCCATGGGTTAGCCACTGCCCAACCACTGGAATTGGTAGAACCAGACAATTACTCACCCACCCATAATTGAATGCCTTTCTTAACTTTTGCTGTCGAATATAGATACGCACACACTCCTCTTTAAATTTTAACTTATAAAACAATCCATTGACAACAAACAGTTATTGATTACAGATGTCATAACTCAAAATTTTCATCCAATCCTTGTTTCTCAAAAAAAAACAGTATCACTTTGGACTCTCCATTGAGACCAGCTGGTCAGCAAACGAGATCCAGTATCACTCTGGACTCTCCATTGAGACCATTGAGACCAGCTGGTCAGCAAACGAGATCCAGTAACAAATTACAATAATCATTGGTCCATGATACAATATCTTCCACGACATACGCATGGGTGTCCTAGGCACCGCGAGCCCGTGCATCACCTGGTCAGAACCCTCCAGGATTCTCCTTAGGTGTCCTGGCACTTCACTCAGGGACCGCTTCGTCGGCCCTCGTCCATCGTACCGAAAGCGCACCATTTTAACCATACCGAGGCTGGTCGACCTGGGCGAGTACGCTTTGTTGTGTGAGCTGTCCTTTGAACACTCCCCGCCAACTGTTGCAACTTAACTTCCCTTAGAAAAACACATATACCAAATGCTTTCTCCCAGCATTCTGGCGTAAGACAGTCCTTTAAGCATTAGGAAGTGAATGGGGTCTTCTTGGGCCCTTTAATTTGCCCAAGCCTAATCAAGGTGATCACTTAAGGAATAGCCAAATGGGGGGTTGCCATGTGGACTGAAATGTTGGGTTTGTAAGAGAGGTGTAAGAGAGGTCAAAGGGTGCACTTTTTCCCCCAAAAAGGGGGGAGGCAATTTTACAATTTTCGGACCTCCATAACTTCTACATACAAGCTCCAATTTGAGCGGAGATTATAGATCCGTGATCTACGCATCAAGAGCTTTCCATAGATATGTTACATGATATGGTTTTGTCCGCTAGATTTTAAATTCTATTTTCCTCCCAAAATTTAAATTCAAATAAAGTAGCCGTTTTGAAGCTTCTAATTAGAAAACGTTTCTTCTTAAGAGAAAAGGTTTGACTCCTTAAACTGCCAAATAAAAGGGCCCAAGAAGCCTTCCATTGAGGTCCTAATGGAAAACAGGGTTTCTATACAAGTTTTCAGTTTGATTTTCTTTTGAATACAATGAGTATATCTTAAATCAATATTCCCAAAACTTCTGATCATAATTTTGAATTCCATAACAAAATTCCTCGAATTCTATAACTTGATCTATAGATCAATTCAAGGGTCTCAAACTTGGTTTTAGGTTTGGCGGGAGATTGGAGTGTATTTTCCTGAACTGGTCAGATCTTCTTTCCTCGAAACTGACGAAGAAGTTTAGTCTTGCTCATAGTGTGATTCTAGGTTCAAGTCTGATGCGGTTTGTCCTGAACTATCTTTCTCAAAAAGGGGGTGATATTTCAGTTATTATTTTACTGAATTTCATGCATTGAATGTTCACTTAACTGATTTCTAAATTATCACGAATTTCGATGATGGATTAATCATTTATCTGAATTTTCGACTACGATAAATTTTTTGAATTTTCTCTTTACAATCCGAGTGAATATGAAACAATAGAAATTTTCCTCACAGAGTATTTACTTATTCATTCATCAAATATTCATGGAAATTAAACATCGAATTAAAGAGAATCTAATTTTGATATAAAATTTCTTTATGCATCTATTTATGCATAAAATCCAACTTCAATGGAAATAACACTTTTATATAAAAGAAAATCCTTTTATGCATCTATTTATGCATAAAATCAATTTAATAGGAATAACACTTTTAAAATAAAAAAGAATTTCTATTATGCATCTTTCCATGCATAGAATTTAAATCTAATGAAAATAACACTTTTATAATAAAAAATTTTAATATGCATCTTTCTATGCATAGAATTTAAATCTAATGAAAATAACACTTTTATAATAAAAATTTTCAATATGCATCTTTCTATGCATAGAATTTAAATCTAATGAAAATAACACTTTTATAATAAAAAAATTTCTATTATGCATCTTTCCATGCATAGAAATTGAATTTGGTGAAAATGATACTTTTATAATAATAAAAAATTCTATTATGCATCTTTTCATGCATAGAAATTAATTTCAATAATTAGATATCCATGCATATTCATAGATGAATATGTACATGGAGTAAATAAAAATATTTCTTTTAAGATGCACAAACGGTGGGGATTACCCTTTTAGAATAACATAAAGATAAACTTTATTTCCCACAAAATTTAAGAAAAATTTGCCATAACCTCCTTTGTATGGCTGACCATTTCTCAATTTTTACATTCTAAAATCACTTTAAAATTAATCCCAATTTGAAGTAAAGCACTCTAATCTACTCAATTTTTACTTTCAAGTGAATAAACAAAAAGAAAAGTTTAAATCAATTTAATTGTTACGATTTTTAGGATAAAGAAGGCTGAATTCTTAAGGAAGAGAAGGGGGTAGCCTTTTAATCAAGGCATTATCATCAAGATTCACTAAAAAGCATTATCATCAAGATTCACTAAAAAGCAAAGAAATCAGAAAACCATAGATTAGAAATTTAAAAAGTAGAGTTTTTAACTTACATGGAGATTTGTGAGCTTTCCTTTGGCTTGAGGGATTGAGGGTTCTACTCTTGTTTGGATCAAGAGTGGCCACCAATTCTTTTGAAGAGGAACAATTGAATTATCAAGTGAATTCAATGTAAAGTAGAGTTTTTAACTTACATGGAGATTTGTGAGCTTTCCTTTGGCTTGAGGGATTGAGGGTTCTACTCTTGTTTGGATCAAGAGTGGCCACTAATTCTTTTGAAGAGGATTTAGTCAAAAACAATTGAATTATCAAGTGAATTCAATGTACTTGACTGTGGGGAGGAGTAGAGTAACAGTGCATAAACACTATTAAGCTTTTACAAAGGGGGAGGCTTCTATTTATAGGAAAAAGTGAGCCTCAAACCAAGCAAACTTATTCTAGAATTTTCGAGATCAGTTTGGTCAATTTTTGACCATTTTTGGGTCAGTTGTTCAGTTTACTTTTTGGAACTAGACTTGAATTAGGAGAGAGGAGAGATGAAATATCTCATTTTATTGATTTAAAATGGAAAGGAATGATGAGAAAAAAGGCACCTCCTTCATGAGGGAGAATCCCCATTTTTTTGAGGTGTCAAAAATCAATTTTTTTAACTATTTTCCTTGGTCCTTAGTCCAGTGGTCCTTAGTCCACTCTTCATCTTATGTGAGTATTTACTCATTTTTGGGAGGATTTTCTTTATTTCTTCAATTTATATCCTCCCTACATTTGGATTAATCTAATTGGTCCCTCAGAACCTTAATCCAAAATTTTAAAAAAATCTGGACCCTTAGGCTAAGGCCTTTTGAGCAGATTATAATTTATTTCTAATGCACCTTAGGAAATTCTTTTTAAACTTCTGTTTCGGGGGAATTTATTTTAATAAGAAAGGATATTTTTCCATCCAAAGATATCTAAAAACTGAGTTACCTCTCTCTAGAACATTTTTTCTCTCTAGGCCAAAACAGGTATAAACAAGATCTTTTATTATTCTGAAAAGGGGATTGATTACAGGGGAAGAAACTGGACATCTTGAGGGGCTGGGGAGGAATCTTACAAGAAATAGGGAATGATTTCAGGGGATTGAAGTAAAGCTTATTCATTATTCAGGCTGAGGAGGAATCTTACAAAGTCGAGGGGCCGAGTGGAGCTTCGTGGACAAGGCTCCTTGGGTTGAAAGGGTCAAATTGAGCTTTTGAGTTCCCATGGGTTGTGTGTGGGCAAGTCCGTAGGATTTAGTTGATGAAGAAGGGACTTGCTTTCCCGTTGGTCACCAAACCATGTGCGTTAAATTGGAGAGGTACTGGCTTGGCTCGTGTGGTTTAGGCCAACTATTGAGGGTTATGCCGTGGGATCCAAGTGATGGAGTTGCTATCATTGAAGCCTTGGTCTTCTAAGAGATGTTTGGATACCCATCTTTGCCGAGTGATGAGGGCCCACGGTGGACAAGGCTTCTTGGTTGTTTGTCGATGAGGCTTTGAGCTACAAGTAGGTTGGCGACGTTTAGGACAAGCTTTGGATTGTGGCTTTATAGTCATAGACATATGTTGGGGTCGTGGAAGCCTTAAGCTATGAGCACCTTGGTAGGCACCCATCGTCATTGGCTTCGCTATTCTTGGGGTTGCCTAACCTTTGAGCGTTAGGCCTTTTGGTCTCGCAGCTCCTTGGGGAGTTGTTGTGGTGGATGAGCACATGCAGGGTTCTTGGGTATCTAGAGGTAATTGTTGCCTTCATATAGTAGCCTTGTGCTCTAAGTACGCGGACTAGCCAACATTGAATTTTTGACTTAGGGTTGGTTTTTCTTGGCTTGGTTTGCTTCTTGCGCTTGGGTTTCTAAGATGGGCATTTTGGGATTAGTTCTGTGTAGCCATTGTAGAATCCTTAAGTTGTAAATAAGATTCATGGGCACCCACCATTGATTGTCATGATAAAGGTAAGAGGTCAAGGTGCTGGCTGTGCGGGTGGTCAAGGATGTAGAATTGAGGGGGATTGTCTCAACGACAAAGCTTGATTGTCAAGGTTGGATGGTGTCTATAGTGCCCTTTTGACCAGCATTGGTGAGGCACGAGGTGTATTAACAGGGGAGATAGAATTAAAATTAGTGACCAACTCATCAATCCGGAGTATATGAACGTAGTGTCGTTCAAACAAAACTCCAAAAGTAAGCAAGTGAAACACATATGTGTAACACTCATTAAAAAACCCCTAGATACAAGTGATCTAGGCAGATGTTGATGAGTCTATATATAAAACTTGAAAAACATCCAATAAAATCCACCAAAACAAACCGATCAACTGACCCATGATAGAACTTGTCTTAGGCTTAAGAAATTAAGCACAGGCCACACTTACAAAATAAATTATCATAGAAAAGTGTCAAAGGTAAAATATACTTTGAACGCAGATTATAGCCATCAAAAGAAATTAAGGAACATGTCCAAAAAGAATGGCTAAACAAAGACAAAAAATCATGAAAACATTGTTTAGAATTAATCCAAACAAAAATAACTACTAATACGAGGTACAATCGTATTAATAATATGCAAATAACCCGCATCTATCTAGTGTCGGTATGAGAAAATGTACTTCAACATTAAATAACCCTCGAAAATATTAAATTCTCGAGAAAAAAAATTATCATGATTTTTTTCTAATTTTCTAAGGCCTCAAAATACGATAATTTTGAATTCCACCAAACCTATCTTATGGCATTCCAAACCTATATTTTTTCAGAAAGTTTTTAGCAATTAGATTTGCCAAAATACCGTTGATATTTTAAAAATACCAATTTTTAAGATTTTTAAAAATAATTTCTAAAAAATTCCTAATTTTTCTTGAGAATCCCATCATTCATGAAATTTTTAATTCCACCCGACAATTCTCAAATCCAATAAAATTTATAATTTAAATGGATTTTTTAATTTTTTGGGTCAAAAATATATTTTTAAAGGAATTTGAATGGTCACGGGTGCCCGAATGGACACGCCACATGCCAAACACCAACCCCACATTTTCCAAAAATTTAAAATAACCTTTGTCTAAATTTTCACTAATTTCTTGGAATTTTTAAAAAAATTTAATTTACCCTGAATGCATTTAGAATATGAACGGTCAAAAAATTTCGGAATCCCAACGGTCTTCCCGGAATACGGAAAGCCAATAGTTTCAGGAAGACAAAAAAAATCGAAATGTGAAAGGTCAAAAGTTTCCGGAATCCGAAAGGTCAAAAGATTTTCCGGAATTCGGAAAGCCAAAAGATTTCTTGGGAATGCGGAAAGCCAAGAGATTCCAAGAAAATAATTTCAAAAATTTTCAGAGAAATTTGTTTTCTCAAAATTCATATTTTCCTCTCTTTTTTCAGCTTTTTTTCAAGCTTTGAAAAGCTTTTTTTGGAATTTTTTTAAAAACTCTTTTTTTAATAAATAAAATATTTAATAAAGCTTTAAGCAAAAGCTTACAAAATTTTTTTGGGGGAGGGGGGGAGGGGGGATTTTTGCCCACAAGCTACAACACAGCCCCCCCTACCCGTTTTCGAAATCATGGGGAGAGGAGTCCTCTCCCCTCTCTCCTCTCCTTCTCCATTCCCTCTCACTTTTTCCACCCCCTCCTTCTCTCTATTAAATGAGAGAAGATTAAGCTTTAATTAAATCTTTAATCATAATTAAAGCTTATCAAGCTCATCCCATTTCTCCTTTTTGCAGTCGGAAGCTGGTCCACATGGTGAATGAGAGCCTCATCAAGATGAAGCATGATGATGGCTTGTGCCCTCTCATCATCTTCAATTCTTCAGCCTTTGTTAGATCAATAACCTTAGTGCCGGAGATGAATGGCCAAAAACCTTTGGACATCATCTTGTACTTGACAAGGACTTGCCAATTGTGGAAGCCCTCTCCCGAGAACTTCTTGATTTGGGTGTTGTCCTTTGACATTGGGTATTGAAGGAGATTATAAGAGAGTAATGGGCTGATTTATGAAGAAGAAGAAAAACCAAAAATTTATGATATTTAGGCTTAATTAGAAAGAGAAAGGCTTATGAGAGTGCAACAACCCTAATCAAGTTAAGAATGTTGCATAAATAGAAGATTAAAATAGTAATTTTTATGGTTTAGCACTTAGGGTTTGTGCCCAATTACTAATTTTGATAGGGATTAGCTTCATTAGTGTTAAAGAACACTTTGTTTGGTGATTAAGACCACCACTAGTGTTTAAAAACATGATTAGTGCTTAAGAGCATATTTTTAGCATCTAATGACACTTGTATTGGTGATTAGATTCACCATTAGTATTTAATAACACTCTTAGTGTTTAAAAACACTTTGTAATAACTCCCCTTTGTTGGATTAGAAGCGTCATTAGTGTTAATCAACACTATTAGTGCTCATAACTTTGAAAAGCTTTGAGATCTTGAAGGTGTTGAGGAAGCTTGATGACGTGATGAATGAGACTTATGAATGCCTCATGTGGTTGGCCACCGCTTCAAAATCAAGAGTAAGATCAACAACAAGCTCTCACAACATCACTTGGGTGATTAGAGCAAATAGGGAAGGATTAGAGCAAGAAAAAAGGTAAATTTGAAGCTTTAATGGAGAGCTTCCTTAGTCTCTTAATAAAGGCTCTCAAAGAGGTGAGAGTATGACCTTTGCTCAATAGGCTAAACTATTACATGAGAGGACACCACCATCATGAACTAGAGAAAGCCCTAGGATTTAGCTTTCCTCGTTTCCCTAGAGGAATTTAAAAAAAGGTTGGTGGACCAAATACCCTAAGATGAGAGAGAGCGTTGAACAAATGCTTTTCTAACACCCCCATCAATGTCTATCTATAGGTGAACTACAACTTTGGTTTAATGTCGAGTCAATACAGATGGCATGGTTGGACTTGTCCCTCCACCTTTTGGTGATGGGAAGTTGGATGGGACAAATTACACTCTTTGGAAGATAAAGATTAGGTCTATTCTTAATTTATATGAGTTGTGGAAAACCGCAACAAGGGTCTCCAAATCCTATTCCCACTTTGGCATGGAGGCAAAGAAATGCAAATATACACTGTGCCAACATCACAAGTGTCATTGATTCAGTGATAATCTTGATTTAGCATACTATCACAACTTTTGAGGATGGCAAGTGCTAAAGGACCAATATGAGATGAGGAATTTGACAAGGATTCAAAACCATGAGGATTAGCTTATAGTAGCAAAACATCATTCCAAAGGAGAAGCAACAAAGTAGTTCATATAGAAAATAAAGAATATGCAAGATCAGATGGAGACTTTGGGGATCACTAAGACCAGTGAAGAAGAGCTAGAACATAGGTGCATCAGAATGTTGCCCTCGAAGTATGATGGTTTGGTGATCTCACTAAAGACGCAAGTGAACAACCCCCACTACTATTAAGGAGTTTTCCACACTGTTGGTGGAGGAGATACATTTCAAACCCAGAGAGAGATGAGAGATGGTAGTAATGCTGCATTCTCTCCAAATGTAAAGAAAGGCAAGGGAAAGGGCTTCTATAACTCCAATGCTTCTAAAATGAAGAAGAAATCTAAGATAAAGTATTTGTATTGTAATAAGCCTGGTCACATAGTCAAATCATGTACAAAAGAAACCAGATGAAAAGAATCACACTTTGAAGCTTTGGAAGAAGGATTCTGGGAACAATGCTATATCCTTCTAAAGAGTCCTTATAGACCTCTTGAAGTGGGTCATCCTGAAAGACCTTTGTCACTGGAATTTGTCGTACAAACTCCCATTGGTTCTCAGCCCCTTGATCCATTTTGCTCTTGCCTTTCCTGTCCCTTTCCAAATTTAGATCTACAAAAAGCAAATCATCTATGGATGGCTTTCAGGACTGGGCATTGGATGGTCCAGGCATGTCTGGCTCAATGAGCCAATCATCTCTAGACTCCCTTGCTCCGGAAGGCTTTGATAAATCTAGAAACTCACTCATAGAGAGCCCTCCTAATTTGTCTACATTCTCTGGATGAATAGGTAACTTCGTAGAGCGAACACCATCTCCACCCATGTACATATTACCCTGGTCATTGCCTAGAGGTGCTCTATCAAGCTCTGAGAAAAAGTCTGCAATCTTAACAAGATACCGTTGTTGTGGATCCCTAAAGATCTCAGCTCCTTGAGCATTCATGTAGACATATTGAAGTCTCACATTGAGTGGTAACCCCATGATGTCGGCTTCAAATGGATTAAAAGATCTTGTGGGTGTCCTATTTGGGGCTAAGGGATGACTATTTGACGGCCCTAGATTGTCCATAGAAAATGAGCTAGTTGTCCTGGAAAGGGTATTAGATTGGGATTCAGAAAAGGTTTCAGCAATATCTGCCAAATTTCCTACCGATTGGGTTCCACTTTCCTGCGTAGGTACTCTAGAAGGTGCCCTAGACCCTATGGCAGTGTCTATATGACGTCCCAACCGCAAGTGCATAAGGTCAAATTTTAAGGTTGGTTTTTTTTATCTTTATTTTTTTATTTTTTATTTTTTTAAAAAAAATCCAAAAATTGCTTCAACCAATCACTCTTCGTATAGAGGGGTTAGGTACAAGTCTGCACAAGGGAATAGGTGTGGCAAAGGAGTGGATTTCACCTCCTACAATGCACACACACACGTTATGCTTGGTAATCTAAAAGATACCTTATGTAAGATTTGATAAAAAGTGATTAACAATAACCTTCACTTTATTAAGACTGTCTTTTAGGAGTTCTAATCGCAAGCGAGTTATAGGAGTCACCATGAAACTCACTTCATTCTCGCCTTCTTTTTCAATTCCCTCGTCCACCTCTCCTACTTCCTTAGTTTCTTTAATGATTTTTGAAGAAGCACCTTTCTTCAAAGACTTATCAACTCAACTTGGATTCCTTTCGGGATGACTCCAATCATCATCTTCCTCTTGCACTTTCTTCCTCTTCTTGGTACTTATCACTTCTTGGCTTTGTTGCCTAGCAGGTGTGCTCTTTACATGTTTTGCACGCTTTAGATGTGGGGTTTCCTTTGATGTGTTTGTAACAATCTAAACACATCAACATATACAAGACAGAATGCTCCCAAAAAAATCACTAAAAAGAGCATAAATGGAAAAGTGGAGAGAGAATAAATAAGACTTACACAATATCTGGCTGGTCACACAATGATGTATCCTTTGGTTAGATTTATCTTGTTGATATCACCATCTTCAAGGGTAAAAGGAAGAGAAACTTCTCCCACTTCAACATCTTCTATCGACATGCCAATATGACCATGCGGCAAAGCAATTCCATGGACAGTATCCACGGTGGGGTCTACATGCGAAACGGTCCTAGTAACTACCTTGGTATCACTGAACATCAAGGATACTTGTGTCCCTCTTTGGAATTGGGGAGACGCCATGAGGAGTAACACAGAAGGAGAATAAATAGAAAGAAAGAGTCCTAAAAGATATAAGAAAGCAAAAGATAAAAATAGAGCAAAAAAGCAATGGATATAAATAGAGGTGATATCAATAGAGGGATAGTTAAAAATAGAGCAAAAAAGCAATGGATATAAATAGAGGTGATATCAATAGAGGGATAGTTATAAATAGAGGTGATATAAATAGAGGAATAAATAGAGGTATTGAAATTAGGGTTTTAAAAGAAGAGAAAGAAGGAATAAACAAAGAAGAAGAGAAAAAATATATTATTATTTTTTTAAGAGGAGAAAAAATGTATAGAGAGAGGAAAAAAGAGAGTGAAGAAAGAGTTCGTGAGAGAGAGAAAGAGAGAAAGCTTAGGATTTAGAAAAGTAGAGATTCTTTGAGACAGAGAGAGAGAGAGAGAGAGAGAGAGAGAGAGAGAGAGAGGACAAGGGTTTTAGGAAAGAAAAAAAAGTTATTTTGAAAAGAGAGAAGGATTTTGCTTGGGGGGGAGGAAGGAAAGCTTTTGTTTTGGGAGGAGGGAGAGAGTGCTTTGATTTTTTTTTGGGGGGGGGAGCGCATAGAGAGAGAGAGAGAGAGAGAGAGAGAGAGAGAGAGAGAGAGAGAGAGAGTGGAACGTGTGTTATTTTTGGAAGGGAGGGGAGAGAGCGCATTATTTAGGGGATGGGGGGAGAGAGAGCGCGTTATTTGGGGGGGTGCCCCACTAAGGACGATGTCATCCTTAGTGGGGCACTGCACCCAAATAATGCGCTCTCTCCCCCTTCTTCCAAATAACATACGTTCCACAGTGCCATGTAGCCATAGGATCTTGATAAAAAACAAGTGGTAAATATGAACCTCCTTTACATTCTCTTGATCAATTTAAAGCATCTACAAAACCTTTAAAAAAATTTAAGTTCAAGACATCTATATGTAGGTAATAGTAATGTCCACCCTTAGTGGGCAAGCTTGCCTACGGTTGCCCTTAGTGGGAAAGGCTTGCCCACTAAGGGCGACTATCGCCTTGCCCACTAAGCCCTTAGTGGGCAAGCTTAACATTTAGTCCACTTTCTTTTTAGTCCGCCTTCCTTGTGTGTGCCAACTTAACATATACTTAAGGGGTTAGGTAGACATTATTTTCTTCCATCATTCCTAATGATGAGGAGTTTCCACTTGCTATCTTTCAATGAGTTAACTTTGTAAGCATAACTTTGTCATTGTGGCTAAGCTTAAAGGAGAGACCTTTATTATGATGATGATAGACATGCTCAGATGTTACATTTTGAATCTTTTCAAATTCTCCCATGCATTGTTGGGAAATACAAGGATGTACTCTTTATTTGAAATAAAAATGGGTGGAATCATAAAAGAGATGAAAAAAAGGTTAAAACTTAAATTGGGATCACGGCAGAGATATAAAAGTTATGCAATCATTATATGATAGTTAGTTATGGAATAATCATTATCTAAGAATTAGTTATGGAATAATCATTATATAGAATTTAGCTATGGAATAATCATTAAATGAGAGGTAGTTATGCATGCATTTATTGTATAGTATAATTATTGAAAATGAATTTTAGATTTTGTGTATTAATGACATTATTTATAATGATCATTTTTATAAAATGAGTATAATTTTGAAAAAAAAACTAATATGTATAGAATTCGTATTTAGACTTTGAATTCGTTGTCATTACTTTGTTGTATGTTTGTGAGATGGTTTTTTGAGAGCTTGTGTTTCTGAGCTGGTTTTCTAAGACCTTTTCTTGCCATGTAGAGTACTTCTTTTCACATTATTGTGGGAGGTTTGGAGAGTGATCCTATTGTTATAATTGTACAAGGTCGTTATTATATTATTAAAACTAATTATTTTGATGGAATATCAGGTCCTCACTCTAGATTGAAAGTTTTTGCAATCAAACCACAAGATGATGGTGTAGAACATCTTATACCTATCCAGTCAGCTAGACCCGCTGGAGAGGAACCATGTTATATCTTTGATAAAGATATCACAACAGAATACCTTGTTATTCCAATAATAGGAGAGTCAAGCAACACTATAGCAAGAACCCCAAAAGAAGTTATTATTGACCTTTACACAATAGGAGATTCTCCCACAAGTACACCACTTCAGAAGAGTGCGATCAAGTACTTATTGTTTGAGGAATCTCATGCTGGTGTTCTTCATAGATTGTTATTTGCAAGCACACATATTGAGAAACTAGAATAGATTCCTCAAATCTATAATGGTAATGTGGATTTTGAGTTGCCAAATGTACATGATCCTTCAGCCTCTCCAATGCAAGGAATGGAGCAAGCACATGATGGCCATTGTTGGGTGAAACCTGCAGAGAGTCATGTGAAGTTTCCTAGGGTTGTACGAAAGAGTTCTTGTGGAGGCTTATTTGAGTGCACTTATGCCTTGTGTGGAAGCAGAACTATGAACGGCACACCAAATACAACATCATGGATTGGTAAGCTTAATGTCTTGGCTTAACTTCAGTAAACTTTGATTTTATAAGAGTATGAACTTTGTAATTTTTCACATAATAGGAAAGCTTACATAGAAACTTCCCTCTTTGGGCTTAACAACGGATGGATATGGATCACTAGCTTGTTTCTACTACAAGAACAAACCTGTATATAGAAGAATGTGTAGTGCTACGGTGTACTATTGTATGCTTATTACTGATCCACATATGTCGAGATTAATGATACATCAAGGGGAACATTTGCATGAGGTGCAAAGGGGCGCATCAAGACATGCATTGCAAAAGATAAGAGAACTTGTGCAAGAGGCAATTTCAGAGGTTGCTACAAGTGCTCCAACGAAGGTACAAAAGGATATCATCAAACAACTCATAGGATGCAGTTATTAGGAAGCATACGAAGAATGAATCAAATATTAGCAACATGGAGTTGTCACTATTATTAGAACACATGCATCCCCTAATTCAATATCAAAGGTAATGTTCTTTCCATAATATTGATTTTAATTATTTGGTAATTCTTGTGAATGAACATTTACATAGTTTGTTAATTGGTCCAATTCTCTTGTAGATTCAAGAGAATGGTGCGTGCTTCTAGGATCAATAGTTCAGTGCAAGGAGCAGAGTCAAGTATCCTAGAATTAAAGAGACAATGTGCTTTTGAGTTCTTCCATGGTAGTCATTTTCCTAGACAATGTGCTTTTGAGTTCTTCCATGGTAGTCATTTTCCTAGGCAAGCTTTGGATGAGTCAGATCGGTGTTATGTATTTAAAATGTCAACCACAGGCCCTGCATCGGGTTTAGATCTGGTGAATCGTATGTGCCAAACAGGAGACGGGGATTTAAGGAAGAATGGGTTTGTTTTGATCATGTCAGGCGTGTGCAAGGATGGACAATAATGGCTGCACATGTATATGATTCAAGGTAGAGTTTGGTCTTGTTAAGTTCTTGAAAAAATTTGATCTTGTTTCTAGTACTTTTCCAATCGTCATATGATGGCATGCAGCCTGCAAGAGCTCATGACCATTGCAACTTATGAAATGAAAGAGGAGGACACAGTAGCACAAGTGCTTTTCTAGGAGATGATTAACAATGTTGTGGTCTAAAAAGGCTTCTCCAAGCTAGATTTTTTTGGCTTCATGGCTAATGAGGTTGGAGCCAACTGGAGGGCAGTTAGGACTGTCTATAACAATGGACCAGAGAATATTGGAAGGTCATGAGCGTTCATGTCTTTTTCATTGGGAACAAAGCTTGAACATTCATATAGTACAATATGTAGTTAGGAATTTTCAAGAAGAGCATAAGCAACTATGTCGTCAGTGGCGTTGCGTATTCAGTGAGGAAGAGGCACTTTTAAAATACAGACACATTAGATTATGGTGGATGAACGATAAAGTCGCTGATGCAAACTTACCAGCCATGGATTGTTAGCTTAGTTGATGGCATACTAGATATCCCCATTGGAGGAAACATCTTATAGTGGTAAGTAATGTTTTTCTTTGTTCTTGAAAAGAATAGATTGTATTTTGAATCTTAATTGTCAACTTAACTATCTGGTTATAGAATGCGGTTGGATGATGTAATTAACTTAATTTCCTGTTGTAGTATGTCGACGATGCTTGTGTGCCGCACATGCCAACCACTAATCTAGCAGAAACGAAACATGCAAGTTGGTGATGAGCGTGAGAGGGTTTTAAGGGAACCATCTATTTATATGATGCACTTGTTTCAGACCTCGCTAATTCCCTCTTGCAATCCACCACAAAGAAGCAAATGATGTGGGCCAATAGTCAACAAGGTACAAAAGTAACATATCAGATATGGCAACCAAGTGAATAGATTCGGCAGTCTCAAGTACAGCTACGGTCTTTGAGCGTTTGGTCATTAAAGTTGGGCAGATGGAAGTTTTTGTAATTGAGACTGAGGAATCACTAGTGCGCAGTGATGAAAAATACCAGGTGACTATGGGAAAGAATCCTTCATGCACATGTCCCGATTTTCAAATCAAGGGAGGTGCTGAACGACCATATTGTGCATGCAAGCACCTTTGTATACTTGCGTATCTTTGGGTTAGATGCGAACCATAATATGTTTATACATCAACCCACTCTAAAAAAAGGAGGACCTAATGAGAATGTTCAACAGTAGGAAAACAATGAGAAAAGGACCTAGTACTATTGATAACATTATACTGTAGTTTTGAAAAGATCCTTTATGTTGCAATAATAAAATGTCCAACTATTTACTTTTTATTTTTTTTATGTTTTAGCAAGACAATTAATATGGTTAGATGTCAATGCCTTGAATATGTTCATTCCATTCATCTACTTTTTCAAAAAAAAGTGGATAGACCTGCATCTACTTTTCTAAATTTAGGGAAAAGCCATGCATCTACTTTTCTAAATTTAGGAAAAATCCAAGCATCTACTTTTCTAAATTTAATAACCATGCAAAGTAGCTTTTTGCTTTGTGTATCTATAAATTTGACCCCTACCTCTTACTCTAATCCTCACTTCCAAATCTTGTTGCCTTCCTCTCCCTCTTGTTGCATCCCTCGCCCTCTCATTGTATTTCTCTCCCTCTCTACTGTTCTCTTCCTTACAACCCTCACGGCCATCAACTACCTTTGTTTATCTCTAATGGCTTCTTCTAATGGCCCTAGCTATACTCTGAAGGAAACCCTGGAAAGGGTTTGCAAAGATTTATGCAACAAAACAGGCGTAGATGCAACAGAATATATCAGAATCACGGCAAAGGCTCGTAATCTTTGGACAAAGGTGCTAGCAGATGAGCCTATTGATTCTGGAGATTTGTTCATGTGTGGAACATGAAGATTGGAAGTGCCATCGGTACTTGGCAAAGATTTGGATATATTGCTTAAGAGACTGAGGAGTCCTTACAGGAGGAGTTAAAGAATAAAGTAGCCCAAAAAAGTGTATAGGTTTAGGATCCGTAGGTAGTTATAGTGTGTTTTCGATTTTTAACAATGTTAGATTGCAGTAGCCTATGTAATAACCTTTTTTTGGAATAAAGTGGTTTCAACTATAGATCGCCATGTCCTTTGTATTAATTGTGGGTTTGTTGTTGTTATGATTAATTATATCAGATTTTAGGTTTATTGTATGTTTTGAATAACAGCGTCATGTTCTTATCTCTCTCTCTCTCTCTCTCTCTCTCTCTCTCTCTCTCTCTCTCTCTCTCAAATAATTAGGCCATGATCTCAATCATAATTGAAAAATTATTGACCTTAATAAATTTACGTTATTCATTGCTTCTTATGCAAGGCGGCATAGTAGATAGCTTGTATGTATAAATCTTGAAATTATTCACCTTGTTAATTGTACTCATCACCTTGTTAATTGTACTCACATGCAAAGATATGCCCACCACATGCAAAGGCTTTAAATGCTATAGGGAGGGTGGGAGAGATGAGAGAGAGGGAGGGTTGGAGAAGGAGAGAGAGGGAGGGTGGGAGAGAGAAAGGAAGGGAGAGAGGAGAGAGAGGGAGGGTGGGAGAAGGAGAGAGGGGGTGGGTGGGAGAGAGAAAGGGAGAGAGGGAGAGGAAAGAGGAGGGTGGGTGGGAGAGTGAAAAGGAGGGAAGAGGATGGGAGAAGGAGAGAGAGGGTAGTGTGGGACAAGGAGAGAGAGAGAGAGAGAGAGAGAGAGAGAGAGAGAGAGAGGGGGGGGGGTAGTGTGGGACAAGGAGAGAGGGAGAGAGAGAGAGAGAGAGAGAGAGAGAGAGAGAGGGTAGTGTGGGACAAGGAGAGAGAGAGAGGGAAGAGGGTCGGATAAGGAGAGAAGGGAGGGTGGGAGAGCAAAGGGGAGGGTGGGAGAGATGAGAGAGAGGGAGGGTGGGAGAGATGAGAGAGAGGGTGGGTGGGAGAGATAAAGGGAGAGAGGGAGAGGAGAGGGTGGGTGGTGGGAGAGTGAAAGGGAGGGAAGAGGATGGGAGAAGGAGAGAGAGGGTAGTGTGGGACAAGGAGAGAGAGAGAGAGAGGGAAGAGGGTGGGAGAGCAAAACGGAGGGTGGGAGAGATGACAGAGAGGGAGGGTGGGAGAAGGAGAGAGAGGGAGGGTGAGAGAGAGAAAGGAAGGGAGAGAGGAGAGAGAGGGAGGGTGGGAGAAGGAGAGAGAGGGAGGGTGAGAGAGAGAAAGGGAGAGAGGGAGAGAAGAGAGAGGGAGGGTGGGAGAGTGAAAGGGAGGGAACAGGGTGGAAGAAGGAGAGAGAGAGGGAGGGTCGGAGAGAGAAAGGGAGAGAGGGAGAGGGAGTGTGAGAGAAGGATACAGAGAGAGGGAGTGTGAGAGAAGGGGAGAGAGAGAGAGAGAGAGAGAGAGAGACAGAAGAGGGTGGAGAGGAGAGAGGAGAGAGAGAGAGAGAGAGAGAGAGAGAGATGGTGGGCTGGACTGGGCTAGAGAGAGATAGTTCAAGTAGAGAGAGAAATCCAAGAAAAGCTCCCTCCACCAAGCTCCCTCAAAAATCACACTCATATGTTATGGATGTCATAGGGCTGGCAGAGCGGATGGGCTCCAGGGGTTTAGCAATGGACCTGGTTTGAATCTTTCCATGATCAATGGGGTTTGCCTGGAAAGGAAACGGTTGGAATGGAAAGATGGGTACTGGAGAAGGTCGTGGTGGTAGAGCTGTGGGTGAGTGGTCAATTGGGCGTGGTGCCACCAATAATGCATGGTGCCCAGAAGGAGACGAGGGTAATGTTTTAAAATTAGGTTTGGGTTGGCATTGGAGCGGTGACCAATTGCATGGAATAGCTGTCTCATATGTTGTCATCAAGAAAGATCGCCCATTTGCAAGCTTGATCAAAGGTGGAGGGGTCCTTGACCAACATGTAGTCGTGAAGCCTTGGATTGTGCAAACCCAAGAGGAAACGGTCCATTAACTGCTTGTCACTCAATTTTTCCCTTGCTTCGCAATGCAAATCAAGGTGCTTAATGTGTGCGACGTAGTCGCGTAAGGTTTCCTCTGGTTTTTGTTCCGATTGGACAGATGGATGACGGGGCTCCATTTGGGCCCGTACAATGCAAACCCAAGAATGAAGGCCTCTCTCAGTGCTCTCAATGTGCCTTTGTGTCGAGGATCCAAGAATTGGAACCATTCCACTGCCTTGCCTTCAAGGCTAAGCCCAAGGAGATGGACTTCTTTGCATCACCAAAAATTACAAATGCCTAACATATTTGGTTAAAGACCTCTAGGTGGAGTACGAGGTCTCCAAATCCGTGGAATTTCAGCATAAGTTTGAAAATTTTCACCCACATGGATTGTGTATGTAATGTCTGTGGGTGAAAGTGTTGTGCCACTCCCCTTCGTAGAGCTTGCGCTAAGCTCGAAATGTCAAGTTGTGGCTCAAGGGGAGGTGGTACATGGGTGGGGGTGGGAATAGATCCGTGGTTATAGGTGGAGATATGTGGGTGTGCTTGGGGCATCTATTCACGCCGGGGTGCATGTATGGAGGTGTACCACTAGATGAGAGCTCTTCATAAATCGTTTCGCCCTCACGGCGGCCAAACGTGTTTGGTGTGGCGATCACATGTGAATGTGCAATGGTGGGGCTGCCGCCCAATGGAATGGGGGGCACATGCAACCATGACCGAAGGTGTCCATGGTGTGCATCGAAGCTTAGAAAAGCTTCAACGGTGCGCACACGAACGTGAAATAGGAGTTTTGGATCCCTTTTGCCTCACGTGTGAATGCTCCCTTAAGGTGAAAATGGTCTTTTAAGGTGTTTCTTGCGTATAAAAATGACCCTAGTGAGTCAAGGAGGTAGACCATAAGCACCTCTAAAGATTTGGAAAAAAAACTTTTGGACGGTCCGTCTAGATGCTTACAAGTGTACACCCATTGCTTTGGGTGTGAACGGACATGGCAAGTTTTTTTTCTCGTTTTTTTTTCGGGAAGGTCCACCCCGACGTTCACGAGCGTGCACCCATGGCTTTAGGTGCGAACGGTCGTGGAAATTTTTTTTTCGAGAAGGTTCGCTTAGACGCTCACAAGAGTACGCCCATGGCTTTAAGTGCGAACGGACGTGGTAAGTTTTTTTTCGAGAAGGTCCGCGCGGACGCTCACAAGTGTATGCCCATGGCTTTAGGTGTGAACTGTCGTGGGGCAAGCTTTTTTTTCAAAATTTATTCTTTTTTTTCGAGAAGGTCCGCTTGGACGCTCACGAGCGTACATCTGTGGCTTTATGTGTGAATGGTTATGGCAAGGTTTTTTTCAAAAAAAAATCAGGAAGGTCTACTCGAATTCTCACGAGCATACGCCCGTGGCTTTAGGTGCGAACGACCGTTGGCAAGTTTTTTTTTTTAGTTTTGGGAAGGTCCGCGTGACACTCACAAGCGTACACCCGTGCCTCCTCATTAATGCAAGGTAGGTGAAAAAAGGCTAAAGTTAGAGGTTAACTCTAAATTAGTGGTTTTCAAATAATTTACAGGCACTATAACTTTAAAAAAAAGATTAATCCTTCTTGATTCCATTGTTAATCACCTTTTAACCCTCTTCTTTGCTCTCTAATTACTTCATAATGATGAAGAGTTTGGGATGGGGATTCGATAGGTGGATTAGCATTGTTTAGGCTAACCGAATGATTTGATCATCTCTAATTAATCTCTCTAATTAGGTCTCTAATTAAACCACTCACAAAAGAGGAAAAATTAGGCAAATGAGACCTAATTAGTGCTAATTCTCACTAATTGTGACCTAATGGGAGTGGACTAGGCATGGAATTAGGTCAAGGCAAGTGTTTAGAACACTAATGCCACTCCAATTTTTAGCTCTCTATAAGATCACTAATCACACTACCCATTAGATTAGTGATAATTAGTAAAAATTAACAGATTATTTAAGATTTTTTTATTTTTTGGTGGATTAGGATTCTGTCTTACATTCCTAAGCTACCTATGTACACTAATCTAACACAAAACATGTTTGGAAGCAAAAAAAACATTAACACAAAACACTAGGTTTAAGCAAAAACCCTCTTCTTTGAGCTCTCTAATCACCCAAATCTTTAGTTTTTTTGCCTAAACACTTGCTACTCCTACTCCCAACCATAAGCTATGCACAAAATCAAAACAAAAGCAACAAAAACAACAAAAAAAATTCAACAAAACAAATCCAACAACCAAAAACCGAATTCCATAGCTACTTAGCACCGGGATATCGAGGCTCCGTCGGATTTGAATCGAAGAAGACTTTGACAAGTAGCGGATTAGCGCTCCCTCGCAGGAAAGATGTTAAGCTCACCCTAAAGTGTCGTGGGAAGTTATTGATTCGCCGAGCTCAAGCTATGCTCAAGAGCTCCACCATAGCCGCTCATCACCGTCGTCCTCCCACACTCGTTGTCACACCAAGGCGGTTGCTCTAATCCAACGAGTGGTGCAACCTCTCTCTCACGAAGATCATGTGTGGGATCTCCACGGAAGACGATCGCTATGGTAGCCTAATCACTCAAGCAAGAGGGAAGCTTGAGAGAACAAGTGATTAGCATTAATCACTCCCAACCCCTAACCCTAAGCACACCACACATGCTAGATTAGAGTTGCAAGAGAGAGAGAGAGAGAGAGAGAGAGAGAGAGAGAGAGAGAGAGAACACTCACAAACAAGAGAAATTGGTTTTTATAGTTCCAAGCCTTTTCCCACTAGGCCACCCAGGAGTAAGTGACCCGATGTGCCCAAAACATAGTTATAAGGCTTTTCTCTATGGTTGACCAACCGACCAAGATCCTCTTGTCTGTCCTTCAAGACTCAATACTTGCGAGCGTCTTTAGGGCATTTCCCTCATCAAATGACGGGAATTACAATATAGTGCGGGCATCCATTGCATAAGTGTGCGGCATAGTTATCGTAGGAATGTGTTAACCAATATGTGGTTAAAAATTGTTGGACAATGTTGTTTCTTATAGTTTTAGTGGCATACGCATAAAGGCGCAATGTGATAAACGCCATATACATAACAAGAACAAACAGAAACATAGAGATTTTAAAATAGATTGCCAACTAAACTCAAAATTTATATTTTGTTTTGATATATCTATATCGTTATAGAATGGTTTTAACACAGAGATCATCTTATAGATAACAATGAATTACTCGATGTTACATGTAACATCTCTTGGCATCTCTATCAGTAATCCTATAAATGACTGTTGATATCTCCTAAAATTGACTACAGTATAATATCCGGGTGAATATTGTTCTCCATCTTCTTCGCTTCTAAGTTATCTCCAACCTTGTTCTCTAAAGATTGTGCATATTGTGTTATTGCACAATTCACCAAAGCCCATTTTGACAAGAATGTATGGGCATTGTTGGACAATGATGTTTTTGATAGTTTTAGTGGCATAGGAATAAAGAAGCAATGTTGATGGCTATGTTTTTTTTCCAGGGGATAAAGGAGCAATAATGGGATCTTTCTTATGGAGGTGGGGAAGGAAAAATGTGGGGAGGACTATTGTGGATGGAAAATGATTGGTTTTTTGACACGAACTATGAAAGGGTGGACGCCCAATGTGGGTAAGCATGGTGTGGATATCTATTTTGACATCATAGAGTAGAATATCTATTTTGACACGAAATATGAAAGGGTGGATGCCCGATGTGGATATCTATGAAAGGGTGGATGGCTGATGTGGATAAGCAAGGTGTGGATATCTATTTTGACATGAACTATGAAAGGGTGGATGCTCGATGTGGATAAGCATGGTGTGGATATCTATTTTAACATCATATAGATGCATAATATTCATGTGGCCATTATGGAGTATTGATGGGGGCATGATTAATACTATGGGCCCACAATAGGCAATCAAGAGTCCAACACCTTCTTCGTCCCCTCAATCTTGAGCAATGCAATATTTGTATGGATAAGCCTTTTAGATGCTATGCACTGCTACTCGTGTCATCATGGCATTTACAAAGGACAAGCAATACACCCACAAAATGTGCACACATGCCCAACTCAATTACAAGTATGTAGACAAAGCTATGTTAACATGAGCATAAGGATACGAACAATGCATGTTCAAGGCGTAATTGAAGAACCCATTCACTAGTATAGGCAATGACGTCGTGTGGACATGGGATGAATGGTGATGTAGCATGTAATCCCCCCTCCCAAAAAAAAACCCCAAAAAAAACACTCACTCATAAACAACTTGTGGGTTGACAAAATGTGCTTGAACCCCCGAATGCATGTGCATGTGGATAACCATTGTCCTAATAAAATGTTGTCTCCTTGGGTACCAAATGGCATACATTTATCCTTTTACTTCTCCCTATTCGTAGAGATAATAATTATATATTATCTTGGTTCTTTTTTGGGCTAGGATTGCTTAGTTGGAATTCTAAGCTATCTACCTCCCATGTAATTGTCTCTTGATCATTGTCTAAGCCAATGATTTGGTGCTAGGTGACCATAAAAGGACCTCAAACATTGGTACATCTACTCTCCCAATGTTCAATCCATAGTAAGAACTGAGACTATGGATTAGAGTGGGTCTACTAAATAATACCTAAATTGATATCTAGCATTGGGAAGGCCACTAAATGTATGTAAACTATTTTCCTCATGTTGATCCTCTTTAATCTCAAATCATTTTTTGTGATCTTACCTTTAAACCCATGTAGGCGAAGGAAGCTCTCCCTTCACCCCATTGGCAAGGAGCATTCCGATGTGACAACAGAGTGAGGATGTGACGGACGAGCTGGCGCACCCACATCGAGAAGTTACAATTGCGCCTCTAATGTAAGGCCCAATGACACATGCTTCGACAAGGCTAAGGTTAGCTCTTGAATTGAACACCATGTACATAATAGGAACAAACGGAAACATAGAGACTTAAAAATAGATTGCCAACTAAACAAGGCATTTATATTTTGTTTTGATATATCTATATCATTGTAGAATGTTTTTAACACAAAGATCATCTTATAGATAACAATGATTTACGTGATGTTACATGTTATGACTATTGGCATCTCTGTCAGTAATCCTATAAACAATTGTTGATATCTCCTAAAATTGACTAAGGTATATGTGTTACTAAGGAATATCCGAATGAATACTATCCTCCATCTTTTTCATTTCTAAGTTGTGTGCAGTCTTGTGCTATGAAGATTATGCATATTGTGTTACTACACAAGTCACCAAAGCCCATTTTGACAAGAATGTATGGGCATTGTTGGACAATGTTGTTTCTGATAGTTTTCGTGGCATATGCATAAAGGCGCAATGTTAATCATATAGATGCAGAACATTCATGTGGCCATTATAAACTATTGATGGGGGCGTGATTTACACTATGGGCCCACAATAGGCAATCAAGAGCCCAACTGTTTCTTCATGCCCTCAATCTTGAGTAATTCAATATTTGTATGGATAAGCCTTGTAGGTGCTATGCGCTACTACTTGTGTCATGCAAAGGCCAACCACTACACCCACAAAACGTGCACACATGCCCAACTCAAGTACAAGCATGTTGCAAAGCTATATTAACATGAGGATAGGGATACAAACAATGTGTGTTCAAGGAGTAATTTAACGACCCATTCACACTAGTATAGGCAATGACTTCATGTTGCATGGGATGAACGGTAATGTTGCATGTAATCCCCCCCCCCCCTCCCAAAAAAAACTACTCTTAAAAAGTTTGTGGCTTGACAAAATGTGCTTGAACCCCCAAGTGCATGTGCATGTAGATGCCCGTTGTCCTAGTAAAATGTTGTCTCCTTGGGTACCAAATGGCATACATTTATCCTTGTACTTCTCCCTATTCATGGAGAAAATAATTGTACGGTTCTTTTTTGGGCTAGGATTGCTTAGTTGGAATTCTAGGATATCTTCTTCCCATGTAATCGTCTCTTGATTATTGTCTAAGCCGGTGATTTGGCGCTAGTTGATCATAAAAAGACTTCAAGCATTGGTACATCTACTCTCTCAATGCTCAATCCATGGTAAGAACTGAGACTATGGATTAGAGTGGGCCTATTAAACAATACCTAAAATGATATCTAGCATTGAGAAGGCCACTAAATGTATGTAAATTGTTGGCCTCACGTTTGATCCTCTTTAATCTCAAATCATTTTTTGTGATCTTAACTTTAAACCCATGTAGGCGAAGGGAGCTCTCCCTTCACCCCATCGGCAAAGAGCATTCCGATGTGACAACGGAATGAGAATGCAATGGACGAGCTAACGCACCCATATCGAGAAGTTACAATTGCGGTTCTAAGTTAAGGCCCAACGACACATGCTTAACAAGGCTAAGGTTAGCTTTTGAATTGAACACCATGACAAACGCCATATACATAACAAGAACAAATGGAAACATAGACTTAAAAATAGAGTGCCAACTAAACTCAGTGTTTATATTTTGTTTTGATATATCTATATCATTCTAGTATGTTTTTAACACAAATATCATCTTGTAAATAACAATGAATTACTTGAAGTTACATGTTACATCTCTTGGCATCTATGTCAGTAACCCTATAAATGATTGTCGATATATCCTAAAATTGACTAAGGTATATGTTTTATTGAGGAATATCCAGGTGAATATTGTCCTCCATCTTTTTCATTTCTAAGTTGTGTCCAGACTTGTCCTGTGAAGATTGTGCACAATGTGTTACTACACAAGTCACCAAAGCCCATTTTGACAAGAATGTATTGGCGTTGTTTGGACAATGTTGTTTCTGATAGTTTTAGTGACATAGGCATAAAGGAGCAATGTTGATGGTGGCTATGTTTTGAAGGGGATAAAGGAGCAGTAATGGGATCTTTTTTATGGAGGGAGGTGGGTTAAGGAAAAATGTGGGGAGGACTATGGTGGATGACACAGGTGGACGACCAATGTGGATAAGCATGATGTGGATATCTACTTTGACATCATATACATGCAGAATATTCATGTGGCCATTATGGACCATTGATGGGGCAATGCAATATTTGTATGGATAAGCCTTTTAGATGCTATGCACTGCCACTCGTGTCATCATGGCAGTTGCAAAGGCCAAGCACTACACCCACAGAACGTGCACACATGCCCAACTCATGTTGACAAAGCTATGTTAACATGAGGATAAGGATACAAACAATGCATGTTCAAGGCGTAATTCAAGGACCCATTCACAGTAGTATAGGCAATGACGTCATGTTGACATGGGATGAATGGTGATGTAAAATGTGATGCTATCTCATGGCAAAGAACTACGCCACAGCACTACTTGTTGACGCAAAATCATGATTAATAGCAAAACATTAATATGTGAGAAAACACTCATTTGCATTAATTACTGACTCCCCTTGAAATATTAATCTGTGGCAAAACACTTAAAACACCCAACATAGAGCCTTTAAACAGAGGGTGTTGTTCCACGGGGAGAAGAATCCTTCTCCAAAACTACTAAGCCTGAAGCTTCTCGTCTTCTCCTCACAACTGGACATCGCTTCCACTTCCTATGCTAATCCCTAGAGCTGATTGCTACATTCTGACAAACACCCCCTTAATCCACAGCTTAGAAAATCATCTTCGCAATGCTAGTTTCAAGCAAGAATGGAGCCTAGTAGAGCTTGCTCATTCACCTATCTCAAGCCTTCTAAGTTTAGCTCATAGCTTTGAAGTACCATCAAACCCATAGATTCAGATCTTACGAATCTCCTTGCTTCAACGCTTTCAATTGCTGAACCCACATTAGAGGTAGCAATCTCTCACAAAACATGAAAAAACCTGCAAATCCACAATAGAAAGCTTGATTCAATTGTCCCCGGGTTTGAACCTCTAGGCAGGTGCGCCTGATTTCAAACCAGGGTGGCTGCTGCCGGTGGTTGATGTGATGTTGCCCATCACAACCCCCCACCCCCCCCCCCCCCTCCAAAAAAAAAAAAAAAAGGTTTTTGATTCCATTGCATCGAAAAAAGAATTTATAGACTTCTAGTATAGTATCCAAAATCAAGTAAAGTCCCTCATAAAGTAGTGAAATTGGCTTTTAAACGAAATATTCACACAGCCTTCTACCCTTCACCCACTAGAATGTAGCTTTTTTTCTCCTTACGAGTTTACAGGACACATGCTATATTTACAATGATGACCATGGATCTTAGATCTTGCTTATGCATATCTATCTACTACAGATGTAGCCCTAATTATTGTATATTACAATGATGACCTTGGATCTTAGATCCTACTTATGCATACCTATCTACTAGTAATGCATACAAAAGGTTACTGGTTGTCTCCACTTGTGCATGCTCTAAGTTCTAATACACATGAGAGCTGCTCTGTCTTGCTACTTCACAAGTTCTCTGGTGAGCTCCAGATGCCTTGGTTGCCTGCCCTTGGTCTTGGTTCTCTAGCCCTTGGTATCGGCTTGGGAACCTCTGTATCTGGATGCCCAAGATGCCCCTTCTTTTTATATAGGGAAGTGATAGCAAGTCGGGTTGATCGTAGTAATCACGACCTTAGGCTAACTAAACGTCCTTAATTAGACAAATAGTGTCAATGCAATGCAATACAGCTATATTAGATGAATGGGTTTACAATGAGATCTAAATAGATCTATGATGCTGTCCTAGATGAATATCCTTCTCGGGATGAGATGGATGGGCTGAATGCTGAAGATGAGGACTGTTCCTTACTCCAATGCTGAGGTCCACCCTTCGATGCCGGCTTCCCTCTATGTAGGAGGTAGGAATGATGAACTATATGCTGAATATGCTGCCTATGGTGCTGAATATGCTGATTTGATGACTATATGCTGGATGAACTGCTGTCCCACTGACTTTCCCTTGTCTCCTGGGAAGGAAACGCTGAAGGGAATGCTTGGAACTGATGCGATGCTGTCTGTATGCTGAAACGCTGATGTACTGATGCTGAACTGATGAACAGATGATGAACTGATGCTCTCCTTGTTGCCTAAGAAGGAAATGCTGAGGAGAGGATGATCAATGCGTTGCTGATCTGAGATTAAGGACTGAATGGATGCGCTTCTTATATATATGCGTGAATAATGCTGGTCGGCCAGCCTTGCTGCTGTCCGCTGGTCATAACATGCTGTCAGCTAGTCATAAAGTGCTGTCAGCTGGCCATCATGTGCTGTCGGTTGGTGCTAACAACCCCGACCTGATGCAAATGAATGCCTTACATGCTCATGAAGGCTAAGGTACTAATGTTGGTGCTGAAACACCCCCATATACATGCTTATGCTGATATCTGCCTCAATAATACTTAGATGTCTTGATTAATGCTTGATGATGCCATGCCACTTGTACCTGATGGGTGTGCACGTGACATTCCCCTCTGCTAAACTGTTGCTAGGTGGTATACCTAGCAACCTTTCGTACCAATGTGACATGTGAGAGATTGATCGTAGTAATCACAACCTTAGGCTAACTAAACTTCACTTAATGATGTTTAAGAGATAGACAAATAGTGTCATGCAATGCAATTAGATGAATGGGTTTACAATGAGATCTAAATAGATCTATGATGCTGTCCTAGATGAATATCCTTCTCGGGATGAGATGGATGGGCTGAATGCTGAAGATGAGGACTGTTCCTTGCTCCAATGCTGAGGTCCACCCTTCGATGCCGGCTTCCCTCTATGTAGGAGGTAGGAATGATGAACTATATGCTGAATATGCTGCCTATGGTGCTGAATATGCTGATTTGATGACTATATGCTGGATGAACTACTGTCCCACTGACTTTCCCTTGTCTCCTGGGAAGGAAACGCTGAAGGGAATCCATGAAACTGATGTGATGCTGTCTGTATGCTGAAACGCTGATGTACTGATGCTGAACTGATGAACAGATGACGAACAGATGCTCTCCCTGTTGCCTAAGAAGGAAACGCTGAGGAGAGGATGATCAATGCGTTGCTGATCTGAGATGGACTGAATGGATGCGCTTCTTATATATATGCGTGAATAATGCTGGTCGGCCAGCCTTGCTGCTGTCCGCTGGTCATAACATGCTGTCGGCTAGTCATAAAGTGCTGTCGGCTGGCCATCATGTGCTGTCGGCTGGTGCTAACAACCCCGACCTGATCCAAATGAATGCCTTACATGCTCATGAAGGCTAAGGTACTAATGTTGGTGCTGAAACACCCCCATATACATGCTTACGCTGATATCTACCTGAATAATACTTAGATGTCCTGATTAATGCTTGATGATGCCATGCCACTTGTACACCTGATGGGTGTGCCATGTCCAAAACTGCCCAACTCGAGCCATACTCTGCCCGGTACTTTTCCTAGAAGGCACCTGCAAGTAGGAAGCATGTCCCCATGGCAGTCACATGGGTGATGCACGTGACAGCAACATCGGCCAATACGCTTTGCCAAGATGTGATACTCAGGGTTTTTATTCACAACATGCATCAAAGACATTTATGGGGCAGCTCTATGGGTCGCAAGTCAACAGGTTGATCCGACAAGGGAGCGGAGGGAGCTTGGTACAAATATTTTATTACACCTGAGAGCTGGAGACATAGGAACATACTATACCATACTCCATTATCCAGCATACTACAAGATTCAAGGATGCAGCCGTTGAATGTCCAAAGAGGGGTTTGGTCATCCACAGTAATCGAGTATGAGGATTGTCGTATGTCCAGGGAAGGGTTTGATCATCCACACAGTCATTGACCATGGGAATTCAACATAAGCTGCTCTCTGATTTGTTAATATGGAGAAAAATTCTCACCAAAAGACATACTTACAAGCCCAGAAGACTACCAAGCTAGATATCGAATAGATGCTCAATTAGAGGGAAAAGCTCATAGCACCTCACCCTACATCCACTACCTTGGAACATCACTGTGACCCCAAATGAGGCACCAACAAAAAAGTAACTAGGATAGACAGGGATCATGGATCTGTTTTACGTACACATCGAAGTTGTCTTCCAAAGATTAGAAAATGGCCACCCTTGTAAACCCATTGCTTGTATAGAGATTAAGCTTGCAGCCTCAGCAAAGGAACATCTAGCTTGAACTCACTAGGTCAACACAGTGCTTATTTGGCTAGGTAGATCAGCAGCCATGTAAAAGCAAGATGACAAGAATTGAAGCTTCCACCTACATGCTACATTACAAGCCGGAGGGAATGTCACAAAATCCCTAATTTCTCATAACATGCAAAGCATGTTAACCCTGGGCACGCATATGTATTATGGATCATGTGGGCAGGGCCCATATGGAGTCCAAGGGCATGACAGGATGTTTTGGATCCTGGGCAAGGCCCATCGAGATTTTTGGATGGTGCCAACGTGGATTTTTGGGTCTTGTATGGGTGGAAATACTATAAAGACTAAGCAATATCAATGGTACTTGTATGGAATCCGACCATCTACATAGGGTGTACTAGATGGCAGGCAATATTTTTGGAATGAATAGAACTGATGGGTAATTTTCAAAGTCTACATGTGCATATGCATATGTGATGCATGTTTGAACATTATTTTACATTGTTTTCTTGCATGGACTGTTGGGATCCGGAGTCTCATGTGTGTGTCCCCTCAAGTGTGAACCCATGTTGTGTGTCCAGATGTGTGTGTGTGTGTGTGTGTGTGTGTGTGTGTGTGTGTGTGAAAAACTGGACTAGATTTTGGGCCCTTTGGTCCATTTATCATATAAGAAATCAGCTACTCTTTGCCACACAAGATATTCTCTGTTTTGCTTTCTTCAGGAGATTCCTTCTTTTATCTCTTCAGGATTCTTTTGACCTTGGAGATCTTCCCTTGCATCAACTACAAGTGTTCTTTGATTCCTTTTGAATTTTAGCTGTCTCATAGTTGGATAGCTGGGATTTCTTCAAGAGATCCCTTCTTTTATCTCTTCGGGATTCTTTTGATCTTGGAGATCTTCCCTTGCATCAGCTATAAGTGTTCTTTGATTGCCATAGCTGGGCTTGTAACTTACCTCATGTTTTCTATATTTAGATTGCGGGTTTTCTCCTCCATTTGTAGATTTCCCACTAGTAATGTAACGTATTACCCAAAAAAAAAAAGTGTGAGAGAAAGGGAAAGAAAAGGAAAAACTAGAGCCAAATGCATGGCAAACACCTAAGAAAACTGTCCCTCTTAAACAAAGCCCTATTGTGCCTTGTAATTGGATAGAAGGAACCTCTATAGCAGGGCAAACTTCTGAGTGCATGAAATCTGGGGTAATGTTACGAGTGTGGGCAGAATGTGGGCTGTAGTTGTGAGGGGTGACCCCTTGTTTGCCCACACTGTGACTAATCTTGATGTATCTGCTGGCACTGACACTGTTTTACATGCAAGTAATATTCGTGATGATATTCCAGATTATACATTGCATAGTGATACAGGGAGCCAAGCAACCATGCAAAGTGTGTTAGGATTTGTCCATCTTAGTATGAGGGAACCGGCCCTTTTTTTATTGGCGCATATGTATTTTTCTATGATTTATGCTAGTCACTCATGGCCTCCTTTATAAAGGCCTTCTCCTCTCATCACTCTTGTATCCAATCCCAAGCACACATTGTAAGCCTCTTGCTAATCACTAAAGTGATCTTGTCAACAACCTCTCTCTCTCTCTCTCTTTTCTTTTGTCTATGCTTCCGCCTATGCATACTCCAACATGGTATCAGACGTCTAGGTCCCAACTTCCATCATCTGCATCATAGTTGCCAGGTGTTTCATGAAACGCGTTTCATAAGCGTTTCTTTCAAATCCCAGACATTTCAAAAACGTTCCATACAAAAAGGGGGGATATAGGCCCCAAAATTTATATATAAGTTTATACTAGTAAAAAATATGTTGCCTTCCCTGCAAACAATATTAAACATGCATCATTTGCACATTAAAACATGTTTACAAGTTTTTTAAAAAGAATCTGGGTAAAAAACGCTTAAATCGTACAGTTCCCAGGTGGACACGAATGAAACGTGTTTCATTCATATGAAATGTTTCGTTTCATTCAAACTGAATGAAACGCATTTCATTGCAACTATGATCTGCGTTTTGATCCCCTCCTCTCTCTTGTATTTCCGGAAGCTGTAGGTGGCTGCGTTTTCTGCTGAATCTGTGTTTTCTTCCCCGATTGCCTCTTCGCATCAGCGTTTTTCTCCTGTGGAGCTCTTGCCTCGTGCAACCCCTGCAAGGCGACAAGTTGCAAGTGGAAGGTGGCTGCGTTTTGCTTTTCTAAGCATTTTGTAACATGCGGAAGCTTCAGGGGAGATCGGTAACTTCAATGCTCAGAAATCAGCACACTTTTCGCGACGAAAATATCGCACAAAACTGAATATGGATGTGCAGAAAAGAGAGAGAGAGAGAGAGAGAGAGAGAGAGAGAGAGGACACAGTATTGGGTCCCGAATACCCTCTGTAGAGCCCCCACCACGAATGGTGTATTTGCTTTTATTAGAATGATGCAAATCTGAAAATAAAAGACTAAACCTGAACCTTCTTGGCTGAGGAGGATCCTCTGCCCTTGACCTTCAAGTCTTCACCCTTTGCGTTAGCTTCTCTTTGGCTGTCCTGGCCCTTGAGTTAGCTCCAGCACTTGGTGAATTATGAGATGAAATGAACTGAAATATACCTTAAGTATTTATACCCCTTCAAGATGCTGGTCTGCTGGTTGCTTTTCTCTCCACAACTTGCAAAATAGCATTTAATGCTGAATAATGCCACCTGTTCACACCAACCCGGCCGCTAGCTTTCCCATCGCTTCTGTCCAAGCTGATTGCGCAGCCCTATGCTCTGGCCGCCTACAGTCCTGGCTGCCCTATGGGCTAGCTGACTGGCTAGGCTCACCCAAATGCATGTCGGCTGCCTGGCGGCTGGCCAAGCCCTCTTGGGCTGGCCGATAGCCTGCCCATCCCCTCCTTGGGCTGGTGGGCAAGTCCTAGGGCTTGCCTGGCCCCCTTGGGGTGGCCCATAGCCTTCCCCGTGCCCAGGCCTGATGCCTACCTACATCTACACAACCGTCTATCATCTGGTCGCAGACCAAACATACAAAACAACTGACATCATTCCCGAGAGAGACTCACAGCGCGGATTGGCACTGTTTCATGTGTAGGACAATGCACACCTGACCTTGGCACATGTGCAGGACAATGCACACCTGACCTCGGACGACTGGAATGGAACCCTAGCTGACTCGTCCCGGACTAGGCTCACATGGGACTAGTTTTCCACCCCAGGTCCTGCACCTTCTGTACAGATACGTCTAAGTGGCATCCAAGTGCGGGATGCACGTGACACATTTTCTGTAGTGACTGGTGGTGTAGTGGCTGTTTTTACAGTCAGGACAGCATCTAGAGGTGGTCTATTTGTGCGTGGTGCAGCCCGACAAGCGGCCTCGACAACCTTGCTTCTTCCGCGGCTTCCCCTCCCTTCGGTTGGGTCTTTCCGGTGCTGTTTTGCTGCTGTCCAGCCCCTTTCTCTCTCAGATTTGAGAGGGGAGTGATTGGTCCTCATGCCTTGCTCCATTGGAAAGTGCTCGAGAGAAGTCTTGGAGTGCTAAGATTTGTTTTTTTTTGCAGCGTACTCTGTTGCTGTGGATATGGCTCCCCCCCCCCCCCCCTCCCCCCCCCATATGAAAAAGGAGGACAAGCTGGATGGAACCAACTATGCTAATTGGAAGCCGAATCTACGGGTCTGGTTTATTCATAAGGGCTTGTGGGAGATTGTTCAGGGCAATGAGAAGAAGCCCAAGCGTCCTCAAAACTCGAGGCGTTGGACCCAAGTTCAAGAGGATGAATTCCTTGTGGAATTACAAGACTGGGAGGGTCATGATTCAAAGGTGCACTCAATGCTTGTGCGGACCATTACGAAGGAGGTCTCACTAGCCATGCAAACTCTTGCCAATGCACATCAACTTTGGTACATGTTGCAGGATCTCTATGCTCGAGATTCCTCGATGAGGGCAGTTACTCTGCAAGGGCAACTCTACACTTTCGAATTTTCTACTGGTAGTTCGATGCAGTTGTTTTTAGTGAAGGCCAAGGTTATCCATGACCAGTTATTGGCAATGGGTGATGCCTTGTCCTCTGCTTAGTTGGCTGCACTTATCCTCACAAAGCTTCCTCCACAGTACGATGTGGTTTCTCGGGCTTTGCGGTACCAGGTCATGGATTTTGATGACCTCAGCTCCCTTCTCTTGGAAGAAGAGTCCGTCCTCGTTTCGCAAGGTAAGGTCAAGGTGTCTCTTAATGGTCACGATCAAGCCTTGCCTTAGTACAGAAGAAAGGTCGGAGCCACTGCTACTCTTGTGGGAAGAAAGGACATTTGTCTAAGGACTGCTTGTCCAAGAAGAAGGACGAGGTCAAAGACAAGACACTGGACAGTGATTTAGATGCTTCTAGCTCCCAAGGCAATTCCGGCCTGGGTGGTGTTCTTCTCTAGTTATACAGATAGTTTCCCCTTGGACATGATGTGTTCACAATCCAATGTTGGGGGATTATGGGTGTGGTTTGTCCGACAGCTCATCATTCTATATACTTGGAGGTCACTCCACATTGGTGTGGGACTTCAGAGCCAAGCAAATTTCTTTGATATTCACAGTGGCATTTTGTAAATATGTTTATACCAATCAAATGCTTTACATATAATGTGCAAGGCTGTGATGCAAATAAATGGAGGGTCCTTTGGTCTTATGTAAATACTATGCATCTACGTATAGTTTGTTTGCAAGAGCCTGACAAAGCATGCTTTTGTTGGTAGACATGGGGTTTTATTTGGTTATCACATCTTCTATGCGGGAAAGCAAGCTTTTTCTGGTACTCTGATCATGGTTAGACATGAACTTCAACGTCAATTGGCATACAATGATCCCAATGGCAAATGGATTGCTGTGCAATATATGATTGCTAGTGAGCTGCATGAATTTGGGAGTGTCTATGCCTCGCAAACTTCAATGAGCACGGGTGCAATGTGGCAGTCAAATGCATTTACAGGGGATTTTAACAATTCACCTGCTTATGCTGACAATTCGTCTCATCATTCTCATACGATGTGCATTGAGAAACAAGTGTGGGATCAAACCTTGACTCTTTTGCATGCATGCGATTGGTGGACACATCTCATGCCTCATGAGCCGGACTTTACTTTCCATCATAATGCACTTACACACACAGACTACTAGGCATGTTTGGACAGATGGTATCTTCTGCATGCTGCCCAATATGACACATATACCTGCAAAATGTGGATTGATCATAGATTGAGGCTTTCGGATCATGCGCCAGTATGGCTTGGGTTATATTTTGGTATGTCGATCCATGACTGTACTTTGTATGACAAAAGGTTACTGATGGTAAATAACACTTATCTATTGCATGCGCTTTATACAGATGGTACATGTCGTTGTCCATCCTCTTATGCTTCACATGAGAGAGGATTTGGATGTTGCTTGATGTGGTTTTGTGATGCACATGTAGGCCGTCATTCACGATTATGGTAGATGGTATATGGAGGAAACTAGGATGCCGATGGCTCATGCAAAATCAGCCCTGCAAGAATACACTGAAATTAGCCGATTGCGACCTTTGACAGTTGATGAGCACCAAAATATGGCATAGGCCAACCGTTGTCTTGACCAAAATGATGCTTGCAAGTAACAAGTGGCAAACTCGAGCTCGACAAAAGCCGCCCTTTGACAAAGGCTGTTCTTCCAAATCCTTTTTTAAAAATTTGCACATCCAGACAAAAGCACTCTATTGCAAGAGTGAAACTATCTAATGGAACTTGGACATTTAACAAAGCACAACTTGCTAATGTTTGTCATCACTAATTCGCAAACATGTTTGCTGCCCCTTAGCCCTTCTCAAGAAGTATTCCATGCACGTCATGAACCCCTGCAGTATGTTCAACCTATAGTCACACCACATGAGGTAGCTAATATGGATGCATCTTTTACTAAGGAAGACTTGGATGATGTTCTCAAAAATTCTCGGTAAATGGAAGTCCCCAAGATGGGATGGGCCTACGATGGAGTTCTTTCATGCATTTTGGGATGTTCTAAAACAGCCCATCCTCTTAATGGTCAATTATTGCTAGTCTATTGGACAATTAGTATGGCTTTATCCAAAAAAAGGCAAATTATAGCCAATGCTTATATAGGCATTGAATATGCCAAATAAATGCACCAGGATGTCCTCATTATGCAGGTGGACGTAACTAAAGCCTTTGATATTGTCCAGTGGGATTTAATAGCACAAGTAATGGATAGAATGGGATTTGGGTGAAAAATGAAAAATGTTGTTTTCTGGCTATATCAAGAAGGTACAACGAAATGCATTTTGAGAGAACTTTCAGCTCCCTGGAAGTTAGGCAAATCTGTCAGACAGGGCTATCCTCCCAGTGCCTTGCTATATGCCATTGCTATCCACCCGATGCTCATGTACATGGATAAGCTGTCACAAGATGGCCTGCTACATGGAATTTCCATGGGAGATGGAAACAAGTTTGTGGCTCAAACCTATGCCAATGATTCTTTCTCATCACCAACTTGCTCAAGGGCGTGAAGACTGGTCGTCAGAAAGTGTCCGTCACGTACAAGGCTTCAGAGGCATTTCAGGCAATGAAGAAAGTTGCCTTTGAGTCACCAGTTTTGAAGTTGACATCATGGGATGATCCTTTCGAGGTGATTACCGATACCAGTAGCCTAGCCATTGGAGCTGTTTAACAGTAAGATGGTAGACCGGTGACTTATTATATACCTAGATGAATCCAGAAACAAGCCCAAATTCACCTTTTAGAAACGTGCATGTTATATACTCATGGTAGTCAACCCACAAGACTATGTAACTATCAACTCCATTATGCATAGTATGGACTAGATACTACGACATCCCCACTAACATCATCAGTGCCCAATAGTGGGTGTAGAACTCTGTATCAAGATATGTTCTCACACACACACACATACACACACATAAGAGCATATATTCACACAAAGCCCTTCGTACTGAGTTTCTGTCAAACCTCCGGAGATGCAGGGCAGACTCAACCATCATGAAGCCTAGCAGTAAGGGAAGTAGCAAATAGAAAGAATTAGTACAGCAAATAAGTAGTTGATAGGGAAAATGCACCGCTAAAGATAGAAAGAATAAGCATAATATCAACTTCCGCAACTCAGACGAAAACTTCACAATGTCAAATTTGCATGTCCGCTAATACGGCTGAATTATATACCTAGATGAATCCAAGAAGAAGCCCAAATTCACCTTTTAGGAACATGCATGTTATATACTCATGGTAGTCAACCCACAAGACTATATAACTATCAACTCTATTATGCATAGTATGGACCAGATACTACGACATCCCCACCAAGCCTAGCACTAAGGGAAGTAGCAAATAGAAAGAATTAGTACAGCAAATATGTAGTTGATAGGACAAATGCATTGCTAAAGATAGAAAGAATAAGCACAATATCAACTGCCGCAACTCGGACGAAAACTTCACAATGTGAAATCTGCATGTCCGCTAATACAGCTGAATTATATACCTAGATGAATATGTCCATGGTAAGAACAACCCCGTTGCCGATGCTCTTAGTTGAAAAGGCACAATCCAAAACATTGCGGGAGTCCACTGTGCTTGTGCTGGAAATTCAAGGCAAAGACTTGAACAACATGAAGCCACAATATCCGGATTCAGAAGAGTTCGGGACTCAATATCAGTTGGCGCTCAATTCAGAACCAGACCACTACAATATACAAGATAGTTGGTTATTTTTCAAGAACCGTCTTTGTGTACTAAAAGAAAAGCGCCAAGTTCTTCTCCACGATGCCCATGATTCTCTTGTCGGAGGTCATAGGAGTATCAACAATACTTTGGAGAAGTTAAAGAGGTCATTCTATTGGCCTAAAATGCGATGGGATGTCTACCAACACGTCCAATCATGTCAGATATGTCAAAAGGTGAAAGTTCCTCATACGAAACAAGCAAGGTTACTTCAGCCTTTGCCTATTCCAAAGGAACCTTTTCACGACATCAGTATGGACTTCGTAGGCCCTCTTCCCGCCTCAGCTGGATCTAGAAACACACAGTGTATGACAATTGTGGACAAATTCAATGAGTTTTGCATGCTTATTCCATGCAGAAAGCCACAGCTAAGGACATAGCTCGCTTGTTCATTCGGTTTTGGTACCCCATTGGTGGTTTGCCACCGGACAATCACATCAGATAGAGATCCTAAATTCACGTCCCATTTTTTGTGTGACACTCCCACCCACCCTCTCTTCTAGTCTTTCTAAAGGAGGCTTGGGCTCTTGGAGGTGATGGCTTCTAGAGTTGACACTTTCTTCCTGAGATAGTATGCTTCTTCTATTTTCAGATTCCCACCCTCCCTTCCCTTTCTTTCTTCTTTCTCTTGCTGTGCACAGCTTGAGAGGAGGTACTTTGCTGTTTTTTTTACAGCCCACTTCAGTAAGAGAAGGATTCTTTGTCAGAAGACAGGGCTACTAGAGTATTCTCTGCTCCCGTTACTTCTCCATACTCTTGTGCACTGCAGCAGTGGTGCTTAGCAAGTTGTCAACAGACCACCTGAGACAGAGGAGGATTATTTGTTGGTAGACATGGCTTCAGGAGACCACTTCTCTACAGCCATTCCTTCTCCTATCTCTTCTCCCGCTCCATCACAGCTACTCCCGCCGCTCCACAAGTGGTTCCTATTCCCAATCTTTCCTCTCTGAGTTTCTCTCATCCATGTCTTGCTCCCACCCCTACCCACATACCATCCTACAATCCTCCCCAAGTCAGTGACTCCATGAAACTTACAGCATCAAGATGGACTTTCATCCCCAGATGGACTTTCCCATGCATATTCATGCTTGTATCTGACTCCATATGAAGCCCTGCATTGGCATATCTTAGCAGAGATTATTCCGCATTTTTTCTACCATTTTTTGGTATTTTTTAGGCATTTTATAGCATTTTTTTGCTACAGCCATGCTGTCGGCCTGCTACAGCTGACCGACCAGCATACTGAGGTAGTATAAAAGGGTTGGCTCCCTTTTCCCTCATATTATCTCTCTTTTAAGCTTCTGCAGTGATAGGCAGCATCTACGGGACCTCCCTCATGCTGCTCCACGTGATGTACTACCTTTTTTGGTGATATTCAGCAATGATCGTCTTTTCTCCTTTATGCTTGCTGTCCATAAACAATGTTGTACAGTTCTTACAGCATTTCTTTGTGGGTATCATAGCATAGTACCCATTCTTTCAGGTCCACCCTTGGAATGCTGGCTTTCCTCTATGTAGGATGTAGAAGATGACTTGAATGCTGACTATATGCTGAATGTTGAGTGCTGGATGCTGAACTCTACTAAAACGATGAAGAGATGATGGAGATGATATGAACTAAATGATGCCCTGCCTTTTATATGCTATAATGATGCTGGTCAGGCTAGTATGCTGTTGTCAGCCAGATGACTGGACCATCACAACATCAGCGCAAACATTTATACACAAATAGTATCTTTTTATAGGAATATTTGTCGTACGCTGTGACCACATTGTGAGCCCTGAGTCTAGGGACAATCAGGCATGAGCTACATAGGTCAATCTCCGAGCCATAGAGGTCAATCGAGAGTCAGTCCTCTTAACCCACTCCGAGAATTTATCAGATAAAGCATGTAGAAGTCTAGCCTTAGCAGTAGGTATGCATTAGGTTCATAAGCATAAGCGTTGCATGCCTATGGGCCAGCTAAAGGGCCGGCCCTTGGCTTCATCAGCCTGTCCAAGGGCTGTTCACAGCCCTGGACAGCAGTATGGGCCATCTGATAGACATCTCTGGAACTGGCCGACAGCATCTGCTGGCCAACCAACTCCTCCCAGGACTATAAAAGCAAGTTCATTAGCAATTCAAGTAGAAGATATTCATCCTATCTAGTATCATCTCCGGGCAATCATTGAAGATCCTCTTTAGCATTCAGCCAGCATGTGCAGTCCTACAGCTATCTGGACTTGCATACGTGGCCCGAAGAGTCTTCTGCAATGCCTCAGATTGGTGGATACTCAGTTGACGTACGGTCTTCCTCGTCCTTGTGTTCGGCAGTCATATCGCTTGTTCTCAAGCATTGTCCAGCATTCTCCAAAGAAACAATATAAGCAAATACTCCTGCCTACAAGGCGGGGGGGCCGCCTTCAGTAGGTATTTGGGACCATATACGGTGTCGTTTACTTCACTTTTATTCCCTTCTCTCTCTCTACTCTATGAATTGGATGCTAAAGATCTCACCACATAAAGGTATAAAGAAGGCCCTATTGTGCATTACCACGATCAACCTCAATGCATGTAACATCCTATCTCCTCAATGACCACCAAATGTTGGCAAGAGTATAGAGCTGCACCAAGACAAGTCCGCATCGAACCCAGGTTCATGCCAATCAAAAGAAGGTGGTCCTAGCACAAGCTTTTGCGCATGGAAGAAAAAGGGACCGTCTACAACCTTCCATACATTGACGGGCCCATACCACTCACCAAAATGGAGATGCGGCTCCAAATGAAGAATTTTAATGATCTCTACAGTCTACTTCACCAAGGTCCCCAATCCAACTATAGTGGCCACATGCCGATACCTCCAGCTCATCATCCCCATCCTTGAGGAGGTTTCCAAGAACCCATGGACAAGCAAAGAGCACCTAGTCTTCGACCTCAATGAAGGCCCCAACTTCCGCCATCAAATAGATCTCCATGGCATGGTCAAATAGTTCCACCGCCACAGGGTGGTCCACCTTCTAAGACATGCCAGATACCAGATTCTCGAAACCCTTTGATATCATGACCCCCATAGCCATGGAGCATTCCAGTCTAACAACAGAGTGAGGACGCGATGGACGAGTTAGTGCACCTACCTTGGGGAGTTGTATTGCGACATATGCTTATACGTAGTGTAGCATGTGAACAGGCACTAACTCCAGGGGCACCTTTGTCCTCCGTGTTTTCCCTTGGACATTTTGTATGAAAGGACACTTAGACTAGGTTTATTATTATCACTTGTACTTGTCACTTATCATATTATTGTGTGAACTTCTCCCTCTCTCTCTCTCAATCAATTTGCTTCCTCCGTGTGTGTGTGAGAGAGCTTCCATTGCCCCACAAACCCTAACACTAGGTTCCTATGAGCCAACATTCGGTATCAAAGCAGAGGGTTTCTGTTGTCTTAGGGTTTCTATTGTTTTAAGATTTCTGCTCATTTTAGGGATCCTGCAGGGTACATAACAACACTCCCTGAATCTACTTGTGTAGTTAAAATCAGCAACCCCGAATTTAAGAACTGTACACCGACCAAATCCTAATTGAGTTTCATCTACACACATGTGTTCGCTCTACTCTGTACATCATCTCTGCAAAATTTGAACCTGTTTAGAGGTGGTCTTACAGTGCTGACGTGGCAGTTTGTACCTGCACACACAAAATCGAAGCTACAAAAGTTACCAAAATTTGGGGCTTCTCTGATTTTAAGGTCCCTGAACTTCTCGGCATTGGCTATCTGCCCACAGCATTATTCTGGTGTCAACAAATCGCATCTATAAGTGCAAAATCAAGGCTTTTTCCCACTCTTTCCTTCAGTTTCTTGCAACAGGTTTGCGCAAGACAAGTACAGGTGACTGAGTGGCAGTTTGTGCTCATTGTGCCTGTCATTGCACATAAGTGCATATTATCCTTTCCAATATATACCTTTTAACACCTAGCAGGCTCTCAAAGATGGAGGTAGGCAACCTCCCCACCATTACAGAGTCAAAAATGAAAAGAAGGATTGTCGAGCCTGTCACAAATATCGTTGTCCAATCCAAGCTGAAACTAAGAAAACTAGCAGCAATAATACTGGGTGCACTATGCAGAAGAGATGTCCTTTGAACTATCTTGAAGCACAAAAATGAGAAAACAAAAATGAGAGAGAGAGAGAGAGAGACAAAAAAAAGCTTAATTCTTTTAAGAACATGGCTGTGAACAAAGCAAGAAAATCCTCTATGATCCCGATTGCCCAATGTCAGTATCTAAATAGACTGAATCATTTACCATATTGTGTAAGATTGTCGATCTCAAAAGTTTCAATGGCGAATCTCAGCACAGTTAATCATCATCGGCTTTCCTTCGAATTCCTGTGATACTGAAGGTCCAGTAAACTCTGCCTTGCTTTCAGGCACAGACAAAGGGATGTCCCATTGTGTATGGTCAATTAAATCGCCAGCTTCAGACACACCTGTCAGGAAGCAAAAAGGATTCAGCAATTCCCCCTCTCCATGAGAAAAGCTGTTATGGACCTTGAGAAAGTTGACCACAATATGCACTCATTTGAATAGCTTCAGTGAAAAGTTTGTGATCAACATTGTAATATTTCTTTAAAACTAATGGGGGAGCCCAAGGCCAAGAGTAAAATCTTGGAAAGAGCAAATACCTAAATAGGGTTTTCAGAATATTCTATTTATAATATTTTGTGAGGATTGATACAATCCTCACCATTCACTTTGGTAAATTAGACCTACAGTGTGGATTGAATTTATGATCACACTTCTCCACCTTAATTATTAATTATATATATGTGCGGCTATAGAGTTAGATGAAAGTGAATAGCAAATGGATAGAACAGGACAAGGGTTCACAGAAATGTGGTGATTGTACCCACCATGGCCGTCAATAACAGCTCGACTGTAAGAAGCGGCAGTGTCATCCACTTGTACATGCATTTGAGATGATTCCGGCAGCCCATAGTGACGCTCAGCACTATCAACACTTTGAAACACCCTGCGGCAAGCTATGTGGGCAGCATCAAAACTGTCATTTGAAAAATCCCTTTCAGTCTTACCCTTCTTCTCTTCTGGCCAATCAACATCTGTGTCAAGCTCAGATTCCCCATTGTTAGACCCACCCAGCTGCTGTTTCCTTTTAGTCCGGGCTCTTCGGTTCTGGAACCAATTGTAGACATTGGTCTCCGAAATCTGACCGTGCTGGCTCAGGTCTATGGTGATCTCCTTTATCCTCTGCTTGTTTGGCGTGCCACTCTCCTGCTCGAAGAGCCTCTCCAGAATTTGAAGCTGGGTTTGACTCGGTGTCCATCTCTGCCTGGATGTCAGCTTGTGTCCCATAGAATGGAGAGAAGAGTCATAGGGGATTGATTGGCCCAACCATAAACCTGTGATTGGAAAACACATCAAAGGGACATCACACACAGCCATAGTGCTGCAAAAGATCGAGCACTAGCACAAGTGAGATCATACCTGATGCCGAGCTCTGCTGTGCCATGATCGCCTTGTGCATCTCCACTAGCTGTTGGCAAATGGTTGCATAGACAGAGATCTGCCTCCTGAGAGTCTCCAGCTGCTCATCAGTCATCACCACTTGGCCATGGGGGGTCATGGGGTAGACTAGCTGCTGCCGATTCATACATGCCTGAATGCCTGCATCTGATTGGACCACATGAGGCATTATGGAAAAGGGAGCCATGCATACATTGGCATCCACAGGTGGCACCTTCATTTGGGCGGCTGCCACCGACATATCCTGAACTGCCCTGATGTCCAGCTCCATAGAAGCTCCCACTTTCTGCACAATGGTGAACCAACCTGCTTCAACGCAATTTAGCCCGACACATGGAAGCCTTCCCTCAATAAGGCGCTCTCGCGAGGGAGAAAGGCGTGTTTTGGGGGGAAACCGAGTGGGTAGGTAGCAAGTTACATATTCGGACAATAGGACCAGAAATCGGTCGTGTGGGAAGAGAGAGACAGAGAGACGTGTGCTAAGGAAGGGAGGAAACACTCAAATGGGCACGAAGAGAGAGAGAGGGGGGGTATTAACGTCGGTAGAATGCAACACGAGGGCATATAAGAGAGAGAGAGAGACCGACAGAGACAGAGAGAGAGAGAAGGGGGGAAGGGGCGCCCACTTAATGAAAGCACAGCGGAAAGAAGAGAACGCAGAAACAGCCCAATTTAGAGATAGAGAGGGAGCGATCACTCAGGAAGAGAGAGAATCTGTGTGAGAGAGGAGCGCCCGCAGAGATATGTTCGTGTGAGAGGTGCCAAAGAAGAAAGACAATGCACCAGTGAGGAAGAATGCACCTGCAGAGAAGTAGGCTAGAAGATCGGTAAACAAGCAGGAGAGTGAGGAGTCGAGGATCCTCGGACGTGCGCGATAGATTTGTGGAAAAGTGCCCACAAAAAGAAAGAGGGAGAGAGAGCAGCCAATTGCCATCATCTCTCTCTGCACGCACTCCACTACCAGCCGCGCACATGCGCCCACAGACGGCGACAGAGCCCATTCCAGATTCCACCACCACCATTGACCATAGGTAAAGTCCACTGTCCTCTCGCTCTCCAGTTCTAACCAGTCTCTCTCTAACAAGTTACAACCTATAACTCTTCGTATCGTCTCTTTCTCTTTATATACGCCGCGTACCTACACTTACCTAGTACAACAACCCTTCTCATCCATATATCTATCTATTACATATTAACCATGGACAAGCAAGGCACAAAGAGAGGAGAGAAAAAAGAAATCTTCTATTTTTTAAAAATAAGAGGAAAAAATCATATTGATTGATTCTTTGTATTCCGACTTCCATTCTTGGGTTTCGCTTCTTAATGTCTTTTACATACTACACCAACAAGCGGGTTGAGTACTAGTATTTATTAACAAAGTTCTACGAACTATTCGAGATCTTTTTTGTTTTGAAGTTGACACTAAAGGCTTGTGCATAACGCACATTGCTCTCTTTAGTTCTGAAAGTTGACACTAGATGCTTGTGCACATTGCCCTCTTTTGTTCTAAAGTTGACACTAGATGCTTGTGCACATTGCCCTCTTTTGTTCTGAAGTTGACACTAGCCTTGTGCACATGTGTCGTCAAGAGGACTCTTGGAAGTTGGCTCTCAAGTCTCTACCTAGCATAGAAACTTTATTTTTTGTCTTTTAGATAGAAGAAAAGCAATGCCTTGTATGATAATCAATGAGCTATAACAAGTAGGCCCTCTCGCCTTGCCACATCTTAAACCTTGATTGCTTTTTAAAACAAGTAAAAAACAAGTGACTATAGCATGCCATCATGTAGGGGAAAATGTAGCAAAATAGGTCGCCTTGGTTCACAAATAATGAAATCAGAAATCCTAAATGTTGAAAATAATGAATAAAAAGTAAAAATAAGAAACTACAAGTATTTGAAGGGGGAAGAGAGAGAGAGAGAGAGAGAGAGATGAATCCCTCAAAAGAAAAACCTCTTAAAGATTATGTGGTCTCCCCTCCCTACGCCCCTTTATGTAGAGGCATGGTTTGTAGTTTAAACTTCTTCTTGACTATAGAGGCTTACGCAATTGCTATTTATCCACTCAATTGTTCCAAATGTATGGTTCTCTTGATTTACTTGGGGTGTGTTAAAACAATTTATCAGGACATAAAGTATAGAAGGGGGTAGTAATGTTATATCCCTATTTGGTCTTGGGTTGAATAGGAGGTACAAGCTTTAATCGACTATTAAGGTTAGTGCCTAAGTGTTAGGAGAATGCACCTGATGAGAAGCTGTATTGTAAATATAGCACATTAAGCACAATATGGCATATCCATTGCAAGTATTGTAAATATAGCACTATTAAGGTTAGAGCCTAAGTGTTAGCAGAATGCACCTGATGAGAAGCTGTATTGTAAATATAGCACATTAAGCACAATATGGCATATCCATTGCAAGTATAGTTCAGGCAGTTCATTATGGTTGCATTTAGCTATTTTTTTTAATCCCTAGGAAGCTGCTATTTTAAGAACTTTCTACTTAGGAAATGAGAAAAGCGAATTCCAAATTGAAATCTTAAGCACAACATTACCCTCGATAGGGATTTTTCCAAGATTGAAACAAGTAACAGAAGTGGCCTAAATCGACTCGCGAAGTTTTAAAATATGGCGGCTTCAGACGGAACAAATAATGGGCGGAAGGGCCCACGGGATCGTGAGGCAGCCCCAAATAATTTCACTAAAAAAAATCATGACGACCAAATAGACACTTTCGGGGGGCGCACAGTGGGCCCCACCACCACGACCTCCGCCCAAGTGACATACGACGCCTATAAATGCCTCCCCCAAACACCCAAGAGCTTATTTCTCACCAAATTATGCACGCACACAAGTGTACCGCCCACCAACACCCCAGATTCACGAGCGCCTACATGTAACCCCCCCCCCTCTTCTAGACCCTTCCTAGATAGGTAGTGCACGTACCCCCCCCCCACGTACACCCCTTCAAGACCCCTCCTAGACAGGTGGTGCTCCCTCCTTGGCGCACCTAGTGTCCATGCACCTTGTCCAAATGGCATCCCCACCTGGACACACTTACCCCCCATGCTGGCACTCTCTCCATGCACAAGCACCCCCTCCTTGCACCTATATAACCCCCCCTCCCCTCCCTCCTACAAGTACCCCTCATGTAGAGATCCACCTAAGCTCTAGCTCTAGGACATGTCCTATAACTCCCCCTCGTGTGTGAATAGACTTAAAGCCACCCTCTTAGCCTCTCCCAAAGCTTACCTATACCCAAGCCTCGCTCCCCTCCTCTCCCCTTTAGAGCTCCAATATGGGAATTGCTACTTTTCTCCTCGTAAATGTCCTTAAGTGTCCTGAAGCAAGCGAAACTACGAGCGAGTAATCTTTCTCCCATAATTCTTTATGGTTTCTCTTTTCATATTGACAAGGACTATTAGCTGAGAAGATCATTATTATCGGATGTTGTTTTCTATATTATCACTTAGTGAATTGTTAGAAAAGGAATGCTTAGAAGAGAAGGTTTTCCTAGTTTCAATGGATATGTTTTGATGGTTTCATTGCTAATCCGCAGGTACATCCTCTCCCTCCCTTAGCTGACTTCGCTCTTACCTGTGTAGCTGGGCATAGGCAGTAGTAAGGCCAAGAGTCGGCCCAGGGTAATCCCCCCTATGCCGCTAGGAATTAGATACCACCCAACGAGGATAGACATGCGATTATGGATGCTGCCTAGTTTTATCGGCACAGGCTAGTGCAGTGAATTAGCCCACGTCACGGGTAGACATCCCCTCTGAGGAGCAGGAGGTTTTGGTACAAGTTGCAACGCGCCTGAAGGGGCGATAGGCTAGCTTGGCCCTTGGTGGGTGGCCCCACCAATGAGACGAAGGAGTATGGTCCATTATGCCCGGGTGGTTGCGGCTGAAAGACCGAATTCTAGATCATCGGTGGTTTGGTTTTGGTTTGGATATGTTAATGAACTTTGATATGGAAGCCTGGATATAGCTGCTAACCCGATTTTAGGATTTCTTTTGTAAATATTTCGATGTAAGTACTATTTTAATGTAAATATTGTTGCTTTCAGTTTTGTCCACTAAAGGCTTCTTTAAGGAACATTGTGAAACTTCTTTAATTAAAGAACCTGCTTTTATGTGTTTCACAATGTGGTAGGTCCTAATTAGATGATGAAAATGAATTGGGTGAGTGGGTAGAAAAGTGGGTGAATGGATGCCTTGACGGTGCCATCCTATAGATGGGTGGACCCGATGAGTCAGGTAACTTTCCAATAGATTTATTTATTACAATTTATAGTAAAAGTAGGGCCCCGACCCCGAACAAATTTCATTTTATGGGATCGAGCCAGGAAAGGGAAAAAGGTGTTGGCTTCTATGAACCAAGTAAAAGACTTACTTCATCCTCGATCACACACATTGAGTGCCGTTCGATTCGAGGAATAGATTCCTATTAGAATAATTTGTTTCCCTATGAGATAGAGTTAGGTCCCTCTATTTGCTCATATCCTCGTGTTTTTGAGAGATCGGGGTGTCGTCAATCGAAGGCCACGGGACTTCACCACCTATCAAAAGGATCCCCTTGGCCTAGCCAGGGTGGGAACCTTACTCGTGGTATCAGAGTGTGGTTTAGTTTTAGGAAATTGTATGTTATATTCTTTTGATTGCTAGGCCTTCTTGTTAGACTAATCTAGTTTTGGCTAGATGTAGGATGAGATGGATCTCTATTCCTAAATCTTGGTGTTCCAGTACATGTTCATGGCCGCTTGTCGCTCCCCAAACTTTGAGTTCCGTGATGCTATGATGTACATTGTAGACAAGCTAACCTTTCCTTACTACACTCGCATCAAAAGGGGATGGAACAAAGATGAACATTGGCACTGGTGGTCATTATATTTCATCATTCTAGCCGAACATGTCAGTAGCCTTTCCATCGACTTGAGGCGAATCTGTTATGTTGAGATGTTGCAGATGGTTAGCGGGTTCTAGTTCATTGGCACTCCTCATGATAACTATGTGACCATGAATGGAACATCCATGCTGCAGAATTGATGGGTTTATGAGATAGCATGATTCAGGTTTTATCCCCTGACAAGGTAGTTGTTGCGCATAATGCCAAACATAGCTTACCTCCCCTGCTAGAGACTTATCAAGTTTTAGAAACCTTGATAGAACCCCCTTACGTTTTCAATGCTAATGTCTCATACCTTTGCTAGGTTTCCTTGAAAAGCTTACCATATAAATAAATAAGATTTGAGTTGTATAGCCCAACCCTTTTGTAATCAGCCAGGTTTACTTGTAAATATTAAAGCTTAGAATAAAAGATTTAAAATTCTCGCACTTAGTGTGCTTATGTGATTGTTTATAAGATCAAGAAGCCCTAATGTTATGGTTCTAAGCTTAATCTCGTATTGACAATGCCAATTCAGAACCACTCATGACAGTTTCCCATCATACGACTCCCTGCATACTATCGGGTGGGGGTTCCAAACTTAATCTCGTATTGACAACACCGATTCAGAACCGCTCGTGACAGTTTCCCATCATACGGCTCCCTGCATCCCATCGGGTGGGGGTTCTGGAATGCGAGCTCCCCCACCCTTTTCTTGTAGCATTATATGGTAGTGATGTGTGTGAATACACTTAGGACCTCTGGGGCACTTTTTCCCTCATTAGGAGGATTTTTCCCCATGCGTATGTACACCCTCTTATCTACTCATTTTGGGGTGTGTACTTATTTTTTGTATCTAGCACAAATTTGTTCATTCTAATCTAGTGAGTTTTTGTGCTCTTCTTAAGCTTCTCTATCTTGTGTGTGTGCATCGTTGCAACCCTAACCCTAATTCCAACAATTGGTATCAGAGCTAGCTTCCTTGACACTTAATCTAGTAGTCTGCCTCCCTCCTCACAACCCTATTTTTTTGTCTCTGATTGAGATACCCTCTTAGGAGAAGAAGGTGTATACTGTAGTGTGTTGTATATAAAGTATACTTCATTTTCGGGGTCCGCAGCGCGATTCGGGTGCGTTTTGGGCACCTCAAGGTTTCTGCAGACCTTCTGGAGAGGCGTTATTTTGGATTGGTTCTGCTCGATTTTGGGTGTTTGAGTTGTGTAGCGGTAAAGATTTGGTGTGCAGCACCATCTACAGTGTCGTCAACAACATCGACCATCATACTTTCACCAGTAACACTCTATTCTCTACTCTTTGTTAATTTTCATACACTTTACAGGTGATTCAGTCAGTTGGCACCCATCCAAGGTTGCATTCAATGAATACTAAGTACTTGTAGTGTGTTGAAAGATTTTGCATTTGGTAGAAAGTCATGGCTAGCATAAGTGATGTATTCAACATGTTGTCTGTTGAGGACAAACTTGATGGGACTAACTACCCATTGTGGTCCTATATGATGAGGCATGTATTGGTTACTAAAGGCCTTTGGAATGTGGTGAGTGGTAGTGAAACTCGTCCTGTTTCACAACTACCAGTTCAACCAGGTGCTCCAAGTACATCTGAAGTAGAATCTGATATAGATATGGCTCCTCCACATGCACCACCAATACCTCTCATCCATTGCTGCTCAAACGAGATGGGATGGAAGAGATGCACAGGCACATGCATTGCTTGCACTTTCTGTGAAGCGAAGCATTATTCCTCATATTCGATTATGTAAGACTTCAAAATAGGCATGGGATGCACTTGCTACATTATACCAGGTACGCAATGAAGCACGTGTTGCATATGTACGCAAACAGTTGGAGTCTGAGCACATGAATGAGGGAGACTCAATGGACAACTTCTTGACCAAGATCAAAGATTTTAAGGGGCAGCTTGCTAGTGTGGATGAGATATATCCTGATAGTAAATTGGTGTCCACAGTTCTTAATGCATTGCTGGATTCTTATCAAAGTTTTGCCTTTATCCTTAGACTCATGATGAAGGGAAATCCAAATGCCCTTACATTTGATGAGATGGTTTTAGTACTCTTGCAAGAAGAGCAATCTAGGAAAAACAGATCTAATATGCGAGTTGGTGTGACTAAGCTTTTGTTGCCAATCAAAAAGGCAAAGGTAAAGCTTCTTCGCATGATGGCTATAAGCCAAAATCAGAATCCTCATGTAAGGATGTAGAGAAAGAAGGTGATAAGCCTAAAAAGAAGGGTAAGTGTCACTATTGCAGGAAACCAGAGCACTACATACATGAGTGCAAGAAAAGTCTAGAGAAGGAGAAAAAGAAAGAATCAAGCATGGCTATGGCTGATGCATCTGCACCAAGTGTAGAGAAGAAGGAATCTGCAAGTTTTGCTCAAGATGATTGCGCATGGACTATACATTGCAGTTATGATCCTTCTGTTCATGATGTATGTATGTCAGTGTGGCAGAATCGGATGCTTGGTACTTTGACAGTGGTGCTAGTAAGCACATTACTCACAAAAAGGTTTGTTCTCGTCTCTGGAATCTGTCCCAAGTGCAGGAACCATCACATGTGCAAATGGTTCCTCATATCAAGTCAAAGGAGTTGGTAGAGTTGTGCTCACTACTGCAAATGGGGGCACATTTACTCTTTTGAAAGTTTTATATGTGCCAAGCATTAAGAAGAACTTACTGTCAGTGTTTCAGCCTTAGCCTTGTGCTCACTAATGCAAATGGGGGCGCATTTACTCTTTTGAAAGTTTTATATGTGCCAAGCATTAAGAAGAACTTACTGTCAGTGTTTCAGCCTTAGCCTTGTCAGGCTTGACGGTGAAATTTGTGGTGGCTGACAAATGTATAGTTTAGGATAGAAATGATGGTTATTCTATCATTGCCTGAGGTACCTTGTTTCATAGCCTATACAAGATGGATGTATTTGAGAAGTTGCAGCATGATGCTTGCTCAGTCTACGACTCGTGCTATGAGTGATGTCAAAATCATAGCACGCTAGACGACTATCCAACACCTAAATCAGCCACCATAAGACATCTAAGCCACACACACTCAATTGTAGCTGTAAAAGCTACCCTGTACTCAGCTTCACAGCTGGAAGTGGCCACTATAGGTTGCTTCTTTGCTGAGCCATGATATACATGAATCACCAAGGCGAAAGCAAAACCCACTAGTGGACACTCGTGTGTCATAACATCCAGCCCAATCTGAATCACTAAAAGCATGCAGCTGTGACTCAACCCCCTTTGGATAAAACAATCTAAAATACTGAGTGCCCTACAGCGAAAAAACTTCTTGAACACAGCCTGCTAATTTTGTACCTGGACTGTGCATAAATCTGCTTAACTGTGAGACCGCATACTGTATATCTGGCCTCGTGTTGCATACATAAAGAAGGGATCCAATAGCCTGCTGATACAAACTAGCATTAAAAGAGTCTCCTGCATCTTGAAGACTAAGTCGAGTACTTGTCTCCATAGGTGTAGCCACAGGTTTACAGTCTTCAAGATTAAACCTCTTCAATAGCTTATGTATATATTTAGATTGCAGCATAACAATGCCATCAATGCGCTGCATAAACTGAATCCCTAAATAATAATGCAAGGGTCCCAAATCTGACATCTCAACGATAAGTGTAAATCAGCCCCTTAAAGGTTGAAATCTGATCTATATCGAGTCCCGTGAGCAGCATGTCATCAACGTATAGAACGATGACCAAAAATATGTCCTTACTCCTCTTCACATAGAGAGTACTCTCTGTTGGACTATTGCAAAAATCATTTGCAACCAAGTATACATGAATCTTCTCATACCATGCTCTAGGAGCCTGCTTAAGGCCATAAAGAGCCTTTTTCAACCTACATACTTTAGACTCTTCTCCTTTCATATCAAAACCAGGAGGCTGCGATACATACACCTCCTCATGTAAATCACCATTCAAGAATGCAGTCTTAATGTCAAACTGATGTACATTCCACCCATGATGTGCTGCCAAAGCAATGAGACACCTAATGGTAGTCATACAAGATGTGGGTTGAAAGGTCTCATCATAATCAATGCCTTTTTGCTGGGCATACCCCTTTGCAACAACAAGTCTGGCCTTGTAGCGATCAATGCTACCATTTGTTTTGCGTTTTAACTTGTAAACCCACTTAGTACCAGTGGCCTTCTTGCCATGAGGTAGATCTATCAAATACCAGGTGTCATTCTTGAGTATAGAGTTATACTCATCTTGTATAACTCTATACAAGATGTGGGTGGAAAGGTCTCATCATAATCAATGCCCTTTTGCTGGGCATACCCCTTTGCAACAACAAGTCTGGCCTTGTAGTGATCAATGCTACCATTTGTTTTGTGTTTTAACTTGTAAACCCACTTAGTACCAGTGGCCTTCTTGCCATGAGGTAGATCTATCAAATACCAGGTGTCATTCTTGAGTATAGAGTTATACTCATCTTGTATAGCATGCATCCAATGATCATCATCCTGTGCTTCCTCAAAGGAAACAGGTTCCTCATTACATAAAGTAGAAATGAGAACATGATCCACATGAGAATAATCTGCATGATGAGAACCTGCACGAGTTCTGCTAGGTAAAGGAGCTGCCAACTTGCTATTCCTCAATGTTTGCACAAGCCATTTTGGCATACGCCTAGATTCTTCTATGGCTGCTCTCTCCTCATCCACTACATCCTCAATAATTGCCTCATCAAAAGGCTGATTTGCAGGCTGATTTTGCACCTGCAAAGGCTACATTTGAACACTTGGTTGAACATTCAATTGCTCTACATATGGCTGCCCTTCATTAAACAAAGGTAGGAGCGAATCAAACATGTCCTGTGAGCATACATTCTGCTGTTTTTTGCATGAAAGCATGGGTTGAACTGAGTTTTTGAGACAAAAACAACATCTCTACTTACCAAAATCTGCTTTGAGGCCGGATGGTAGAGTCTATATCCCTTGCTTTTTGAATTGTATCCCACATATATGCATTTAACTGCCTTATCATCAAGCTTACTGCATTGTGCTCAAGCACAAGAGTATAAGCAAGACAACCAAAAACACGCAAATGAGCCATAGAAGGCTTCCTACCATGCCAAGCTTCATAAGGAGTTTTAGACTGCAAGGCCTTGGTAGGGCATTTGTTCAACACATAGCGTAGTTACCTCTAACCAAAAACCATGAGGTAAATCTTGGGCTTTCACCATACATCGTACCATCTCCATGAGAAACCTATTCTTCCTTTTAGCCACACCATTTTGCTGAGGTGTGTATGGCACTGTACATTGATGCCTTATGCCTTTTTCAGCCATATATGCATGAAATTCCTTGGACATATACTCCCCCCCTCGATCTGAACAAAGGGTGCCAACTTTACATTCATATGCAATTTCAGCCATGGATACGAAGTGTGCCTAAAGCACATAAAAACCTCTGACTTCTGCTTTAATGGATACACCCAGCTATATCTAGAGTAATCATCAATAAAAGTGATGAAGTAGAGATATCCCCCCATAGATGGTGTCCTCATAGGACCACATACATCACTATGTATAAGCTGTAATTTCTTAACAGCTCTCACAGATCTATCCTTTGGAAATGATGACCGATGCATTTTACCAAGAATACACCCCTCGTATACATGTCTAGTAGGGGTCTCAACAGTTGGCAACTCAGACACCATATCATCTTTGAAGGCGTAACAAACTACCATAATTCAAATGTTCAAATCATGCATGCCATGCGCATTAGCAGTTACGAGAAACCCAGTGTTTCATGCTCGCACTAAGCACATTGAGATGCATTACCACTTTGTCGCCAGGGGAAGACTCTCTGCAGTAGAGATCAGCTTGGTCTATGTGCCTACACATGACAACATGGCAGATTTATTCAGGAAGGCTCTTCCTCGTGAAAAGTTCGAAGCTTTTCGTAAAGCTTTGGGTTTACTTCCTTTTCAGGATTGATCAGCCATACCCTATACATGTTCACATTATCACTCCATGGGGGATTTATAGCATTATATGGTAGTGATGTGTGTGAACACACTTAGGACCACCGGGGCACTTTTTCCCTCACTAGGAGGTTTTTTCCTCTGTGCGTATGTACAGCCTCTTATCTACTCATTTTGGGATGTATACTTATTTTTTGTATGTGGCACACATTTGTTCATTCTAATCTAGTGAGTTTGTGTGCTCTCATGCTTCTCTATCTTGTGTGTGTGCGTTGTTACAACCCTAACCCTAATTCCAACACTTCTGATCGTGTGACGATGCCCATGTAGCAACTGCCGCTCGGACGACATGGAATGATGTGATCCACCTCCACCCATAATGTCCACAGGTGGGAAGAACAAAAGCACCAAGAACACCTACACCATGGTTGGAGTTCTACTCCCTTGTCGCTTTAGCCCTATCGGCTGGCTAGAGCCATTGCTCAGTTTTCTCAGGGGCTTGATAACTCCTAGACTCAAATAAAAGACCACAAGACCATCAGCGTATCTGATGAGAGAGGATTGAAACCTCGTATCTTCCCCATTTTCCCAGGATCGTCAGCTTCTTGCTCCCAATGCATTATACACTGATACGCACGAGAAGAAGCTCCTCCTCAAACAAGTGCACCCTCCCCCATTTAATGGGGCAAGCTCAAATATTGAAAGGGATGTGGAAGTCTGGCTGACACTATAGCTTTGCCATAATCTAGTAATCCAAATATGGATGTCACATACCACGTGCTTCATCTTTGGCATGGTTACTGGCCAAATATGTGCTACTCATATTATGACAATAAATGACAACAACCTTATCCACCACATGCTCACCCCCATATCACTAAGTAGCTTCTAAAACCAAGCTACCTCATAAGTTGCCATAGCAGCGCTCATGTGCCATGTGCCATAGCAACGCTCATGTGCCATGTCTTTGTACTCGATAGGGTAATTGTCAAAGTTGTTTCTTGTTGCTCCAACTCATAATAGTACTACCAAAAGAAAGCATAAAACTGTTGTTGATTTCTTATCTGTGACACTACCAGCCTTATCAGCATATGTGTACCCATGCAGCTAAATAATCAATTTTGGACTTTATGTACTTGAGAATCCATCCAGCCCCATCCAAGTGTGGCTTCCTAGGGGCCTGCATAAACTAACAAGTGCAATGGCGTAGCTCAAGTTTGGCCGCTACCCACTATGCCCTTGTACATAGTGGGATCCTCCAAAATCTCACCTATATATGCAAAAAGCTTTGTGTTTTGTGTTCTACTCTAATGGCACTGAAATAGGCTTATAACCTGTTATACCATACTTGGACAACATGTCTAAGCCATAATACCTCTATTTAACAACAAAATGCTATGAGGTGATCTCACCACCTCTATACCCAAGAAATCTCGTAGCTCACCTAAATACTTCATCTCTAACTTTTGCTTCAAAAGCATCCTAACATTATGTATGTTAGCATCATAGTGATAATCAAGTCATCCTAACATTATGTATGTTAGCATCATAGTGATAATCAAGTCATCCACATAAATGACCAATAGCATGATCCCTCTACCTGTCTTTTTCACATAAAGTGAGAAATCTACATTGGATATCAAAAATCTAAGATACTCCCTAATCTTGTTTGACCATGCTCTGGTGGGTAAGCCATTCAAGGCTTTACGTAGCGTGTACACAAAATCTGGTTATGCATCACTCTCATAAACTGGTGGCTGCAATCGCGTATACTTCTTCTTACAAATCACCATACAAGAAAGTATTCTGTACATCCATCTAATGTAAAGAAAAATCCTTTATTATAGCCATAGCAATGAGAACTCTCAGGATTGAATGTCTTGCAAACTGGGCTGAATGTCTCCTCAGAGCTACAGGTCTACGCATTCAGCATTCTCATAAATTGGGCTGAAGGTCTCCTCATATAGGTTTCGAGTTATGCTTGACCTTATACACCCGCTTACATCTAATTACCTTCTTTTCTCTAGGCAAAGGCACTAACTTTCATGTTGCATTTGCATCCAATGCTACCATCTCCTCATCCATGACATCTTTACATTTTTTATTTCCAAATGCCTACTCAAAATAAGTGGGATCTAACTAATGTATTTCTTTAACCATGTAAGCATAATGATGGGATGTATATCCATCATATCTCAACCTGTCAACAGGGTATGTAACCCTCATAGACCTACATACACTTGGATCTCTCCTAGATGTCCTCAAAACAACCCTAGTTTTAATTGCACCACGAGTAACCACCACTAATGAAATGCCAAGTTCTTCATCAAGGCTCTTCAACGAAGCCACTAGAGTTCAGTTTACCATCCACATATGAGTCACTTACTCTGCTGACATATTAGGCACAAAAGGCTGATCTACATTTTCCTTCCCTTTGTGTGATACATGTGTACCTACATCTATCCTCAACCTACTTGACCATGAACTAACACTAGATCCACTGATATAGGATTATCAAGGACCACTAAGCACATGTGGCTGTTGCTCTACGTGTGGAGCAGCATCATTACTTCTTATATTTGCATCTTTTGTTGCCTTCACTGATTATCTCATCAAAGACATCTTTTGTTGCCTTCACTAATTATCTCATCAATGACAACATCTCTGTTTACTCCTATCTCACAAATGGTAGGGATAACATCAAATGGTAGGGTTAACATCTATGACCTTTCTCGTCCAAAGCATAGCTAATGAAAATGCATTTCTCTAGCTTTAGATAAAACTTTGTTCTCATTTCATATCGAGGACATGCACATATGCAATACATCAGTGAGACAGATACTGGTTTAATACGTAAACTTTTGTTTAGGAATCATACCATGAATAACTGCAATGGTGGGGGTCCTGTTCATAATTATAAATAGCAATTTACTGCTGCTTCTGTCCAAAAAGAATCTAGCATATTCTTTTCAAACATCAAGGCATGTGCCACTTCTGCAATGTGCCTATTTTTCCTTTCTATAACTTTTTTCTGCTACAAAGTATACCTACATGTAAATTATCTCTTGATTCACTACTTTCTCAAGAAATCACTAAACCATCACTAAACTCATTCGAAAAATACTCTCCCCCCCCCCCACCATCCGATATCTTAGGCATTTGATCTGCATACCTTTTTCCTTCTTGACCAAGGCTTTAAATCTTTAAAAGTGAGCAACACCTCACTTTTCTCCTTCATAAAATAAACCCACACTTTCCTAGTGTTTTCATTGAAGAATATAACATAATACCTACAACTTGTAATTATTGCAGTCTTGGTCGGTCCCCATATATCTGATTTTATAACATCCAATGGCCTTGCACTAATGTCCTTTTTATGCGAGAAAGCATGTTTAGTCTACTTACCAAGCTGGTATGCTTCACATACTTTATGCATTCCATCAACCTTAAACTGTAGCAAACCTGTAATAATATTTTGTTCCTGCATAAACTTTAGCCCAATGTATATTCACATGACTAATGCGCTTGTGCCATATGTCAATATCTCTAGTGATACTTGTCCAATACGCAAATATGGTTGCCTTCATCTCAGGCGTTAACATCTAAAGTAAACATCTTGTCATTTTGATTACCCTTTTCAACCAAGCGAGCCGCACTGATGTTTGAAGTCTTGCACAAAATACCCTTGAGGATTGAACCTCACTTGCAGACCCTACTCCATCTGTACAATAGAAACCAGGTTCTTTGTAATATTTGGAACATGAAGTACAAGTACTTTATTTTGTCATCCTACATAGATAATGGCACTTTACCAACATGTGTAATGGGGTGTGCAATATCATCACCTATTTCTACATAACCTGGTTTTTTCATTTTTTGTATATCTCTAAACCAGTCACCATAACTGGTCATATAGTTAGAGGTGCCATAATCCACATACCAATCTCCCAATCCTGACACGTCTCCTGTTGTGGAACTAACCTCACAAACAACTGCTCACTTCTGTCATCACCCTATTTACTTGATGATTCTAAGTTGCCTTGTTGTTTGTAACTTTCCACTTTTGATATCATTCTGCTTTTTATAGCAGTTCTTTACCATGTGCTTTGGTTTGTCACAGTAATAACACTCTCTATGCTATTTATAGCAGTTCTTTACCATGTGCTTTGGTTTGTCACAGTAATAACACTCTCTATGCTATTTACATTTTGATTTCTTTTTTAACCACCTTGGCCTCTTTGGCTCCAACTACCTCTAGATGATGATCTATCTCTACCTTTACACTTGTATCTGAGTAGAAGGCTGCTCATGTGAATTTACAGAGGATGAACCTCCCCCAATCTTCATCTCTACACCTCTACCTCTACACCAATATTTGAGTAGAAGGCCTGCTCGTCGTGTGAATTCCCAGAGGATGAACCTCCCCCCAATTTTCATCTCCTCAGATGAGAAGAGCAAAACTAGGAAAATTCTCTCGAACTCTAATGAAAATCTGAAACTGCTTGTATTCCTTTGCCAAGGCCATTCGAGGTCACCAAAACCATATTATCATCATCTACTAGTGATCTAATAGAAGCAAGGGCATCTACAAGTGCTTTAACCGTCACCAAATAATAACTCAGTTTATCTCTGGTCACATTATGCAGGTCTTGCTTTAGTTCCATCTTCTGAGCTTGGGTGTTTGTACTATACATCTTCACCAAGGTGTCCCAAGCCTCCTTAGGCGTTTGTGCATCCCGTATATTCACAATCATAGAATCTCACACACTGAAAACTAGTATAGCACCGTTTAGAGTAGCATGGTGGAGTCTTTATTACTATCACTGTTGTCATCTCTATTAACTCTTAAGTATATGTAGCACATTAGTGTAACATCCTCCAATAGAAACTTGCATCTTCTGCCTCCATGTGTAGTAGATGTATGTGTGCATGGGAATTGTGGCATAATGCGATGAGCATCGACTTGTGTTGCATTGGTGCATTGAATGCCAAATTAGATTAAAGGTTGGTCAAAATTTGGTTACATATTACTACATTGCACTTGGGATTGAGATTGGTTGCTTATGTGCAAGGGTTATGCTAAAATTTGGTCAAAATGTCTCTTAACAAATTTTGAATAAAACCCTAATTTTTATCAATCCTGATTATCTTTAGCAAGGGAATTATACCATCTTATTCTACTCAACAAGGGCTACCTCTCAAGTTATCAAATGTTGCAATCAGAGGTTGGAAGGTGGTTAACTTGCTTACAATTGACTTTTCTTCACAGTCAACACTGGTCATCAGCAAAGGGTTGACATTTGCAAATCTATAATTAAGTATCTTCATTCTACTCTTGAAGAGCTTTGTCATAATATAAAGATCATTGCATTTCAACATTGTTTGGATGGTGAACCATTTCAAAGGCTTCTTGGCAAAAAAAACTCTAAAACAAAGAGATATAGGGGGTGTTGAGGGTGTTCAAAGTGTTCTTCTCATCAATATGGATGTGGAATACTAACACTTGATCAATTCTGATACCAATTGATCAAGATACACCCATTTTTATGTTTTTTGATCAAATAACAAGGGGAATGTTCAACAAGTTGAAGGAGACTGCCATGGTTGGTCAAGGTGATGTAGTATCAATGGCAAATGATGGGGATGTGCTTGAGCAATATAATGCGGGTGATGGCTTAATACATTCTTATAGTGAGCATTGGAAAATAACAAGATAGTGCAAATGCAAATGCCAATGCCAATGCAAGTGCACATGTTGAACCAGTTGATGATAGTGCAAATGCAAATGCCAATGCCAATGCAAGTGCACATGTTGAACCAATTATGAGCAATAATATGCAAACGATGATGATGATAATGCACTCTATCATGAATCACTTCAAAATTTGACAAACTATCTTGATTGAAAGCATTAACAAAAACCATGCATCCATGATGGAGACTTTCAAAGCTGAGTTGTCTACCATTAGATAAAGGGGACTCCTCACAAGCAACAAGTATTCATTAAAAAACTACCAATGCAAAAGGGGATCTTCACAAAATTCAAGGGAGAATGATCAAACAATGAAGAGTTTAATAAACGGATTAACAAGTTGGATATGTATTTTGAGATGAATCCATGTAATGATTGTGCTAAAGTGTATTTTGCCTTAATCCACATGGAAGGGTATGCACATGCTCGGTGGAGACATTTTGCCTTAATCCACATGGAAGGGTATGCACATACTTGGTGAAGATATTGTCATGATCAAGGCTACGAAGTCACCACATGGGAAGCATTCAAGGATGAGATGCAAGATGTCTTTACTTCTAAGTTGCGCAAAGACAAATTAATAAGTAATTGTGTGACAACTTGGAAAGAAGGGTTTGGCAAAGTCAAGGATTACACCCAGAGCTCAAAGGCCTTATACACTTCAAGAAGAAATGATGTTGGACAAGATATATAAGGATAAATAAGAGTACCGGGGCTGGCAAAAGGTGGTGGTAGGGCTAATTTTAATGCCTTAACATTTGGAAATACTCTAAAAGAGGCTTCATCAATTGCCACCATTCCTAGATATCCAAATGTCTATGGAAGTGGTGCGAAGCAAAATTATAGATTTGGTTCTAATCCTTCATCAAATGGAAGAGATGCATGCAACACTTATGGAGGGGCATTTGGGTCACTATAAAACCTTTGATAATATAAGGACAAAGGTATGTGGAGAGATCTGCATACATGTGAGACAAGATGTTTACCATGTTAACTAAATAAAGATCCAACACATAAACTGGGAGGTTTTCTTCAGACCTTGCCTATTCCCAAAGGTAAATGGACGCATATTTACTATGGGGCTTCTTCATACAAGGAAGGGTTGGGATAGCATGATTATAGTGGTGGATCAATTGACAAAAATGGCACATTTCATTTCTTCCAAGGTCACATATACGGCACCTATGGTTGCAAGGAAATTTATGGAGTATGGAATGCCTCACCAAATTGTGAGTGATAGAGATGCCAAATTCATGAATTCATTTTGGAGGACACTATTTGAGCTTATGGAAACCAAATTGACTCCTAGCACCTCCTATCACCCGGAAACAGATGGGCAAATGAAGAGAGTCAATAAGTGGGTGGGGACATATTTGAGACGCTATTGTCATGACACTCAACATGCATGGGAATATTGCTTATAATAGTACAAATTAGTGAGCATTGGGATGTCACCTTTTGAGGCCACCTATGGGTAAAAGGTGAACGTGCTAATGGGGATCAATAGAGAAGAGGTTGCAAATCAAAATGCAAAGGATGAGGTTGAAAGGATGCAAACTAATGTGCAAGGACAATTTAAAGATTGCTCAAAGGATTATGAAGCAATATGCTGATGCCCATAGAAGATTAGAGTTCCAAGAAGGGGATTGGGTGCTTTTGCATATTCCCAAATCAAGATATATATCTCTCAATGGCAATATCAACACTAAATTGACTCATAGATATTATGGTCCATACAAAGTGGAGAGAAGAGTGGGACAAGTGGCTTATAAGTTGATGCTACCCATAACTACACGTATACTGGATGTGTTCCAAATCTCTCAATTGAAAGCATACGTTGGGCCAATACTGGAGGTTTAAGATGAGTTTCCTCCCATGAATGAGGAAGGCATGGTGGAATATGTGTTGGAAAGAGTGTTGGGTACTAGAGAAAGGGTGCTACACAACCATTTACGCAACCGTTCTTTAGTGGAATACCTCATCAAATAGAAGGGTTTACCCAGTGAAGAAGACTCATGGCAACCCACCATGGTTTTGGAAGGTCATGAGGACATTTTGGATGCATTTGGTGAGTCAAATGGAAGTGAACAACAGTGATTTAGCTTGTTAGATATTCTTGTAAAACATTGTTAGAGAGCTTGATACCACTTGAGAATGAAGATACTTGCATTGGAAAGATGGCAGACTTGATGTCCTATCTTGGAGAGCAAGTTTGGGCTATTTTGAGGGCAAAAGATTAAGTTTTCTTACAAAAGAGAAGTGCCCATTCGAGCGGGTAAGATGGCTTACAATAGGTCAAGCAAGTCAAACCAAATTAACCTACGGAGTGGTTAACAAGCACAACAACTTGAAATTGAGTTAAACTAGATGTTAATGAACGTTGACTAAGAAAGTCTCTTATCCTCCTTTTAGGAAAGAAGCAACTATCACATGCAAATGGTTCAACTTTTATGATAGTGAAAATGCACATGTTCCCCCATCATTAGGGATTTTGCACTTCACAAGAGTACCTTTTTAACTCTTATAGAGTGATCCAAACAAATGATATCCACAAAATAAGCAATGAATTGGTGTGTTCAGCATTGCAATTAGCGAACTTTGTCCAAGATCCCTTTTGAGCTCGATAACTTCCAAATTTGGCCAACACTTTTGCCTTGAAAGCAAATTGTAAACTCACACATTAAACAATTCTGAATTTGTCAACAAGACCAAGGCTTGATTATAGATTTCAAGTTGTAGAGATGAAGACAAGCTAGCTGCTGCTGTAAAAGACTCAAGACTTGAAGGAACATGTGGTTGAGCCTCTAACTTTATGGCAACAATGTTGCCAACAATATCAACATTAGCATTATTTTTTAGGGAATAGACTTTCAACATCATGAAGCAAAGAATGACCTACAAGTAATCTCTTGTCAAAAGATTTCTAAGAATACTTTTAAAATGTCACAAATTCTCACAAAATAAGAAAGTGATCACTAACACCTTAAATAAAAGAAAGTTTTTCAAATAATAAGTGAAACAAAATAGGACCGAAAAATAAACTTTTATGATTAGTCAATAAAATAACGGCAATATTTGCAACTATACATATAAATGTATTGTTTAAACAAAAGAAATATAAAATAAACAAAAGAAATATAACATCTAAATAATTGAATGAATTTTAAGAGTTAAAAACTAGATATGCAAATTATGTTATGAAACAGTATAATTAAATAACTAAGAATACTTTAAAAATGTCACAAATTCTCACAAAATAAGAATCACTAACATCTTAAATAAAAGAAAGTTTTAGAAGTAATAAATGAAAACCTTTTTGTAATTTTGTTTGACCTTTATTCTTTTTTAATATAGTTCGTGCTTTAGAAAAAAAAATGAAAACCGAAAAGTAGGGCTGAAAATTATTTTTTTATGAGATTAGTCAATTGAAATAACGGCAATATTTACCACTACACATAAATATACCTCTTTTAAACAAACTAAATATAACATCTAAAAAATCAAAAACAAGATTAAACTGTTAAAATAAAGTCGAACCCCTTATGAACCCAATTGTGCATGGCCTTCCTGCAAATTTTACTAAGAAAGAAATCAAACACTTCAAATTATTTAAAATTATTACTTAAAAAATACCACATCACAATAAAATCATAGCTTGCATTTCACATTGTTAACCAGAAAAAATCTTACTATTCATCGAAATCTCCTGTCAAAGCACAAAAAACCCAATGCATTTATGTAGAGGCAACATCCAAGAACACATTCGTTATCCGGAAACTAAAGCCCCTATGATAACCCATACAACCTTGATCCTGATGGATGACACAGCGGAAGCATTTAGGCATCCGCATACATGCATACATGACAACCCTGTAGCAACACTATAGCACAAGACATGTCTACATACCGAACACAGACATAACATGATCAGGCAACCAGTTATCATCACATGAAACATCCATTCATGCATAGCACAAACACATAAAGAACCCATCATTAGAATACACCTAAAACCACGTCATTAAGGATATCAAACTCCATAAAAGATGCATACATAATCTCTCTCGATCATGATGACGACTCAACCCAAATAAATTATTGTGCATTTAAAAAACTAACTTAAGCAATGAGGACCTAAGCATGATTAGACATGAGACCCATACCTCTAATGAGCAAAGAGGCATAGGAATACACAAATATATATTGATGTTAAGCATTGATTATCACAATTAATTAACACAATGATGAACAGGGAGGGACTAACCATGAGATACGCCGCCTCTATTGAACAAAGAGACAGGGGACTCATTAATCTTGATGTTAATAATTATATAATTCTAATAATCATAACACGGAGTAGAACGGGCAAGGTTTAATCGTGTTGTTTGATTACAGAACCCTAATAGTGCACATGCACAGAGTGAGCGACTGCCAAAATGCAGTCATGATGCAACTTCCCTCGGGCACACAACCAGCTCGACCATCTAGACCAGAGCCCAGGGCCACATCCGCGAAGTTAACAGTGACCGAGCACCCAGCAAGAAGACCCCATGCCAAGAAAGGTTGCCAAGAAGACCACAAAGACAGCCTGTGTAAGAGGAAGCAGTAGCTGCCCTACACTGGGACAGCTATGAATGTAAATTGTTTTTTTCTAATGAGATAGTGGTTTCGCTATAAAAAAAAGTTTGCAGCGCCTCAAGGTCACGATGATACATTGGGATAGGGAAGGGGCACACTTTTTGTACGTCCGGTAGGTCGGACGGCTTTGTTAGGGGCTTTGGGGGGGTGGTCGTGTGTGGGCTGGGTGATTGGGTATCATTTGGACAGGGGGGTGTGTACTGGGCCCTTAAGATTGTATTGTTTTGCTAGGCTATTTATTAGCGTCTTCAGCTTGCACGTCCACTGTTTGTGCGCTCATCATCATCTCCTCTCTCTCTCCTTCCAGGTGGGAAAACACTTCTTAGTTGCTGGACACAGCTCATTCCACATTCAAAGGGTGATACTTTTCATCATAATGCTGTTTCGCATTACTGGACGATTGGTATCATCTAAATGCTGCTCAGTATGATGCATACACATGTAAAATGTGGATTGATCACACATTGCGCCTCTCTAATCATTCACCGTTATGGCTTGCCCTGTACTTTGGCATGGCTGACAATGACTGTCCGTTACCTCACAAACGGCTACTTACGATTAACAACAATTAGTTGTCACATGCTCATTTCGCTAATTTGGTACGTCCAGTTGCACATCCCCTTGTCATGCATATGCAAGAGGATGCATTAAATTGCCACAAGTGTGCCAATAGTTTAAAATAATAATAAAAAATAGTTTACAAAATTGTCTTCTAATTTTGGTTAACCAAAAAATCTCTACAAATGATATGCCCTCCTTTTGGAAAGACCGAAAATTCATTACAGGATCTACTCAGGGGCATTCTTTGGTTCTCAGCATGAACTTGCATTAGAGTCAGAATTGTACCGTATACAAAATGACACTTTTGAGCATACAATTTACCATCACCCATAAAACAAGAATAAACCAAGTACTGCAAGACAAATCAAGGTAAATAATACCTACTTTTTGAGGTTCAAAAGCTATCAATATCGAAGGTTCACAGACAGACTTGTAGGTCCCAGCTGTTCTGTATATTCAAGGGACCAAAACTGCTGCAGTACTAGACTGCATCATCCTGACAAAAATGACTACCTGGGGGGCAACCACAACCACATAAACCCTAAGCCTACATTTTTCCCTCAAGCTTGACCATATACCTACATTACTCAGCTCGAACTCACAAACTATGCACTGTCCGTGAAACTGGCATCAATCACATCATCATCTCCAGCTGACTTGGAGGAACCATTGGAACCAGGCCCAGCTGCACCTTCAGGCGCACCAGCAGATGCCCCAGCTCCAGGCTGGCTGTATAAGGCTTGCCCGATTTGCATTACCTCTTGGTTGAGAGCTGCCATTGCATCCTTAATAGATTGTGTTGATCCCCCAGAAACAGCATCCTTCAGCTCTTTCACTTTCACTTCTACTTTCTCCTTAACGGCAGGAGGAACTTTGTCACCCAATTCCGTCAGCTGCTTTTCAGTTTGGTATATCACCGAATCCGCCTGATTCTTTGTATCAATAGCATCTCTTTTCTCCTTGTCTTCTTTACTGAATTTCTCAGCTTCATTGACCATCCTCTCAACCTGAAAACAGATGTAAGACAAACAAGTGAGCTCACATTTCTGATTATGTCAGCCCAAAAAATAAACAAGCATCTCCAATATCAACCCACAGCAGGTCTAATGCAGAGTACCTCATCCTTTGGTAAGGTACTTGCACCAGTGATTGTGATGTCTTGCTTCTTTCCACTGCCTTTGTCACTGGCAGTTACAGAGAGAATACCATTCGCATCTATATCAAACTTCACCTCAATTTGAGGAACTCCTCTTGGAGCAGGGGGGATTCCATCCAATCTGAAGCTACCTAATGACTTGTTATCCCTAACAAACTCGCGTTCACCTTGCAGAACATTGATCTCCACAGTTGTTTGACCATCAGCAGCAGTCGAAAAAACTTCTGATTTAGACGTTGGTAGAGTCGTATTTCTAGGGATAATCTTGGTCATTACACTACCAAGGGTTTCTAGACCAAGTGAAAGAGGGGTGACATCCAGAAGGACAATATCACTTACTTCACCTGCTAAAACACCAGCCTGAAGAGAGAGTTGATGTTACAATACTAATAGCTCGGTGTAAGACAGAGAAAGTAGGCATTACAGCAAACACTCCTACAGGAGGGCAGAAAATCAAGCAAACCTGCACAGCAGCTCCGAGGGCCACAACCTCATCTGGGTTGACAGTAACATTTGGATCCTTGCCAGTCATTCTCTTGACCAACGCCTGTACTGCTGGAATCCTTGTAGATCCACCAACGAGTATCACCTCCTTTACATCACTAAAACTGAGTTTTGCGTCTCTGAGTGCGTTTTCCACAGGGGTTCGACATCTTCAAGACAAAGAACAAGGAATGTCATAACCATCAACTTGTTAGTGCCCATAAGCCAGAAGAACTGCAACATACACAACAAAAGACATACCTATCAAGCAAATCTGAACATAACTCCTCAAATTTGGCCCGAGTGAGGCTTGTTTCAATGTGCTTTGGCCCGTCGGCAGTAGCAGTGATGAAGGGCAAGCTGAAAGTAGCAACAAATTTTGTTTCAGATGCACCTTACACGAACATTAAGAGTCAAGGCAGCAGCTTAGTGTTATAGCCTGCTTAGCAAAAAATCTGGGCCAAAATAATAAAGATCCTACCTAATGCTTGTTTGAGTCAAAGATGAAAGCTCCATCTTTGCTTTCTCTGCAGACTCCGTGAGTCGCTGCAGTGCCTGCTTGTCTTTGAGAAGATCAATCCCTTCATCTTTCTTGAAATTTGATGCCAGCCAATCAACAATACGCTGAATCCCATAAACTCTTCCTATTAGATCGCTTGCCTAACAATCATATGTAGTCAACACAACTAGCCCAAGACAATGACAGTGTCGCTAGCGCAAGTACCTTGTCAAAATCATCCCCTCCAAGATGAGTGTCTCCAGAAGTAGATAGCACCTCAAATACTCCATCGCCAACCTCCAACACTGCAAAAACTCAGACAGGGTGTATCCATTAGCTGCAAATTGTAATAGATATAAGTTCACTAACATGTTTACTTCACAGGACATTGTGCTGATAAAACAAGTGTTTATGATACATACCAGAGACGTCAAAAGTTCCTCCACCAAGGTCAAATACAAGTATCGTCTCATTGCTCTTCTTCTCAAATCCATAAGCCAGAGATGCAGCCGTTGGCTCATTGATAATACGCAAGACTTCTAGAGAGGCAATCCGGCCAGCATCTTTGGTGGCGGTTCTCTGAGAATCATTGAAATATGCAGGAACTGTAATAACAGCTTTGTTGACTTTGTCATTCAGAAACTTTGCTGCATCATCCACAAGCTTCCTCAAAACCTAAAGAACCAACCCCACAGTCCACAAAAGATCAACATCATAAGGGAAGGCATTGCTTCCATTATTAATGAAATTTAAGAGATTGGTTGGGGAGTAATTGGGGTCTTTATTACCCTGAACCTTACAGGAAGCGCTTCAAGAAAATGAGCACTCTGTAATCTGGGGGGTGTAGTTTGCCAGTGACCACATTCTCGTTAGTTTAACATAAATTGAGTTGTCTGTTGGCAGAGTAAAGCATAATCAAATTGCTCAGGAAATTGGTTTAGGATTAACTTAATTCTCTGTAAACCCAAACCCTGATTTCAGAGTCAATCACTGTATTCTGAATAAACTCTAATCCCCGAACCTTGTCTTCAGGAGTACTGAACGTGGCCTTAAATAACAGTGAGCTCTTTCTAATCCTAGAGATCACCCGAACCCCCAAGCATATAACCATACACTTGAACCCTGGCTTCAAAATGACTCATTCCAACCCCGTAGGTAAGAGGCCTACCTGAGCGGAAATTTCTTCTGCAGCGAATTGCTTGCCGATGGCCGGGCAGTCGAGCTTGACATTGCCGTTGCCGTCGCGGATAACCTTGTAAGAAACCTGCTTCGACTCGTCATTAACCTCGTTCATCTTGCGGCCGATGAACCGCTTGACGGAGAAGAAGGTGTTCTCGGGGTTGACGACAGCCTGACGCTTGGCGATTTGTCCCACAAGGCGGTCGCCGTTCTTGGTGTAAGCGACCACGGAGGGGGTGGTCCGCTGGCCCTCGGCGTTAGAGACAATGGTCGGCTTGCCGCCCTCCATGGCGGCAACAGCAGAGTTTGTGGTGCCGAGGTCGATTCCGACAACCTTCTCGCTCACGACGCGGACGGGGCCGCCGTACTGGTGGCGCCGGATGGCTCTACCCTGGCTGTGGCGGAGGCTAGCTTGCGAGAAAAACCTAGATTTATGATGCACAGCCGAACCGAAGAAGGCTGTGCGCGGCACAGCGGAGGACGAAGAAGAGGAGGAGGAAGACGCCAGACCTCCTGAAACACCTGCTGCCATGGCTGGGGCGTTGCTCAAGGACTGGGATAGGGTTTGAGCTGCAGCCATGGCCATAGCTGCTCCCCTATGCTCGCGACTTTCTCTCACTGTGCGGGAGACAGGCCAAAATGAGAGATGCAATTAAAAGAGGGCGCTTTTGGCACGTAATGGGTAATAAATAATAGGGGCCTACAATGAGTTTTAAAAAAAAGAAAATCAATTAATTAATTAGTTGGAGGAAAGGTATAAAGGAAACAATATAGGTCCCCCCAATGGACTTTCCTCATGGGACGTTGTAATTTCCTCTTCTCTTAATATATTCATGTTTTTGCAAAAAAAAATCAAATATCAATTAATTAGTTGAAGGTTACCAAAGCTGCCAATGTTTGTATTAACTTTACTAGTTTTTATTAAGCTGCCAATTTCTCTTCGTTGGGCTTTTCGCAAACATGTAGTTAATTATTGATGCAAAGATGCCACGGTTCCTATGATCTCTGGCCAAACCTCTCTCTCTCTCTCTCTCTCTCTCTCTCTCTCTCTCTCTTGCATGCACGCGTTTATCGTTATGTTTCTTTATCTCTCTTTCAATCGCTTGTAAAGCTATCCATTTAGACTCCCTATCTGTGTCAACTTTCTCAAAACCATTCATTGAGACTCCCTCTCTGTGTCTCTCTTACGTTAATTGTACATGAAAATGGTACTAATCCATTTAGACTCCCTCTCTGTGTCAGCTTTCTTAAAACCATTCATTGAGACTCCCTCTCTCTGTCTTTCTTACGTTAATTGTACATGAAAATGGCACTAATTCTCTCTTGCGCAAGCAGCATCAGAAAATTGTATCGCTTCATTCATATTTTGATAGACACCAAATCCCACACATGGATCACTGAAAACATAAATTTTTATCCATATAATTTTTCTTAATATTTTATAAAAAAATGTCCGTGGAACAAATATCCCATCACTATGGACATTTGGGAGCTATGAATTTTTAGGAGTAGAAAAGCTAATAAAGTGCAATAGAAACCATATAATCAAAAATAATGTGACATATTCAGATTATAGATAACACAATTTGGTTAATCCAATGGCTAATCTCTATATTATCTTAAGGAAGAGTTTCACAAAGCTGCCACGTGGCAAGAATTTGGAGGTTTAGGAAGGGGAGGAGGAGGTTTGAGGAGGTTTGGGTAGAATCTGATTTTGGAAGCCTCAAAAGACGTGCAAAGCACGGGTTCCCAATATTATCTTAAGGAAGAGTTTTACAAAGCTGCCATGTGGCAAGAATTTGGAGGTTCGGGAAGGGGAGGAGGAGGTTTGGATGGCATTTGATTTTTGAAGCCTCAAAAGACGTGCGAAGCAAGGGTCCCAACTAGTATTCATAATGTGACATATTTAGATTTATAATTAAATAAAGTATATCAAGTCTATGTGCATTAAATAATTAATCGGGTGCTCCCACACCCAATTAATTATTTAATACCTTAGCCTACCCGCCTTGGTGCCTCCCTACTCTCGCGCCTCTCTTGTCTACAACACATAAGCCCAGGCCCTCCCTCCTCTAGCACAAGTTGCCCAAGCCCTACCTTGTCTAGCCCAAGCCTTGCCTTGAAGAAGACAAGCCGCCCAGCCCTCCTTTTTGAACACAAACTGCACAATCCCTCTCTCTGTCTCTGTCTCTCTTGCAACCCCTCCCTCCGACGCATATTTAGTCAAACCACGCATGTTGCGACACAGATCAATGTCAACACACAGGATCAGGTCGCTGACATCTTCACCAAAGCATTGGGTACATAGAAGCTCCGCGGATTCAGGGCTTCGCTTGGTGTACATGAGATGGAGTTGAGCTCGAGGGGGAGTGTTGAGATATCGAGCTCATCTAGTGAGGCGGTGGACATCGATGACCCACCTCGGTAATAGGCCCCACACTTACACCACTGGCATGGTTGGTGAGATCATGGGTGATATGCGGCCAGTGGGATGACAGGCTGTGTGACAGCCATTCTAGAGACTGGCATAGTTATAGCGCCAGCTCATTTAGTTGGGTTCACACTATAGAGAACCCTAGTATGTATTTGGTTGAGTACCTTTTCATATGGTGTGTACTCTTATCTTTGTATATGGTGTGTTGAGTGTTGTGTGAAGAAGAAGAAGATTTTCAGCCTCTTACCTTGTGTGTTCTCTTTCAGGGTTTTGTGAGTGTGTGTGTGCTTGCAAGAGCTCAAGCTCTCTTCTCCCCTGCATCTTTTCACCATTTTGGGAAGGCCAAGCACCAGCATCTCTAATTATCGACTGTTAGAGAGCACTGGTGTTTTACGGTATATATACAAACTTTCTTTTTTGTAGGTTTTGTGTTTTGTTTGATTAATTTATATTTTTATTGAAACATTCTTTTTGCAACAGGGAATATCTTTACTTTTTAGAACCCAGATTATTGTTAGGTTTGTATGGTTGAGATAGTTACACGACGAGAACTTTGGGTTCCTAGGAATTTACAATCTACGATTGCGAAAGGTTGCAGATCAACTGCATGTACGTGTAATGTTTGTTTGTGGATTATGAATTATGGCCCAAGACCACGTAGACAGACTTCCACCTTATCATCATCATCTACTGAAACGCCAATAGATGCAAGGGATTCCACAATACCCTTGATCTTCAATGCATAGTCATTCACAGACATACTCTTTTTCTCCACAGTATGAAGTTCATTCTTCAATTGTATCTTTCGTGCCTTGGTATTCATTTCATAGAGTTTTCAAGGTGTCCCACGCCTCCTTGGGGGACTTGGCATCCTGTATGTGCCCAATCATGGTGTCTTGTATACTGATAGAGAGCTAATACATAACTTTTCTGGCTCCTTGGTTCCAATCCTTGAACTCTTTCACATCTGCAGCAGTCGGATTGATCTCCGGTATCTGCAGCTGTCGGATTGATCTCCGGTATCTTCGGTGCCTCTTCATGCTCACCTTCTATGTAGTCCCAATCACCCTTTCCCATCAAGAAATTTGTCAACCTGAACCTCCAAGCATGGAAGTTAATCTTATCAAGCTTCTCAGCAACAATCTGGTTTATGCCATCATTTGACATCTTGCCAGACACACAAATTTACCAGAAACAGCACTCTGGTTTGTTCTACACAAACTGCTGTATTTTCTGCAGCGGTACTGTGGTACACTCAAATGTCACAACCAGTGACCTCAATGTCACAACGAGTGACCTCAATGTGCATACATACACCCAATGGCAACTGTTGACCTCCTTGCAGCACACACAGTGTCTGCACAACCAATCTGTCTTCTTGCAGTTCTTAAAACAGAGTTCTGCAGAGAATCGATAACTTACTCGCAGTGCTCGAAATCGCTTGCTTTCTGAAAGACGGAGATCGTAACACGCTCGAAACACATTTTTGGCCCGAGAATTTCGTCCGATAGGACATTATAGTTGCCCTATAGCTTTACTCCCACGAAGAAAGCTCCTCAATCAAAGATCGTTTGTCGGTGCCTCCCGTAGAGCTCCCGACAAGGGTGTAGTCACCAACACAAATAGGAAAGAGTAGTTGAAGCTCTTACCCTCGTACCGCTTTCTGTGCTTCTCTTGCTTGCAGCTCAGCCCGTTTCATGAACCAGGCTCTGATACCATGAAAAGATGCACGGGAGAAGAGAGCTTGAGCTCTTGCAAGCACACACACACTCACACAAAACCCTAAAAGAGAACACACAAGGTGAGAGGCTGAAAATCTTCTTCTTCTTCACACAACACTCAACACACCATATACAAAGATAAGAGTACACACCATATGAAAAGGTACTCAACCAAATACATACTAGGGTTCTCTATAGTGTGAACCCAACTAAATGAGTTGGCGCTATAACTATGCCAGTCTCTAGAATGGCTGTCACACAGCCTGTCATCCCACTAGCCGCATATCACCCATGATCTCACCAACCATACCAGTGGTGTAAGTGTGGGGCCTATCCCCCAGGCGGGTCATCAGTGTTGTCCACCACCTCACTAGATGAGCTCGATATCTCAACAAATGGAGGGTCTACAATTCAGCCACATGAATATTAAATAGATCTTGGAAAACAATAATACCTATATCATAGCAAACATCTAAAACATTTACCTTCAATATCTTGTCCATCACCATAAACGAATGAAAATGATCTCCTTGCTACATCCATCCTAAGCAATATACCCCTGGTATCAAATATAACTCTCTCTCTCTCTCTCTCTCTCTCTCTCTCTCTCTCTCTCTATATATATATATATATATATATATATACACACACACACACACACACACACACACACACACATATGGCTGTGTGTTTGTGTGTGTGTGTGCTTAGTAGCTTGACCCAAGCAACGAATAATATAATGGCACTGTATATAAAAGCAATCCAAAAGCAAACAAAGATTGCACTTGCACATCTTCAGAAACATTCTCCATTCAAATGCCTACTTCATTACACAAAGAAATGTATAAATGTAGTCTCTAACATTTGCAAGCTGCCATTTACATTAAAATTCTTTGGCATGCCATTTGCAAAACCTCCTTGTAGACAACATTAGTTATGAAGACTTCATTTGAACCTCTTGTGCCATTTTCATATTCCACAATATGCTTTACACACACTTTCATTGCATCGGATGATCTAACACATGACATAGCAACGTACAGTTGTCTATGTGTGAATACTTGTGTGGCCAGATAAAGTCCCAATACACTCAATGTTTGTCCTTGGGACTTATTTATTGACATACCAAAAGCTAACCTGACAGGAAATTGCCTCCTCCTCATGTCAAAAGGAAATTGAAGCATAGCAGGCACAAATGTTATTCTGGGAATAAAGACTATGTCTCCAATGTTTGTACATGTAATGATTTCTGCTTCTATCACCTTTGAGTTAAATTACTTGCATATCAATCTGGTACCATTATAAAGTCCCCATCGGAGGGTCCAAATTACAGAGCAGAATGATAGGGGCATTAATCTTTAGAAGTAAGCAGTGATGACAAGGGTAATCACCACCTAAGTTCAAACTATTCAAGTACTCAATTGGATACAGTATTGCGTCATTCACAAGAAACAACAAAATCTGCACTGAGGTATTCTATTTCAAGACTAGTCGCAACGAACTTAAGACTAGTTCATTGATCTCATCAACCTCTAAATTTTGTGGTGCAAGAATAGCACGGTTTTTGAAGAAGCATGCATAATCCTCAACTCTCTGAAGATCATTGTATACCCATTCTACCAAACTCAAAACGGAGTTGCCATGCATCAACATTTGTGATGGAATTACTACTCTGCCTTCATTTTTGGCTGACCTATAGTGCCATCCCCAATTCATGTCCATTTGACAAATTCATGTTCTATACCACTATAAGCACTCTGTTTAATCCGCATGTTTTGGCTGACCTATTTGGCCATCCCCAATTTTTAATGTCCATTTGACAAATTCATGTTCTATACCACTATAAGCACTCTGTTTAACCCGCATGTTTTGGGTGAGCTTTAAAACACTCACATATCTCCAAATATGTGACCGGCATAACGTTGCATCAACAATGTCCTCGCGTGATCCCTTTGGCACACAACCGAAAAGATTTGCCTAAAGTCACCACCAAAGAGCATAACTTTTCCACCAAACACTGTATTACTTTGCATAATGTCCTTCAATGTCATGTCCAGTGCTTCATATGCGTACCTATGCATCATTGGAGCCTCATCCCAAATGATTAACCTTGCAAGCTTCAACACCTTAGCCGATGGGCTATTCCACATGTGCTAGAGGCATTGAGTACCAATGGGATTTTGAAACGTGAGTGAGCTGTACGACCATTTGAGAGTAGCAATGCGGCTATTCCAGACGATGCACATGCCAAGGCAACGTGTTCCTCTCCACGCAATCGAGATAGCAAGGCATTGTAAAGATAAGTTTTTCCTGATCCACCTGGTCCATCAAGGAAAAAAACACCACCCTGGTTCAAAGAAACGGCTCTAAGGATAGTATCAAATGCTCTTGATTGACAACTATTAAGACTCCTTTCCATGGAAACAGACAAATCAGCCTGCTGAACAGAATCAAACATCATCTCTTCCATCAGCAAACCATTGTTGATAGTGGAAACAGACAAATCAGCCTGCTGAACAGAATCAAACATCATCTCTTCCATCAGCAAACCATTGTTGATAGTGGCAACACTTGATCTATCTGGAGTAGGCAACCCTTCAAAATCAGCTAACCGCTTTCCATACTGGTGTAAGAGATCTTCCATGTGCAACAAAGCTTGGTTCTTTGCTATAGAATGACAAACACCAACATCGACACACCCTCTTTGCTGCAATGAATGGAAAAAATCTTCTGAAAGTTCGACGGAGAATTTGTCCCAAAGCTGCCCAAGTTATATAGGCTCACAAAAAACCATTATAATGACAAACAATTGATGCAGCTGAAATCATGTATTCTGAATCATAGCTTCATGTGGAGACACATGTACCACTTCTCATCACTCTTCTCCAACATTCCTCTGGCTTCACATGCATCTTTAAAACATGGATACAAATGTCCATTCACTGTTCGCAAATCCTCAAAAGATTTGCACCCTTTGCACACTGTGAGTAGCATCCGTTAATAAGTAATATTACTCACCTGCACTCGGACTAATCTTATACATACGTCCAATCATATTTTCCCTTTCCTTTTAGTCCATGAGCAAAAAGCCGAATTCCACACCCACTTACAAGGGAAATCAACATATAGTAAGCTATTTGCATTCGCATACAATTGATTGGCTTTGAACCATTCGGTGAGAGATGCTCTTTGGTTTCTGTCACAACTAATCACATCACGCAAGTCATCCTAGTCATTGAAAAGGACATTATTGTGCATTGAGAGATGAACATATAACCTTTGTATATCGGGCTTTTCATTGTGCAAATCATATTGATATATACGCCAGCATGCCTCTGAAGCAGAAATGTACCGTGCATCCAAATATTGACTAACCTCGTTAATAACTCCATTTCTGTCTTGCAACTCTATAGTAGCTCTATCATGTCCTTTGTATACATACTTATACAAATATTTTACAGTAGTAATGGTAGAGCATACTTCTATAGCATACTTCTATGTTAATATAGGCTTTGTATCTCAAAGAGAGAAAAGGGTTATATGGAACAACCCATCGACTATCCGCCCTATGATCCTTTACCTGGATGAAATTACCATCATCTCGTCGCATGTAAGTTGGATACCCATTGTCATCAACACTAGTCTCAAAAAAAATCTGAGGATACCGATGTTTGCAACTCCCATTAACCATGCAAGGAGACCACATATTCAGTTCACCACATGGTCCATGGACATTGCAATGACTAATTATGTTGTGTAACTCTAGAAACATCACCTTGTCATCATCAGGAAGTTCAGCACACACCAACATATCATAGTGGGGGATCTCGATCGGTTTACATCCACTTTCCAATATCAATAATATATGTGCATGTGGCAAGCCTCTTTTTTGAAATTCAATAACAGAAACAAATACCAATACCGTTCCAAATATTGATTTTTTCACCAATAAGTGCATCATGTCCTTATGCTTCACATAAAAGACCCGTGCAGTCAAGTCGGGTCGATCTTGGGCAACCTAACCTGGCAATAAAGCATTGGTTATTTCATCCCACTTAGGATTGCAAGTAAAGGTGATAAACAAGTCAGGTATACCCATCTTTCTAACAATAGCCATTGAATCTTGGTACAATTGATGCATATATCTAGGCCCCCCCAGTATATGTAGATTGCAGCACCACCCTGTGTCCAGCAATGCCTACAGAGACTCTAGTAACCCCATTACTTAAATTAACCATATTTGCAAGACCCTGGTATACTTCAACATGCAATGCTTTCTGGTTATTATGTATCCATACTAATCTAGATTCTTCCATGCTACTATATGCATCAACAATGTACTGTTGTAATAGATGACCATCGCGTAGAAGGCACGCATTTGTATCTTCCCTTAATCTGTAGCCTATAAGCATAATATTGTCGTTGAGTTACGGTCTTTGTATCCTCATTTAAGCCTTCTCTATTCCTATCATTGAGTGGAATTCCAACATGCCAACCATCCTCTCCTTGAGGAAATAGAAGAACATATAATAGAGGCATATATGAGCAATGCAAGTTAGATATTTTTTTTATAGCACTTGTGTGCGACATTATTTGAATGTCTCTATGCCCCATATGAAAATCATCTCCTTGACCCGGCATGATAGCTGCTACCTCACTTCCTGTAGGGACTAAGTATTGCCGTAAGGTTGATCGAGCTTTAGTGAGATGACCATTCTCAAATCTGCATGTGGACTTGACAACAACATTTCTCTCATTGAACGAAGTGCACGGGCGTATGGATTATGTACATACATAATTGTTTGCAACCTTTCAACAATCAATGTTGTGATTTAAAGAGGGCATCCCATGAAGTCTATTCTCTAATTCATGCTCTATATCATACACATAAAGCTGATCAAATCGAGGAGCCACATCTCGGGTTTCATTAGGCATGACATAACCAACACGATGATAGGTGGTACCATGGATTTGAAAATTGAATACTCCTCCTCCCCTAGTGAACTGACTATCCAAGTGAGCACCAGTGAAACGAATGCTGAGGCATTATTATAAGAGCGTATATTCTTTCTGTATTCCTTACTTGCATTATCATTACCACGCAACAACTCCACCAATGCAAGAGGTGGATTTTCCAATGAGACAGTAAAGAGATCTTCCCACTTCCACAACAGTGTTTGCCCACATATTCTCCAAGCTTTCTTGACGCCTCACACTTCCAAATTATTACACCACACAAATGACACTTGTAAGAAAGAGCTCCTAATAATGAGTGAAGAGTACAATCTCCACAATATACCACCATAGTTGCTGGGTGCTTGACATTCCGAGGCAAAGAAAACACCCGCCTTATAGAGTGACATTGAGATTTAATATCTTTTACATCACCAACGACAAACATTATAGAATGAAAATTATCATCCATAGGTAGCTCATTTAAATCAAATAAGAAAGGGCGTCGCTCCAAATCTCTGTGTGTCTGAGCATTGTGATGTTCATTGATAGGTTCTTGAAGAACCGTAGCATTGAGAATCATTCTGTTTCTTGAATCCAAGTGGATTCCGCCATGGGGTTCACTATGCTCCTCATTTTCAACCCTTCCAAATGTTTCAATTTCAACTATGTTAAAGTAATCCATAAAATTAGCACCATTTTGTTTTTGAATGCAAGTACTTGCCTGTGATTGTTTACGGCGAGTGTTGAGAGATGGAAGAGAGAAGTATTAAATTAGAAAAAATAGAAATTTCATATATATCGCCAAAATGAAGAGCCAAATCTAAAAGTTGGAACACAATTTGACCCTTGATTAAAAAAACATCATCCCTCTCACAAAATCTCTAAGCAACTACTTGGCTTCTAAAACATAGCACATCTTTTTCACAATTGCATTGAGTCGATTAACATATATCTTTAGACTCAATATCTCGACACCTAATGCACGCACTTGATCTTTTAGAGAATCTACATGTTCTTTACATTGCCCATTACATCCATGTAGACATTCCCCAATTTGAACATGCATGTTCTCCATGAAAGAAATCATGTCTAGTTGGTTTGCCTCCATGCGACCACTACTGTCATGGACGCGATGGAAATGATGAGTCAACTCATCTCTCAACATATCTCCCCTTTGGTTGCCACTTCCACGAATCTCATCCCAAAGGGCATCTAAGTACTCCTTTTGCAGCAACCGAATTTTTCTCAGTGCAATCGCATGTATCTGCAATAGTTTGTAGACGTTTAGAGCTTGTTTGTCCAGATGGAGACCTTGACCGAGTAAGGTGCTTTGCAGCTCAAACATTCATAAACTCAAGCGGCATAGACAAAGCTACTTCTTCATTGCAAGAATCATCCACAGCCACTACATCTTTGGAGCGGTTGTTATCATTTTGAAGCTCCATTTGCTGAAATCCAAAATTAATATCTTAAAGATCTATAATTATCTCTATGTATCTTTGCCAACATATACCCAACCCTAGTAACCTACATGTATACCGCAACAAAAAGAAGAACACAGTGATACATATATTTGTCTATAAAAGGTTTTTTTTTTAACTTTTTTAAGAATGTTTATTAATTAATAAAAGATATTAAATGCATATATTCTCCAAGGCTACTACAATTTGTATATTATATATTATGAACAATCTCAAAGGCAAAAGTCCAAAAAATGAGAGGTTTCTAACATATCAATATTACACTAATATTTGCAATCAGATTATCGACAACAAAACACTCATAAGATAGAAAGAGATTAAAAAAAGTATCTTGATGTACACAATCCTCTATCCGCCACTCTCTCTCTCTCTCTCTCTCTCTCTCCCTCTCCCTCTCTCTCTCTCTCTCTCTCTCTCTCTCTCTCTCTCTCTCTCATCCTTACTCTATGCATCTCTTTTTAACACAAAATTTGAAAGAGACAGTGATAGCATCAAAAGAACTAACCTCAAGTTGAAGAGAGAATTATACTCGAAAGCACCAACTTTGATTCAATCGTCCTTGTGCTTGCTTCTACACATTCATATACAAAGACACATAAAATAGCAAACTTATGATCTCTCTATTTTTTTCATCCTCTCCTAACTATATTTCACACCAAATACAAAATAAAGTGCAATAATAAGTATTGGTATAGAGAGACAGACA
>NC_141047.1:68817691-69052691 GCF_041138505.1 Cibotium barometz
ACAACAGCCAAGTTCCTCTTTGAAAATATAATCACACGATTCGGTTGTCCTTTTGAACTTGTGAGCGACAATGGGACGCATTTTATAAATGAAGTGATTAAGGAGCTCACAACAAATCTCATGATCTCCCATCATAAATCTACTCCTTACTATCCGCAAGCGAATGGCCAAGCCGAGAGTACCAACAAGACCTTAATCTCTGTTTTGACAAAGACAGTTGAAGCTCATCGCACGGATTGGGATCTAAAGCTCACGACAGCTTTATGGGCCTATCGTACTGCGTACAAAGTGGCTATTAATTGCACATCATTCAAAATGGTATATGGCCAAGAAGCAGTCATGCCGTGGGAATTTGTCATTCCTAGTCTTCGTGTTGCTACTCAAGAGGGTTGGGATGGTAATCCCTTAGCAGAGCGTCTGTATATTCTTGAGCGGCTAAACGAAGAAAGACAATTGGCTGTGTACAATGCCCTTGTGGAGAAGGATAGAAGGAAAAAATGGTTTGATCGCCACCTCAAGGACAAGGACATCAAGGTTGGGGATAAAGTCCTGATGTATGGAGTGCGTAACGAAAAGAAGAAGCTCAAATATGCTGGTAAGGGACCGTATAGAGTATGTGAAATTACCCCGCAAGGTACCATCAGAGTGGAGACTCTCGACGGAGTTGAAACCATTGGATTCCTTAATGGGAGTAAATTCAAAAGGTACTATGACCCCCTGAGCCAAGAAGAGTTACATGCAATCCATCAAAAGAAGGCAGCTAAAGAACAAGCTGAGCTTAAGAAGATACAAGCGAGAGTCGAAGCCAAAGAACGTCAATAGCGTGCTAGGCGCCAACGAGAAGCCAACTTGGGGATTACACAAGCATTTTTCGAGGAGGCAGAAGAGGATTCACTGGAATCTGACCCACCTCTAAGATACCCAATTGAGTTACAGAGTCCTTACGAAGAGGTGCTGTATAATGCATTATTGGATACTGGAGCACAACACAATTTGCTATCATATGGTGTGTGGTGTCAACTTGGAAAACCACCTTTATCCAAGAGTGCTATCCAAGTTCAAGGTATCAACAAGAAGAAAACCCCTGTCTCAGGAATTCTGCACACTCCGGTTGCCTATGATAAGGGGACCGTAATTCAAAGCTTTTTGGTTATGCCTGCTGGTACTATGGAAGGCACTGTAAACTTAGGGCGCAAATGGATGATGGCCACCAAGTGCAATATCGATTGGGCAACTAGACGAGTCACAATGCAAGAACCAACACTAGGTCTGACCGCTCAAAATCCCGCTCCTAAGCCATCAACCCTAGACAAAATGTTAGATAATGAAAAATCACAAAGTCCAGTGGCAAAACCATCTTTGATTATTTGCCACCCCTCTAACGCTTCAACGCCAAGAGTGGAAACATGTAGGGTGGTCTCTAAAGCTCCGCTTACTATGCCAAAAAACACATACAAATGGGTCCCAAGCTTCGTTAATAGCTACTTCCCCTGCTCAATCTCGTTCAGCCACCAAGAAGCCTCGTAAAAGGAAAGCAGCTACCCACCCGAGAAAGGGCAATGTAACATCGCGATGGATCCCTAAAAAATTATTAGTAGCCCAAGGGTACTATGAGGGGAATGACCAGATTTGGGTCCCTAAACATAAGCTGAATCCCTCTACATCACCTGTAAAACCTTGCAAACTAATTGTTGCCACCCCAATGACAACTCAAGACCGTGGTAAGGGAAAGCTAATAGAGTGCTCCGCACCACTTCTTCCGGAGTTAGTTTGGATTCCCAAACGATATCGATCATTACCACCTACTAGCTCAGGAAGGGGGGAGCCACATGAAGCTTCTAGCTCCTCATGCCAGGCACACACTCATATAGAAGTTTCTACATGCTCTACACCTACTCTTGTCAACACCCAACGAAAAATCGATGAGTCTACGTCTCCCTTTGTAATAGTATCGTCGGAAACCATTTCCTCCATTCGTCAATGGGAGCGTACACTACCATCTCTACAATTGGATGTGGCCACACAAGGGTCATAAAAAGATATCTGCCCACATCACAACCTATGACCCGCTGGACAAATTGGTTCCAAGAGGCTGCAACATCATTGCAAATAATATGATCTACCCAAGGAAAGGGGGAGCATGTACCCACGCTCGACATTCTAATGCTTCCTCCTTAACCTTCTCCCCTGACCATGTAATTGCCAAATTCAAGGGGATGTATATATATAGCTTCATACACAGAAAAGAAAAGAAAAGAAAAGCAAAAAATAGTAAAAAGAGCAAGAGCACGATAAGAGAAGAAATATCCGTATATACAATCAAGAACTAGATTGACCTGTCACACAAACCTACTGATGCTATATCTGTGTTTGCAGATATGGCAGATGCACGATCATCAGATACTTCATCCACTCCCACCTTTGGTGAGAGGTATCATCTATACCTTTCTCAGATATTTCACATGTGCTATCCTGTAATTGAAACTGAATGGGATCATACAGATGTACTAGCCAGAGAGGAAAATGTTGAGGAATTAGAATGGCTAATTCGCCTATTGACCATGACTGACCCCTACTCCGTAGAGGAAATATCCTCGATAGCCCAATGCTTTCCTTTTCCATAAGATGACTATCCTCGCATGGTTACATTCTTGATGAGTTTATGTCGATGGGAAAATGAAAAGGAAATATCTGACAATGATGAATGGACGGATGAAACTCATGGCACTACTGAGGTTGACTTTATTTATTTGGATGATGCGGATAGAGGCTTAGCCTTAGGGCTAGAGCCAGGACTCTACAACATCCTCTTACCGTATCCTCAGTAGTAGTGTGGTGATTGGTAGGTAGGTTAGTGTTTTCAAGTTGTTTCTAGTTTGGAGTCCTTAAACGAGTCTTGAATTTTTCACACTGATGTGCCTCTCGAGGTGTAGTGCTTGTTAGTTGATTGTACAGGTTAAAAAGTTTGAGGTGGGTTCGCTTTCAAGTCCTAAGACTGCCGCAACGTTCATCAAAATATATCTACATCAAATTGCAAGCTGTCTCGTCAAATCAAGGAGATCTCCAATTTCAGGTGTAATTCTTCCATACACACTCTCTTTCGTTTTTATTGTTCAATTAATTGCATGAACTATAATGCATGACCACATGGAAATTGTCAATGTACTACTTAGTTTTTGAAGTTGCCTGACGTGCTAGTGTGAATCATTAATGAGTTTAACCTTATTGGATATATTCCTGAGAATGCATGACGTCTTTAGTTAACCTTGGAATACGATTGTCTTAGGTCTAGGGTCAAACCATCTTAATGTTTGACACCTGGCCATGTGGGTGTTGAGCTCTAGGACATAGCTTTTACCCCTTTGTCGAAAGGATGCAAGACAAATTATAGTTCAGGAGTGAAGATCAAAAGAAATAGATTTTTAAAAAAAAAAAAGCCTACAATAAATGGCAATACAAGTATATGATGTGCTTTAATGTTGGCCTATCGCCTTATTGATACTTGGTAGGCAAGGAGTATTCTACTCCAGACCGATGCCTTGGTTGGTAGGGGTAGCCTTGCCTAAGGTGAACTAATAGATTCCTGGATAATGCCTTGTGTTAAACATGGTACGATCGATGTTAGTTTTGCCTTAGGAAGGTCGCCATTGTGTATAAAAATTACCACGTGCATAAAGAAATAAAGGCAAAAGGCTCCTGTAACTCTGATGTTTCTTGTGTCCCTAGGCTCGTGGTATTAACTTGTTCTTAGAGTAGACACAGTGTGGTCATCTGTTTATTTATTAAGCTTGGTTATTTTCCTTGACTTAGGCCAGTTATAAACCATGATTAACCTTTGACACCTTGCTAACTCTTGATTTACTTTCAATAATTTTAAACTCCTGTTATTTTGCTACATTAGCTCATTCATGTGACCCTTAAACTAAGTTCTCATAGCAACATCCATTGTGGTCTAACATGCTTGAATTTATACACTTTATATCTTTTGAATTCCAGCATACTTTTACTCTACTTCCCTGTTTTGCAGATGGTCCACCACAACAACCCTATCGAGCTTACCATACCATAGCTTCCGAGGACGGAATCTACAACAGGAAGGGGGGCATGTTAACCTATGACGGACATTGAGACGTACTATGTTTTACGTCATTAATTTAAATATTCTGAGTCATGGGCCGGGCTTGCCGGCACCATATGTTAAGGATGAAGGGATTGGGTGATCGCCGATGAGAGGCGCACCTTGAATATCAGTAGGATAAGGGTTAAGGTCGGCCGGCCATGTATGGGCGCCCAAGTGTGAACGGCCAAGTCACCTATAAGAGTCAAATGTAACCCTAAAATCCTCATTCTCATGTGTTGTGAATACAAGAGTGCTCTTGCCTTATCTCTTTGGTCTCCTTCTCCTGCGTGAGAGAGAGAGAGAGAGAGAGAGAGAGAGAGAGAGAGAGAGAGAGAGAGAGAGAGAGTGATCGAGCGCTGTCTAGCGGCACGGCGGCGGCGGAGAGGCGGTAGAGCGGCGAGGCGGCTCCTCCTTCACTGCTACGACGCGGGAATCCTTCACAGCGGCGGTTAGAGCGGTGAGTGACACACCCTTGCATTCTGTTTGAGCTTACTTTTCTGGTTGTATGCTTGTAGCCATTCGTGGCTCGCATACGGTGTTCGGCAAGTCCCTAGCTACGACCTGTGCGGCAAGAGCGCACATCTTCAAAAATTTCTGTCGGGGTTAGCTGAGTGAATCATGGCAATGGGGGTTTAGGTGGGAGTACTGGGGGTGGTAAGGTCATCTCTGGTACCCTAAGGATTCCTCTTTGGTCCACTTCTTGGCCTGGTTCAGGTGTGCATTATGAAGCTCTAGTGCTGGCAAGTCCAATGTGGTTGCCTTGGATTTGGTGGAAGGGCTTGAGAGGTAGAGCTTGAGCTTGAGAGGTAGAGCTTGAGCTTGAGCAACCCTTTGCTAAGAGCAGTTTGTGATTTCACGATTGCGCCATCTCTGGTAGTATGTGCAGTAGTAGAGGGTGGGATGGGGTCACAGATGTAGACACTCCGTGCTAGTATGGTTAGCTCAACAAATTAGGCACCCACACTAGCTCCCTCTTAGGGTAGATATGGGGTTGACCAACCTGATCCCGACCTTGGCTAGTTCGGTCATTTGCTGCACTAATATAGGAGGCCAACTATTCATCCTACTATGCCAAGATGGACTTCTTGCTTTTTCCTGTAGATCTGGTGCTGGTGGTTTTGAATGAGGCTTCAGATGTACCCTCGGATGTACCCTCGTGGAGTTGTCAGAAACGCGTTCCCTTGAAGTTATCCTCGAAGTCCATAGCACTCCTGGTAGCATTGCTCAAAGGAGGTATGGACCATACAAAGAATTGTGTAGGGGCACATCATCTAGGCCTTCTAGAAATCTCCCAATTAGCCTTTCATCAGAGAACTTGTCTCTAGCACTACAACAAGAGTGGAGATATCTTACCCTATTGATGTAATCCCGAATGGTTTCCTTTTGTTTAACACTCTAGTCCCATCAAACTTAGTGATTAGTTTAGAGATATTAGTAGGTTTGTTCCACTCTTGTCTGGGCTCTTGTACAGGTTGATGAACTGGCGCGGTATGGGGTCTCCAGTACCATCGAACTTAGTGATTAGTTTAGAGATGTTAGCGATTTGTTCTGTTCTTGTTTGGGCCCTTGTATAGGCTGAGCTGGTGCTGGGGGCGTGATGCCGGTAGCTATCCCCCTTGTTTTTGAGAGGTAGCAATTTTGGTTGTGCAATGCTACATTGATGGGTGTGATGCATGAGTTATGGAACACCTCGATTAAGAGGGGGTGTTGAGAGATGTAATCATGGTGTTGTGTGTATGTGGCAAAGCACCTTAGAGGTGCAAGATATTGTGGCAAGATAAGAATGCCACTTGTAATATTTAATGGTGTGTGAGTATTGACCAAAAGAGTGGAAAAGGAGTTGCCACATGGATGATGACATGTAAAATGGGATAAGGCTAGAAAGCCTATATCATTGTATGGTTCATTTATGATATACAATAGAATTGAGTGTTGAGTGTGCAATCTCTCTCTCTCTCTCTATTATATGGAGTTCTTACTGTGGTTTAATCCATCGTAATTATGTTTCTTAATCTATGTCTACCACCATGATTAATTCCATTTTAGGATTGTTAACATGGTATCAGAGCTTATGTGGGCTCTTGGTCATGGTGAATATCTACGTATAGATTTCTTGGTTATTTGTTCATTTGATTAAGCATTATTTTTAGCTTATTATGAAAAAAATTAGCACACTCATTGTCATTAGTATTGCATTTGGAGAGAGATTATGCCCATGGAGATTTGGAGTTTATGGTGCTACCCAAAGAAGCTGAAAATGGAGATTTCAGCAAGTATGAAGACTATGGAGTCTTTGGTGTCATCAAAAGGAGAAGATGCCAAGGAGATTTGTGAAGGTAATTTTGGTGATTTTGCCTCTAATTTATTGTATGAGCATGGAAGAATGCTTGTATTTGAAAAGGGTTGCCATGTTGGGATTTGTGAATCATATGGTTCTTTGCACTTGGGCAAAGAGCATGGGTGGAGGTGCATGCTTCTCAAGATGATGGCAAGTGAGATGGTGGACTCAATGGAGTTTACATGTGTGTGCATCAAGAAGAGGATGCGATTGTGAATGTTGCTCAAGGAGATGAGCAAAGTGGTGGTGGAAGTTGTGGGAACTTTCAATATGTGTATGCACCTATGGTTTCTCAATCGGAGAAACTTGACAAAGCACCCTTGAGTTATGCATGCAAGGGAGAAGCATGCAGTTTTTCGAGCTCAATGGGAGCTCATAGCCATGTCCATGGCAATGAAAATCCCAAGGAGGAGATTTGTTGGTTGAGGCAAAGAAGAGATAGTTGGTGCGTGAAGCCAATTACATCAATGCAAGAAATTGTAGCAAAGACGAAGGCTTGAAAAGCCTTTCGGAGAGCGCACCCTTGAAGAATGCTTGTTACAGAATAAGTAGATTTCAAAACTTATAGGGGTGTCCACGTTGCTAGTCAAGGGGACCTCAAAAAGGAGGTGTGAAGAGGTAAAGAAAATAAGCCTACAAGAGAGCTCACATGGTAGCTAAGTAAATGGCTACTTGAACCTCGTGGAAGGGATACTATGGAGGGGATGTGTTTTACAGCTAAAGTAGCTGCATAATACAAAGCTCAAGGTGAAGCTCATTGTGACCATCTAAGTGGAGGTGTGATAGCCAGGAAGAAGATTGAGCAAAGCCTGCATAGTCAGATAAGCTGCATGCAATAGTACAGTTGAGAGGAGGCGGCAGTAGAGGCGGCTTAGAATAGCATATTAAGAAAGCGAACAGCAGCAAGGCAAACACAGTCTCAAGATTGAAAGCAGTAGAGAGAGGCGAACACAGTCACGGTTGCAAAAGAAGCATCCAATGTTCACAACAATAGAAGAGCCGACAGCACTTGGTAGAGAGAAGCAACGCAAGGGGAGTTAAAGAAGAAGCTATAGCAAACACACATGTCACGCATACATAAAGGGCAGCAAAGAAGAAAATAAGTAGCTTACACAGTTAGAGGGAGCCAGTAGAGAAGATGTTTCTGCATAGTAGAGCTGTATTCAGGGTCGCCACGGGAGCTGCAGGCAGTGTAAGAAGCTATGAAGAAGATGACCCAAATGCGGATCCTGTATGCTCAGAAAACTAAGCGAGTACTAAGGTCCACTTGCAAACCAATTTTGGCATGGTACAGCTAGTAGGCGGGTGCAAGAGATGGGTTTGTAGCCCGTCATAAAGAAACGTTGCAGTGCCACACTCCCAGCGTAGCTTGTAGATAAGGGGCCAGATGCAGATTGGTGCACACTTGTTGCAGAGGATGTAGGAGGTGCCTGCTAAAATTCTGTGTGTAGAGAAAAGCGATTTTGGCAATATGTAGAAATGAGAAATCGTTTTTTTTAAAAGCTTGACCAAGTTTACCCTTATTTGAATAAGAAGGGTAGTTTCACACACAACTAAATTTTTTGATGAATCTTTTAAGAAGATGTTCACACACACATGAGGGTCCGTTGCCCCGCTTCGGCCAAAAGGTTTACTTTTCACCCATGATTATGAGATGGGTAACCATACTCGAGCTTGAAGCTCAAAATGAGATATATATTTTTTTGTTCTCACCCATTGGTATGAGGGTTGCCCTGCCCAAGCCGACAGCACCTGGTAGAGCGAAGCAGCGCAAGGGGAGTTATAGAAGAAGCTATAGCAAACACACATGTCACGCATACATAAAGGGCAGCAGAGAAGAAAATACGCAGTTTACACAATTAGAAGGAGCCAGTAGAGAAGATGTTTCTGCATAGTAGAGCTATAATTCAAGGTTGCCATAGGAGTTGCGACAATAGGCAGTGTAAGAAGCTATGAAGAAGATGACCCAGATGCGGATCTCGTATGCTCAGAAAACCAAGCCAATACTAAAGTCCACTTGCAAACCAATTTTGGCATGGTACAGCTGGCAGTGGGTGCAAGAGATGGGTTTGTAGCCCACCATAAAGAAAAGCTGCAGTGCCACACTGCCAGCATAGCCTGTAGATAAGGAGCCAGATGTAGATTTGTGCACACTTGTTTGCAGAGGATGTAGGAGGTGCCTGCTAAAATTCTGTGCGTAGAGAAAAGCGATTTTGGCAATATGTAGAAATGAGAAATCGTTTTTTTTAAAGTTGAACCAAGTTTACCCTTATTAATAAGAAGGGTAGTTTCACACACAACTAAATTTTTTAAATCTTTTAAGAAGATGTTCACACACACATGAGGGCCCGTTGCCCGCGGCTACGGCCAAAAGGTTTTGTACTTTTCACCCATGATTATGAGATGGGTAACCGTACCCGAGCTTGAAGCTCAAAACGCGATATGTATTTTTTTCTTCTCACCCATTGGTATGAGGGTTGCCTTGCCCGAGCTTAGCGAGAAGTTGAGAATGGTTGTCGTGATGTGTGCATGAGCGATGCACGTGTGAGATGCATGTGCATGGGTTTTCCCATCCGAACTTATATGTTCAAATTGGACTCAGTGGTTCCGCTGTGAGTGAGTCGGCTCAAAATAGACTAGGTGTCTAAGATGGTAGACACGTGCACACATATTCGTTTCATGGATACTCCAATGTATCATTGAGGGAGAGTATTGAGAGGTAGCAATTGTGGTTGTGCAATGCTACATTGATGGGTGATGGGTGAGTTGTGGAACACCTTGATTAAGAGGGGGTGTTGAGAGATGTAATCTCGGTGTTGTGTGTATGTTTTACAATGGTCGGCGGCCTCCCATTTACAATTAGGGGCCCAAAATTGGCTTTCTAGCTCTATGTACATGTAGCTCATTCCTATGACCGGCATTACACAAGCCGTAAGCTCGGTCATCCCATATATCTTTTATCAATAGGAACTTTGCGACGACGAGTAACAAAAGGATGAGGTACAAGAAGCATGACCACGCTTAAAAAATGATGTTAACTAGAGTGGTTAACACCTCCACAAGGTGATCACTCCTCTTCACCATCCACATTCACCCAACTCATCGACCAACATAGAACTATGCCACTAAAAAAGAGGCCTCTCCTTCACCCAGATACCCCATCCACTCAAAAAGCCTCATCCACACCAAGCTCCACAGAAACTAAAACCTCGCCCAATGGATCCCACTAACACCGCTAATGCTACTAACAACACTAAATGCCAATAGATACTAGCTCACCCACATGCCACCCAACCCACGGATTCTCACTGTTGGGTGCCCAAGAAGATCCTCATTGTCCAGGGTTATTATGAGGGTGTCAATGTTGAAAGAACGGTAGAGGAGGAGGAGGCACACACACAGGAGCAAACCCTAATGTATATTGCAAACCCTAACCATAGAGGGAAGCCATGTCCACTCTCACACAAAGCATAATGCACTAATCCATAATCCACACAACACACAATGAGTTGTGTCCACACTCTACTAACCCTAGCTAATGTCCACACACTATGACCAGCTGGACACGCGGTCATTTATGTCTCACACATGTTCCTACCTAATCTGCCAGCACATATCATAGCTGGATCACACTGACATCGAGCTTGAATCTCAACAGTCCCTCTCAAGCTCATGATGTACTGCCGATGAAGATGTAGATGAGCTTGGGATATCAAGACTCTCAACACTCCCCCTCAAGCTCATCCCATGTACTCCCAACATAGTCCGGAAGTACTCAAACTTCTCCCTGCAAAGTGGCTTCGTAAAGATGTCTGCCACCTGCTCATCAGTCTTCACATAGTGAAGATCAACTGTACCATCCAGCACCTTTTCTCTGACAAAGTGATAATGGACCTCTATGTGTTTGGTCCTCGCATGAAACACTGGATTCTTTGCCAACTGTATACTGCTCATGTTGTCACAATGAATGACAACTTTGCCACCAATGGGCTCACATAAATCTGTCAAGAGACTCTTTAACCATATAGCCTCACAAGTAGCAATGGCTGCACCCCTGTACTCAGCCTCTGTACTGGAAAAAGCAACTGTAGGTTGCTTTTTGCTACTCCAACACCCTATGGATTTGCTGAAGATCCAACCTTTCCCCTCAAACCTTGGAAAAACCCAAAGTTTTGACAAACCTAAAAGCTCCTATTCCTCGTCATATTGGCCAAACCTCACCTCGACCTTTGATAAGGCAGCCACAAGCCCACAAAATCTGGATAACATCTGACAAAGACCCTCACTACCACACAATAGTCATCACCACCCCCCTCACCCTCAACCTATAACTACTTTATAGGTGGGTAAGTAAATGGTGTGAGACCCCCGCCCCCTCCGCGATGCTACCTCCGAGAATACTGGCGGTAGAAGTAGCGTTAGCCTCTCATGTGGCAGGGATCCACACTCGGGGCCTCGCTCATGGATATCTGTACAAGAGAATAGCCCACTGGTTCTTCAGAAATCAAACCCGGAAAAACTTCCCTCACTCGGAAGGCATGAGCGATTCCACCAGGAAAATCATATGACGGGAGCATTGATCAAATGAGTCAAAGTCTTAACTAACCAACTGATCCGACGAACCCGAAAGTCACATGGCCAGATTAAGGAAGAGACTTGCACTTGGTCCATAGAATCACCGCTTTTTTCCTCCTTTAGCGAGGCACAACCGCTAATTCCCTCCCACAGAACAAGGGTCTTCCTACTAGGACTTAATCTAACTAACGTAACTTAATCGTAACTATTTGTATCACAAGAATCCCCCGATCCAGCCTAGCCCATGGGTTAGCCAACCACTTTATTGGTGAGATTCCTTTATAGAAATTTGGTTATGTTTTGCCTCGGTACCAAGAAAAAGAGTTCCCAGCCCCCTAGCTAGCGCTTCAAGCTCAAGGTAGTCATACCACTTACACACCCAATATGAAATTGCCATTTTAACAGATTCGGCCGTCTTTAAAACAATCTTTCAATGAAACCATAGTATTACTGATCATAATCCTCCAAAATATTGAGTCTTTTGTTTTACAAAAATATATCATCTGGATTCTCCGTTGAAGACTAACTGGTCAAACAACGAGATCCAATATCAAAATTCAGTTCACAAAAGTAATTCCCTTTAGTTCATCCATATCTTCTTCGATGTACGCATGGGTGTCCTAGCAACCGCGAGCCTGTGCATCACCTGGTCAGAACCCTCTAGGATCCTACTTAGGTATCCTAACAATTCACTCAGGGACTACTTCGTCGGTCCTCGCCCATCGTACCGAAAGCACACCATTTTAACCATACTAAGGCTGGTCAAGACCTTGGCAAGCTTTGTCGCGAGCGACGTCCCTTAACGACTCCCCGCCAGTAGCTGTTGCAACGAGTCTCTCCTTAGTTAATCACATACCAAATGCTTCCTCCAGCATTCTGATATAAAACAGTCCTTTAAAGAAAACAGAGGTTCTATGCAAGTAGTATTCCCGATTTAAGTTTGATTCCACAAAACCCTTTTCCCATAATTCAGACTTTTTTAATGAGAATCATTGATCTCTCATCAGGGTAATCTACCCATCATTTGACTAAACTTCTAACTTGATTCTTGGTGATTTCAGTTAAAGGAGAACTACGCTAATTCAAAATGGTAGTCTATTCTTTGTGTCAAGATTTGAAATTGGTCACGAAGTTTTTGCTTGATTCAGATTCGAGAGATGGGCAAGTAGTTTATTGGCCGCCATTCTCACAGTCGTGGTCTAACCAAAATTATTCGGTTTACTTCTAACTTTGATTCCTAAGGATTTTCTTTAGATAAAAATCTATTGAACTTCTAATCATAAGAAAAATTCTAACTTTATGAATTTTATTCCTTCCTAACCACAATAGAATTAAGAAATAGTCCTATACGAGAATATCGGATTTTTATAAAAATACTCTTCTTCTACTAATCCAATTTTTGGGTATATATCAATTTGGTGATTTATCCACATAAAAATATCTAAGAATATTCTTTCCACCAATTTATTTATCAACCCTAAATTTTTTAAGTGTAATTATGGTGAAAATTCCTCTTTTGTCACATCAAAATTAATTTAAACCTTTTTCTACTTAAAATACCACAAAAATTCTTCTTTTTAATTTAATACAAATATCCATTTTTTGAATATGCCAAAAATTCCTCTTTTTGCATTTAAATGATTGAATTCCAAACGTCATGGGAATTCCTCTTTTATCATTTAAAAATTCTTATGCATAAAATAAATTTATCAAAATTTTCTCTTTTTAAATTAAATAAAAATATCCATTATTTTGAATATGCCAAAAATTTCTCTTTTTGCATTTAAATGATTGAATTCCAAATGTCATGGGAATTCCTCTTTTATCATCTAAAAATCTTATATATAAAATAAATTTATCAATATTTTCTCTTTTTAAATTAAATAAAAATATCCATTATTTTGAATATACCAAAATTTTCTCTTTTTGCATTTAAATGATTGAATTCCAAATGTCATGGAACTCCTCTTTTATCATTTAAAAATTCTTATATATAAAATAAATTTATCAAAATTTTCTTTTTCTAAATTAAATAAAAATATCCATTATTCAAAATATGCAAAAAATTCCTCTTTTTGCATTTAAATGACTAAATTCCAAATGTCATGGGAATTCCTCTTTTATCATTTAGAAATTCTTATGTATAAAATAAGATATGTATTTTTTTTCAAAAAATATTTACCATAGCTTCGCTGCTATTACTAATAATTTTTAAATTTCCTAAAAGAATAAAATCTTGTAATGAAAATATAATAGAAGTTCTACTTTTAAGCTTAAATTTAAACTATGAATTTAAATCATAATTTAAATCATAATTATAAACATAATTACGATTATCCCACTAGATTAACCTAATTTCAACATTTCTCTTTTCCCAATTTGCTAGGATAATCCATTTCTCATTTAGAATGAGTTGAAGTAATTATTTAACTATTCATAAATAATCTAAAAGAATTAACCATTATTTTAATAGCACACAATCATGAAAATATCATTTTCTTAATCTCTAGCTCATCAAGCCTAGAGTTTAGTTTTGGAATAAGAGATTATCTTTGAGAAACATTCTTTTGTTAAAGAATTAGCCATAGAGATGACTATTCTTTTTGAGAGAGAGATTTGCTTAAAGAAAGCATTATAAATAAGCATAAAGATTAACTTTCTCTTAATTAAACATTAAGACTCTTAGGAAAAGCTTGATTTGAATTAAAACAATCATTTAGAAATCTTCTCAAGCTTGAGAGGGGTTGAGAAGAAGAAAGATATTGAGGAAATTGAAAAAAAAAACATAAAATCCATCTTACCTCTAAGATTGGCTTGATTCTTTCTTTAGTAGTGAAGCCCCCAACCAATCAATTGGTTAGCAAGAGGAGAAGAGAGACTCCAAGAGTTGTTGAAGAGAGAGAGAGAGAGAGAGAGAGAGAGAGAGAGAGAGAGAGAGAGAGAGAGAGAGAGAGAAGCTCCAAGCTCCCCAAAAGTAGAGAAAAATTAAGGGATAATAGAAACTATGATTATTTTAATGTAATACTAGCATGGTATAGCTCAAAGATGATAATAAAAAGGAATGAGGGTCTGTTTATAGGTGAGGGAGGCCACTAACCAAGTCCAACTGGGTTCTATAATTTTTCAGCTTTAGTTTGACTCAATTTGGACAAGATGTGGACCAGTTTGGCTCCCTTTTTGATCCAGTTTGATCCAAGAGAGAGGAGAGAGAAAAATATCCCATTTTTTTAAATTAAAAAACTCAAGTAATCATGAATAAAAAGGTGCCTCCTTGATGTGGGGTTCTCTCCTTACTGAGGTGTCAAAAAATACATCATTTCTTTTAAATATTTTTTTTAAACTAATATCTCATAATTTTTAACTAATAAACCTTGTACTCAGTCAACTCTTCATCTCATGTGAGCATTTACTCATTTTTTGTTATTTTATTTTATTCTTTGGATTTATCTCACCCCAACACTTGGATTAATCCTATTGGCCTATAGGAACCTTAATTGGACCATAATCCAAAAATTTCAAAAAATGTAGACCCTTAGGCTAAGGTCCCTTATACCATTTTTAATTGATTCCTAATGTACATTGGAGAATTTATTTTGAACTTCTGTTTTAGGGAAATATATTTTAGATATTAGGAGAATTTTTATATCCAAAAATATCTCAATATTGAATTACCTTTCTCTAGAATTTTTCTTCTCTCTAGGCAAAAATAAGAAAAAACAATATTTTCTTGCATTCTAAAATAGGGAATTATTACAGGGGATTGAGGTAAAAGCTTATTCATTATTTAGGTTGAGGAGGAATCTTACATCCTCTCCTACTTGAAAAACGCGAGATGTCCTCATCTCGTAAAAGTGGGGGTAATCTTTTACCAACTCTTCTTCTTTCTCCCAGGTGGCGTCTTCTAGAGGGAAGAACTTCCACTTGACTAAAAACTCTCTGAGGAATCTGCTCCTCCTGAGAACCTTCTTCCGAATGTTAAGGATTTCTTCAGGTTGGAGTACCATCAAACACGTGACTTGGGCTGGGTACATATTTCTTAAGCAAACTGACATGGAATACATTATGTACCTTGAGATGGGGAGGCAGAAGAAGTTTATAAGCTAGATCTTCTACTTTCTTTAAAACAACATACGGTCCATAGTATCTGGGAGAGATTTTCTTGTACTTCCTTCTTAAAGATAAGGAACTTCTTTTGGGTCGTATACTCGAATGAAGACCATATCTGATTCTTCAAACATTCTCTCAGATATCTTTTTATCTGCATATTGCTTTTGCCTTTCTTGGGTTGCCTTAACTTCTTTTAGGTCGTACTCGAATGAAGACCATATCTGATTCTTCAAACATTCTCTCAGATATCTGATTCTTTTGGGTCGTACTCGAATGAAGACCATATCTGATTCTTCAAACATTCTCTCAGATATCTGATTCTTTTGGGTCGTACTCGAACGAAGACCATATCTGATTCTTTACGGATTGATTGCATTTGTTGGTCCATGTCATCAAGTATCTGTCTGGATATCTCGACTTTGATCAATGGGTCGGATCAAGTCAATGGTGTAAGGCAATCTTGTCCATACAGAGCTTTGAAAGGGCTCATCCCAATGCTTCGATGATAAGAAGCATTGTAAGCAAATTCAACCAGGTGCAAATGGCTTAACCACTTCTTGGGTTCCCTGCCCACAGCATGACCAAAGGACATCTTCTATTATACCTGACTCACTCTTTCAATTTGGCCATCTATTTTGGGGTGATAGGCTATACTGAGATCCAAGAAAGTTCCTACTGCTTCGAAGAATGCAGTCCACAATTTCAATGTGAACTTGGGATCTCTGTCACTTACTATCCTCCTCGGTGAGCCATGCAATTTGAAGATCTCTTTGAGGAAAACTATGGCAACATCCATTGCAGTGTATGTTTCTTTCATTGGAATCAGATGGGCAACTTTGGTTAGTCTGCCAACTACCACAAAAATGGAGTTGTAACTTGATTGCACTGAAGGTAGTCGAGTGACAAAATCCATACTCATACATTCCCACTTCATCTATGGAATGTCTAGGGGCTGCAAATTTCCTGGCATCTTGACTCTCTCTGCCTTGACCCTCTGACACATTAAGCATTGACACACATGATCAAGTACATCCGTTTGAGACCTGGCCAGAAGAAGCTTTTCTTCACAGACATATAGGTTTTTATAAACCTTCGGTGTCCAGCTATCAAGCTATCATGGGCTTCTCTCAGAATCTTATCCTTTATTCCCACATCATTGGGAATGCATAACCGATTATTATAATACATGCATCCTTCATCCAATTTGTACCCAAGAACTCGACTCATTTCCTGATGAGTCTTGCTTTCCTGCATCAGAAGGGTAGCAATAGGGGCAAAGAATTTGTCCTGCATGATTCTCTCCCTTACTTCACTGATCAATGGATTTGACACTACTGTAATTGCAAGCAAGGAGTCTTTTCTGCTGAGCGCATCTGCCACCACATTTTCTTTCCTGGCCGATACTTGATTTCAAAATCAAATTCTTGCACGGTCTGCATTCATCTCCTTTGATGCATGTTGAGATCCCTTTGGGTGAAGATCCACCTCAGACTTTGGGTGAAGAATTTGATTTCAAAATCAAATTCTTGCACGGTCTGCATTCATCTCCTTTCACGCATGTTGAGATCCCTTTGGTTGAAGATCCACCTCAGACTTTGATGATCTATCATCAAGGTGAACCTCTATCCCAAAAGATAATGTCTCCACTACTAAGAGTAACTCCAAATCATGGACGGCATAATTTCTCTCATGTGTTTTGAACTTTCTGGATTCATAGACCACTGCATGACCTTCCTGCATAAGAGCACCGCCTAGGGAAAAACCACTGGCATCAGTAAACTACCTCAAAAGGTTTGGTAAAATCTGGCAATTTAAGGATACAGTTGGTTACTAAGGCTATCTTCAACTTATCAAAGGCACTTTGACACATAGAAGACCAGTGAAACAGGGTACTCTTCTTGAGAAGGTTAGTTAAAGGGGATGCTATCTGAGCATACCTAGGTATAAAGATCCTATATCTAGGAATCCTCTGACTTCTTTTACCGTCTTGGGTTCCGGCCACTCTACGACTGCTTGGATCTTTGCAGGGTCTGGAGAAATCCCATTTTAGACACTATGAATCCCAAGTATTCCATATCGTCAACAGAGAAAGAACACTTGCTCTTTTTTCTACAAAGAGTTGGTGCTTCCTTAGGAACTCCAGGACCTTGCACACATGATCTTCATGATCAGCTGCATTCTCCAAGTACACCAAGATATCATCAAAGAAGACAAGAACAAAATCATCCAAGTATTCTCTGAGAATATCCTACATAAGACGACATCGTCGGGGCATTAGTCAATCCAAATAGCATGATTGTGAACTCATAATGCCCATAGCAAGTGTTGAATGTTGTCTTTGGGATGTCCTATTCCTTGATTCTGATCTGGTAGTACACGGATTTGAGATCTATCTTTCTGAATATTTGGGTTCCACTTAACCGATCCAGAAGTTCATCGATCCTAGGGATAGGATACTTATTCTTAATTGTTAACTGATTCAATCCTCTTTAGTCAATGCAGAGTCTTAACGTTCCATCTTTCTTCTTCTGAAAGAGAATGGGTGCACCCCAAGGTGAAACACTGGGTCTGACAAATCCCGGCTCTAACAGTTGTCTTAACTGCTCCTTAAGTTCTATGGCTTCGGGGACTGGCATTTTGTATGCACGCTGGGCTACTGGCTGAGCTCCAGGGATTAACTCGATCTCATGATCTACTTCGCGAGTCGGAGGTATCTCAGTCAGCTCTTCAGGGACATATCTGCATACTCACTTAACCACTCTGGTTCTTTAGCCTTGCAATTTATGTCTACAGGATTCATCTTAACAACATAAACAGCTTGCCTCCTTCTTAGCCCTTTTAACAATTTAGAAGCCTAAACTAATTGCAGCACTCGGGATCCGAAAATTCTAGTTCCTTGAACTTTATTCCCGTGAAGGTTAAGGAAAGAGATGGTTCCATTGTGACAATGAATGTCAGCCTGATTCTTATGATGCCAATCCATTCCAAGGATTCCATCATAGATTCCCAAGGTCTGAACTGGCAATCTGTTACGTTCCCATCTAGACTAAACTGAATAGGTTCTATCTCAAGGTGTGTGAAAAGAATCTTTCCACTCGCCAATTCCACTTGCATAACTTACGCAGACATCCTGGGGAAATAAAAGAATGAGTACTGCTTGAATCAGTCAAAAGCTAGAATTACTTACCCTAGTACTCTGCAGGAGTTTGGAGGACTGAGAATTGACGATTCTGCCCCGGATGCTCAATCGTGGCATAGATATGTCCTTTTTCTTCCTCCACTTCCTCAGCTATAGTGATGACTCTAGCTGCTGTAGTCTGAGGTGGAATCCTCTCTCTTTGGTTTTCCCAATTCTGGGAGGGAGTTTGAAGACTACTTTGCATGGAGGCTACAGGGCTGAGCTGTCACTCTTCTGGGTTGCCTTGATTTTGGCGCGGGGGACCCTGATTGGACTGATACGAAGGAGTCTATCTCTGAACTCTGGGACCCTGGCTTCCTTGGCCCACAGAAGGAGATGGGTAATCCTTGACCTGGTGCCCAATCCCTTGACAACCGAAACACTTGTTCTCACTTCGAAGCTCTTCCCTTTGCATTCTTGAAAGAGCCGGAGTTCCTGGGAGAAAGAGCTTTGAGGAAAAGGTCTTCCTTCATTCCTGAAACTTGCTGTCTCTAGATTCTGATTGGGACCTTGGTGTCTCTTTGGAGGCGGAAGTTTGGAAGAACTTCCCGGTGTTTGGAATCTCTTGAAGGATGAGGGAGTAGACTTTGGCGGGACTTTAATGATGAAGGCTTTGGCAAATTCCTTTGCCATCCTTACAGCTTCAGCCATGGAAACTGGCTTGGCATTCTTGACCAGGGTGTCCAAAGGTTCGTTTATTCCTCGAATGAACCTCGCCATGAGTTGCTCTTTGTCTAGTGGTGGTGAGTACTTGAGGAAAAGAGCAAACGCCTGGTGATATTCTTCAATAGTTTTGCTCCCCTGGTTTTCATTCATCTTAGTTTCTAGAAATCCGGGGGGACAAAATCTCTTCCTTAGATAAGCTTTGAGATCATTCCATGACTGGGTGTTTCTATCCAACTGGTTGGTGTCGCAATGGTTTCTCCATGCCACCCTGGATGTTTCCACAATCTTCAACCTTTGCAAGAGCCATTTTTGTCCTCTCGTTGTATCCGGTGACATCAGAATATTCTTCCATGGCCTCGACCCACTTCTCCACAGCCTCGCCCAAGTTCTCCCCTTCACCCTTGAAGGGACCTAGTTGAGTTCTATGAAGGGCCTTGTGAACATCGGGGTCAAGCTCTTCCTCATCAGTGAGAGGATGGTTGCCACTTAAGAATAACTTAAACACTTGTAGGACATTGAGACTGCGGTCATAACTTGCGGTGAAAAAGGGAAAAAATTATCAAAATTTTTTTCATCTTGAGACAGTGATGGAAAATAGGTTTTAGGACCTCCTCTTCCATCTGGGAAGTTCCTAACATATGCTTTTTCCAGAAAAATATCTCGGGTCGTTCACGTGCGTATAGCGCCTAAGTTAATTAGGGCAAACAGACACCCGTTTGATCCAACGAAGAATACACCAAGCCTCTTAAGGTTGTAACAGGCTGTGGGAAAGTGTAAAAGCACAAAAAAAAATTGTGATTGCTCATTAAGGAGCATCTAGACACTCTGACATGGCCACAATAGAGGGATTACCTCCAATTACACAAGGACTGAACCCAATGGCTGACATCCTCAAGCCATTGAGATCCATGCCGCCAATTCACCTCTCCATGCCATTGACCATGCCTATAACAAGCGTGTCATCGGGTTTTACACCCCTTGTCACTTCAATTCCACTAGGCTTTGCCCCTTGCCTAACATTCCTGAAAATTCTATAAGTACCAACCCTTTCTTGGATTCCCACACCTTGGACATACTGACTAGTCTAGGAAGAGGGGTGGACCAAGGACTCAGTGAGTCTCTTCCAACAAGAGCACTCACATACGGTCTCAATGACTCATACAGAAATACGACTGTACAAATTTCCAAAATAATGGGCAAATATGATGGAACAACAAACCCTGTTCAATTCATTCAAAAGTTTGAACAGAGATGTGAAGCCTTTGGAAATCCCAACTACCCCACTAAGGTACATGTGTTGAACTTATGCTTAGAGGGAAAAGCTAGTCGATGGTTCATCGCATTAATGCTGGCAATCAAGACCAACTTCAAAACTTTGAAATCAGCCTTTATACATGGCTTTTCCAGACAAGGTGATCGGTGGAGTGCAACAACAGAACTCTATTCAATTGAGCGTCAACCAAATGAATCTATTAGAGATTTTATCCTTCGGATAAAACTCTTGGACTCATGTTGTGAGTCATGGGAAAAATTAAATGATGTCCAATTGAGGAGATATTTCATGATGGGTTTACAGAATAATTACTTACACAACTTGATCATTGTATCCAATCCAAAAACATTCAATCAATGTTGCAAAGAATCCAAAAACATTCGATCATTGTATCCAATCCAAAAACATTCGATCAATGTTGCAAAGAAGCAATATGTTTAGATGACAACATGCTCGAAGATGATCATGATACGAGGTGTTCCTCATCTAAACCAAGTGAAGCAATGGCAAAAGAAAGATCGATCTCAAAATTGACATTCCCATAATTTTATGCAGCCTTGCTTAAAACATTACAGCAGACATCTATAAGACATGATGAAAACATTCAAAATCAGACATCCTTAATGCCTATAAAAATGACGAGCAAAATGCCTTGTGCTGAATTCAATCACTATGACCATCCCAATCCTCATTGTGCATACAAGGTACCTGTTTGTCTATACTGCATCTATTGTAAAACCTTTGACCATGATACTAAAAAGTGTCCTGCTTCATCCACGATGGACTCAAAACATCCCGTGCACAAAACAGAAACAGCCTAAAGGGTAGAAACTGCTCAGGAGGCATTTAATTGGACACTTTAGGTTTCTATTGTCGAGGACCTCACAAGGTGGCAGATTTCATAGTTTGGAATGCTTCCATGCCCATAGTCACACTGACACCTTGCGAACCAGTGTGTGAACAGTGTGGCATTGATCACATGTTCCAAGATTGCCCAAGACGAGTTGCTTCAATGCAACTTGTCTCACAAAATACAACTCTTAACATCTTAAGTGTACAAAATGGTCAATTGGCCACGGTGCCATTGAATGTGCTTACTCGTTTACAAGCCAAGGCATGATAAACAATAAAAAAGAACGTAACAGACAATACCTCAACATGGGTAGAAGAACATGCTTTAAAATAGAACCCAAAAGAGAAACCAAAACCTTCTAAACCCAAGAAAAACAAAGGACAACAAACTGTCGAAACCAAGGTCAAAGTAAAAGACAGGGAAAAGGAGTTGGTAGAAGTGAACCCAAAAGGGGACATAAACACAAAAGAGCCAAAAGCTATACATGATGCAAATGCATCCACCACCTCAAATACCACCACATAAACTTTAACACCCATATGTGCGATACATGATACAAAAATCCAAAATAAAATTCGATCTCGTCGCATGGGTAAACATAGTGAAAAACTGACAAACCAAAGAAATTCAGAGAATGAAACAAGTTTTAGTACATCACTAAGTGAGGATGAGACAAGTGCTTACTCTTCGCTCAGTGCACCACATAGACCAATCAAGAAACTAGAACCCACCCAACCACCCCAGATTAATAATAATGATCACATGACATATGCAAAACGTAAAAAACGAGCTCAAGAGTGCATGCTTAGCATGGTTGAATGTCTTACAGGGTCATCGGCGGTGATTGAGCCTCATAATGCCAAACCTACACCAGCAACCAAGATACAAAGCCTAGAGGAGTACCGCTTTCCCTTTCAAGAGGAAGACATACTCTCTACAGACGTTGCTTACAAGTCATGACCTAGCTGACCCATAAAATTTTTTAAAAAAACTATCGGGGGTCAAAACCTGCAACTTCATCGAATTAGGCCATCTCTCACAGAATAACCCTTCACAGCCAAAAAACCTTCAATCTCACGAGTTCAGGTTTCTCATGAATTATAGTATCACGGCTTAAGAACCTACACTTTCACAATTTAAGCCTCATCACGGATTAAGCCATGTCACGCATTGACACCTTCCCAATAATCTTCAATAGCCATTATATATCTGTTAAGCTTATTGCTTACTATTCTTTTGGCTAAATTAATGTAGTAGTTACTCCATGAGTACATATCTATACTCATGCACTGGAGAACATTTGCACCAAAGCCTCACCATCGACAACTTCCAGGTACATCTCTGGATGGGGGAGCCATGGTGGGCAAAAGCCTAGTCAATGGTACAACCCATCGCCTAGAATTTTCCTTCAAATTATAAACCTCTCCAAAAGACGCCATGATCTTCACAAATCAATAAACTTTAATCCTTAGTGAAGATATCTATATTAGCCTCGCAAGTTGACATAATTATTTCAAACCTCACCAACAATTAGCAACTTCAACATAGAGCAGTTCAATAAGTGTCTATATGAGTCAATTCTTGTACTTCATAATCTGGGCACTTAAATATACAGAGAACATAAAAAGCACATGGGCAGAAAAAGACAGGAATAAGTCCTTCTCAACAATATTTGACAAGAGTCCTGCCACACAAAGGGACATCATCAAAAGCCAATTACTTTAAATCATGATGAATGTCGCTTCAATGAATCAAATGAGGAAAGGAGAATCACCATCTCGTTTGATGATTAAGTCTACGTTCCTCCGGATCCTTCCCTCTCTTCTCTCCCATTATTAACATCTCTTAGTGTCCCAACTAATAAAAATCAAATGTAACCTTTTCGACGATTGCCAAAATCAAATTGAGAAAAAAAAGGGGCTCACACAAATATAAAAATGCAATCATTCGCAAAAAACCCCACCCCGTTAGGAATTCCCAATACACCACTAACCTATTCATTCATTAACTAGCTTTTCTTATTCCTTTCGGAGGAACAAAGATCATTGAACGTCACTTATCAACGCCATCGACAAAGCTTGTTCATTCTCCCCGCACAAAGTTATTCAACGCGATCACGAGGACGCGATCGCCATCAAGAAGGGAAAAATGTTAACCCAATTCTAGGGTTAACAAGAGCTACCACCATTATCTCACATCAAAGAGTCACGGTAGATACACCAAAGGGTTATACATTCAAGATATGAAGCCATAGTGTCCAAAGCTACAACTTGGACGGGCGCCCGTAATGGTGTGACAGAGTATTTATGGCGATTCCCGCTTCAAGAGTATGTGGTAACAAGATAGGATGAAGTCCTAAGTGATGTACTTCATGGATATATTATGAGAGTAGTCATTGTAATAGCATTAGGCCTCTTATGAGCCTAAAGTGCCCGGCCGGCCATAGTGTAAGTGAGTGTGAACACTTATGGCCATGTATATAAGTGAATTTCTCTCATAATACAACAAACTCTCCCATTGTGCAATTGAGTCTTGCTCTTGCTAATATCTCTCCCTAATGCATGCTAGTGGGTGTGTGTGAGTGAAGTGAGGTGAGAGGAGGGATGAGGACCTGTAGTGCAATGCGACGGTGTGACAACGCTCGCGGCGGGAGGCATGGTGGAATTGCTTCCGAAAGGAGTTGTAGAGCTTGGAGACCTCAAGGGTTACAAGCTTGGCCATTGGAAAGATCCTCACACAACAATTGCGGTTCACCAGCAGGTAACCTCTTTTTGGATGTTTTTCAAGGAGGGTTAGGGTGAGTCATAACACCTAAGCACTCCGTCTCAGTACTACATAACCCAAGAGATTCATCTAATCATTGCTCTGCATCAGCGCTCACTCTTCTTCTCATAGAATGCTTGACTAATGACTCTAGATTAGCACAACTTTTTAACGAGGAAGGTGATGATTGCTAGAAAGTGCGAACGCATACAATAATACCATGCCAAAGTATAAAAAATGATCAAGATAACTGCTAGGTATTCTGTACTAGCATCAAGATCAAGATTTATGTAATCACTCTAGATTAACGCCAAATCTAGTGTGGTTTACCTCTAATCTCTCTAGATTAGCTTTAAACCTTGTTTTGAACCACCATGGTCAGTCCTAAACTTGCTAGACATGTTAGAATAATCTATTAAGCTCTCTGGCTTAGAATTCTTTCTAGCAAACACAATCATGGCTTATAAAACTATGTTGGATCCAATGACAATAAATAACCATGCTCGTCTAGAGTGAAGTACTTTATCACTTTAACCAGGTAATAACACCATCGTATACTGGTAATGATCCACTCATTTCCCAGTAGGTTCTACAAGGATATGAACTTTGCAACACTAAATAGCCCAAGAAAACTAAGAATTTAATTTATGAAAGTCATTCCATACTTCCATAATTTGTACGGTAGCAGCCAAACATGTGCTTAAAAATGAACACTAGTGAACTGGATATAGGCGAGATCACACTTCTTGAATGTTGTAGGGTGTCCCCCACATATAAGAATCATCTGACAATACTAGTCTCCCTACTCACAAATGGTTCTATAGGACTCTCAAAGTAGAGACCACTCTATTAGCACTAGTATAAGATCATGGCTATGCTACCCAGAGCTTCTCTGAACTCTATCATTGGATTTTTTCCCAACAAAAGGCTATCAAGTGAATCTCAAAGCTCAATCTATCTAAATGCTTGATCACAATGGAACAAGCATACATACACTTGATCACTATGGAACAAGTATACAACCAATCAAAGGGTCAACCTCTATGTATGAGCCTTGTTGTCCCATACCACCAAGACAACAATGACCTTTATCAGAACTTGAAGTCCCATACCATCAAGTGAGCATGAATCTCATTGTGACACACAAGTGGACTCTTTTCCTCTCCTTGAGAAATAGCTACAAAATCGTAAGCATATGAATGACTATGCATCCAACCAAGGGTTTTTACAATTAGACCAACTATGCAACATCGTATATGGAGCATAGGTTTTTCAAAGTCTAACATGGCTATAATTTAAGGAGCTATAATAATCTCCATAGCCTCCAATACTCAATCTAGAGTATTTGTCAAAGTAATCCAGTAAGATCTCAATGGGTTGCTACCTAAACTGGTAATCAAGCCAAGCTCTTAAGATTAAAGATTAGCTAGACAAGCTAGCTTTAGAACAAGACCTCTTAGGGATAATCTCATTTCAAATAAAAGAAGCAATGACATGCTCCATAAGGGATTTGTTAAAGTAATTCGGTAAGATCTCAATGGGCCGCTACCTAAACTGGTAATCAAGCCAAGCTCTTAAGATATTGAAGATTAGCTAGACAAGATAGCTTTAGAATAATAACTCTTAGGGATACTCTCATTTCAAACAAAAGGAGCAATGACATGCTCCATAGGTAGGTTAAGTAATTGTGTACTTTATAAAAGTCATGTTGAACCACAATTCAAGTCGTGACCACCACCCAAATTTATGTACGTTTCAATAAACTCCGAACTCAAGGATCACTATGGATCTCCCTCTAAGGTTACTACAAATCTTAGAAGAGTGAATCTCTTGGGACCATACATAAGTGCTTGCATCAATAAGGACCAATCTAGCAATACTTTGGCTATTAAATATCACAATATTACAGTTGTTAAACAGTCGGCTCAGTTTTGTCTCATTCACACTATGGTGAAAATTAGATTCAAATGGGCGTATCTCGACCCATTAAATCAAAACTGTCATAAGAGAGACCAAAATCTCAAAGGGTCGATATCCACTAACCTGACAATGGAAACTAACATCTGTGTGTACCACGTATAAAGTTGGTGGAGTCCTCCAAACCCCACAACTTATGTATTAGTGTGTCAAGCAATGTTAATTCCAAAACCACAATGTCCATCAAAGGTGTCAAGCATTATGGTGGCTGTTTTGAGAACAAGGAAACATTTTTTATGGTGGCACAGCTCATCGGTAACATACAATGTTGATCACACCTCAAAATCCATCAAAGATCTCCAAAGCATGCACACTCATTGCCAATGGACACGTGTGAACTACACACATGCATAGGTATTTCAAATTTTCTTGCACCCTTGTTTTGCTACAAACTATGTGTATGTCCATAGCTCCACACCAAGGTACCAAATTCTATTGAGTCCAAAATATATGAAGACATCACAAGATGTTTGTTGAACAAGTTTCCCTTTCTACTACGAAGGATTATAAATCTGCATCTCATGCTTAGCTACAAATGCATCAATTGTGGCCCACATGTTAATGCATGTCTATGCATGCACAAATTGTGACCAAAACTTGCATGGTGGGAACATCCTTTTTTAGCTTTGAAGTTATAGTTTACACATTAAAATCCTTGTTAATGCATGTTTATGCATGCACAAATTGTGAGCAAAACTTGCACGGTAGGAACATACTTTTTTAGCTTTAAAGTTATAGTTTTGAAAACATTATCTTTGAAGCTGGACAAAAGCCACTTGTTGGATCTGGATGCACTTTAGGCAACCTTGAACCAGTGTTCACTATTCATCCATTGTCTTGCTTGGTTCCTGAAGTGTCGCATGTTGTCAGGCATATGTGCATGTCAAAGGTCAGGCTTGTAAATGCTTGACAATTTTCTCTCTTGAGATTGATCCTCTCCAAAAAAAAAAAAGAAGGCTTGATGCTAGTAGAGCCAATGGCTGCTCTGGTGTCAAAGTCAAACTCACCTCCTCCATTTTTCTTGTTCCATGGGCCTAGAAGGTGATTTCAAGTATATCTAGCTCTCTAGGGAGAATAATATATGGGTACACCTGTACCACATAGCCTGATGAGACATAAAAAGTGAGCCTCCTCTCATGATCATAGCATATGCAACGCTATAAAAAGCCACTGGGATCCATCTGCAGAGCCTTTGTCAGCTGACATATGCAGACCATCCATGGAATCGTAAGTTGGAAAGAATGGATCTACCTCATCAAACTGATGAAATCGAGCTCATTTTCAATTTAAATAGGATTAGGACTAATCTAACACCATTTGGATAGGGAAAGAGTTTCAACTTTTCAATCAAACCTGGAAAGAATGGATCTACCTCATCAAACTAATGAAATCAAACCTGGAAAGAATGGATCTACCTCATCAAACTGATGAAATCGAGCTCATTTTCAATTTAAATAGGATTAGGACTAATCTGACACCATTTGAATAGGGAAAGAGTTTCAACTTTGCAATCAAACTGTGAGACTCACACTCTTCCTCCAATACCTATGCAATACGCTCTCTGCTGTGTAACTATTGAAGCCTTGCTGCTTTGTAGCCAGATTGAAGCACAGCAGACCTGTAAAACAGATTTGGAGAGATGGTCGAATGGGAAAGCACTCAAGGCAATTAGGTATACCTCTCTCTCTCTCTCTCTCTCTCTCTCTCTCTCTCTCATATTGCAGCCATGAGAGAGAGAGAAAGTTTTTTGCTCTCATTTTCTAATGCATGTAAATGATCTTCCAATGCATGTACTTTCTCTCTTTCTCTCTCTCTGTGTGTGTGTTATTGCAGCCATAAGTGAGAGAGAGAGAGAGAGACCAGGTTTCCTGATCACATTTTCTATTTCATGTAAATGATCTGCTAATGCATGTACTCTCTCTCTCTCTCTCTCTCTCTCTCTCTCTAATGGCTACATTAACAAAGAGGATTATGTGTGTGTGTGTGTGTGTAAGTGAGAGAGAGAGAGAGAGAGAGAGAGAGAGAGAGAGTACATGCTCCCTAGAAAACCAAGTCTCTCTCTCTAATGGCAATAATATAGATAGAGAGAGAGAGAGATTCTCCCATTGGAGAGAGAGAGTAGTACATGCTCCCATTGGGGGGGAGAGAGATATCTCTCTAATGGCTACATTAACAGAGAGGAGCATGTGTGTGTGTGTGTGTGTGTGTGTGTGTGAGAGAGAGAGAGAGAGAGAGAGAGAGAGAGAGAGAGAGAGAGAGAGAGTTCTCCTTAGAAAACCATGGCTCTCTCTCTAATGGCTGCAATAATAGAGCTAGAGAGAGAGTAGTACATGCTCCCATTGGGGAGAGAGAGAGAGAGAGAGAGAGAGAGAGAGAGAGAGAGAGAGAGAGAGAGAGAACCCCCTCATACTATAGATAAAAGATTGGTATGTAAGTACCTCCTCATACTGCAAATAAAAGATTGGTTTTGGAGAAAGCAATGTCAAATTCATGCATGGGTTCTCTCTTGAGCATTGATATTATGTGTAATTTTTGTGTGTTGCACTCTCACAAAATGCAATTAGAAATTTTAATAGCAAGAACCCCTCAGTGGAGAACCCCTAAGGTGGAGCTTCCTCACAAAATGCAATTAGAAATTTTAATAGCAAGAAGCCCTCAGTGGAGAGCCCCTAAGGTGGAGCTTCCTCAACAAAAGTGGTTTTGTTACACAAAGGAATAATTCCACAAGGAGTATGGACTGAGCCTTGAGGGTGAAACTCCACATGCCCTTGACAATAAATATGTCCCTGATTGGATGTGGGTGATTGTTTTTAATGAGGTTTGAAAGGAAAAGAAAAAGGTCCATTTGAGAACCTTGAAAGATGAGTTCTACAAGACATTCATTCTCTTACACAACCAAGTCTACCAGGAGCCGCCTACAAATAACAAGACCTCAATGGCATTTGCATATGGTTTCATGCTTGAGAATCACACACCATGAAGCTAATTGTTATATGCACATTGTGTGTACATATACTAGGAGGCTAACCCACATTAGGCTTGTGAGCATGGGAGCATGGGAAATAAGCTCTAGTGGAGCATGGGTTAGGACTAACCTTAAGGGTTAAGTTTTTTTTAAGAGTTTTTTAAAATTCCAATTAAAAAAAGCTTTTGAAATTTTTTCAAAAAAGCTTGAAAATTATGAGAAAATCTGGGATTTGAGAAAAATATTCTCTGGAATTTTTTTAAAATTATTTTCTTGAAATCCTTTGGCTTTCTGCATTCCCGGGAAACCTTTCGATTTTCCGAATTCTGGAAAATCTTTTAACCTTTCGGATTCCAGAAACTTTTGACCTTTCACATTCCAAATTTTTTGGTCTTTTCATTTTCCCGAAACCGTTGGCTTTCCGTATTCCGAGAAAACCATCGGGATTCCAAAAATTTTTGACCATTCATACTCTAATGCATTCGATGTAAATTACAAATTTCAAAAAAATTCCTAAAAATTAGACAAAGGTTATTTTAAATTTCTAGAAAATGTGGGGATGGTGTTTGGCATGTGGTGTGTCCATTCGGGCGCCCATGACCATTCAAATTCTTTTAAAAATATATTTTAAGCCTAGAAAATTAGAAAATCCATAAAAAATGGATTTGAGAATTGTCGGGCGAAAATGAAAATTTTGTGAACGATGGAATTCTCAGGAAAAATTAGGAATATTCTAGAAATTATTTTTAGAAATCCTAGAAATTGGTATTTTTAAAATATCAATGGTATTTTGGCAAATCTAATTGCTAAAAAGTTTTTGAAAAAATATAGGTTTGGAATGCCATAAGATAGGTTTGGTGGAATTCAAAATTATCGTATCTTGAGACCCTATAAAATTAGGAGAAAATCATGATAATTCTTTTTCTCAAGAATTTAATATTTTTGAGGGTTATTTAATGTTGAAGTACGTTTTCTCATGCTGAGATTAGATAGATGCGAGTTATTTGAATATTATTAATATGATTGTACCTCGTATTAGTAGATATTTCTGTTTAGATTAATTTTGAACAATATTTTCATGATTTTTTACCTTTGTTTAGCCATTCTTTTTGGACATGTTCCTTAATTTCTTCAATGATGGCTAGAATCTGTGTTCAAAGTGTGTCTCACGTTTGACACTTTTCCATGATAATTTATTTTACACTTTTTTAAGTGTGGTCTATGCCTAATTTCCTAAGCCTAAGACAAATTCTATCATGGGAACTTAGTTGATCGGTTTGTTTTGGTGGATTTTATTGGATGTTTTTCACGTTTTATATGGACTCATCAGGTTTTGCCTAGATCACTTGTATCTAGGGGTTTTTTACTGAGTGTTACACACGTGTTTCACTTGCTTTCTTTGGAGTTTTGTATGAATGACACCACGTTCATATACTCCGGATTGATGAGTTGGCCACCAATTTTAATGCTTCTTTTGGCATGATTAATGACCATTAGATGGCATGCATTGATTGTTATGATCAACTATGGTTTTCATAGATTTGAGAAGCTTCTATGCTTTTATCCATGGTTTTATAAGGATATTTTGATCTTTTGCATAATTTCATGTGATTTGAGGGTAGCATTCGCCTTCCTTTTTTGCACATAATTTTGGAGTATATTGCTTGTACTCTTGTACATATTCCAACTTGGATATAGACAATCTCATTTTCTGAATTCATTTAAAGTTATTGTGTGGGCATTCTCTAGATAAACTTCTTTTATATATAGCCTGCATGTTTTGATGAGTGTAATCTCGTCGGCATTTTCATTTGTTGAAATCTCTTTCTTTAGAGTTCAACAAGTTATCTTGTTGTGTTCGAATTAAGGAAATTTGGATTTTTCCTTTGTTGGAATTTCTTTCTCTAGTTTCGTACTAGGTGATTTATACAGTCAACTTGATGGTTTACGGATGGACATATGTGACTCATTGAGACATTGATGACTCTCTATGTTGATATGGGTAACTCAGGACACCGATAATTCCATGAGAAGATGTGGGTACATAGGGCCGCCGATGAATCCCTGGTTACTGGTGTTATAATGCCATGTTTTCCTACTTTATTCTGAATGGTTTACAACGAGGAAACTACTTTGAGTATGAGTTCCTTTGATCATCCGCATGGGCAAACAGAGCATATGAGTTCGATTGTAGAGGATATGCTTCGTGCATAGTCTCTGGAAAAGTATCAAATTGGAAAAAAATATCTTCCAATGATGGAATTTGACTGTAACAATTTTAAATATAGGGCTATTGGTTTTTAGTCCGTTCATGCTTATGCATGGGTATCAACCCAAGGCACCTATTAATGTCGGTCTTAAAGACATCGAGCTTGATGCATTGAGGGATTTCTTGCGTGACATGCAGGAAATGCTGACCGAACCTTGGGATTCTATCAGGAGTGCTGAGGATAGAGCACGGTTCTATGCTGATAGAGGACGCTCAATTTGGTCTTTTGAACCAGGAGCATTGGTTTATTTAAAAGTTCTTAAAGATTTTCAAAATTTGTCAAAAGGAAAATGCTCGAATTTATCTCCTAGATATTGTGGTCCATTTTGATTTATACATCGGATTGGCACGGTTGTGTATGAACTTAAACTACCTCCACATATTAGAGTTCATCCAACCTTTCATATCAATAGATTGAAAGGGAAATTGGGAGGTGAGGATAACATAGTTACTCCTCAAGAACTCATTGAAGTTGAAGAATTATCCTATGTTCCACATGAAACTGATAAGGTACTTGAATTCAGAGAAAGAAACTTTGTAGTTGACTAATCCCTAAGGTTAAAATTAGGTGGAAAGATAGGGAAATAAAGGATTCGACTTGGGAGTCGGTTGAGATTATTCAACGCAGTTCTTCTTCTTTTCATTGCAAGAGTGCAATGTTTTGAGAGAGGGAAAGTTAGTTATATGCACATTATGTATACATATACTAGGAGGCTAACCATTAGGCTTGTGAGCATGGGAGCATGGGAACAAGCTCTAGTGGAGCATGGGTTAGGACTAACCTTAAGGGTTAAGGTTAGGGTCACGCATCCAAGGGTCACACATGGGAGATGGAGAGTCAAGAGTCACTTGAGGGACCTCCTATATAATAGGGACATGGGGTGGCACACTCAAGGGAGGCTTAGGCTATGGTCTCTTGATGTTATCTTGAGGCTAGGTTATGTTATGTTCTCTTGTGTAGAGGATCATAGCTACTCACCTACCATTTCACACTATAGCTACATGCTATTGGATTGGAGTTATACCTTTTGATGGTATAGGACATTAAGGTAAAGGTATGATGTATTTCATTATAATTCATGTGTGCATCCCTTGGGCTAGGGGGTGGTTGGATGGATGAGTTTATGCCTGATTTATGCATGTTTATGCATAACAATTATCTAGAGAGATCTTAGGGTTTTAACACTAACTCCATCAAAGAGCTAGACTATAACAAAACAAAGCTCGAGCACCATGGAGAGGAAGAAACTTAATTGGGTTGAGTTTGCTAAATTTGTGGTGACCTTCATTACCAACATGCTAGAGGCTAACATTGATAGGTGAAGAAGCCAAAATGGTGGTGCATAGTATGCTGCTACTATGAAAGGGCAAGTTGGTGGCAGTCAAAGTCGAAGATAACTTGGATACATGTGTACAATTAACTTGCAATAAATATTAGAAACACGGTCCAACAAAGCTCACATACAACAAATCTAGTGAGCATGTAGAGAAGGAAAGAGCCATGTTGACTGTAAGAGTCTCGATGAGAATAAAAAGAATCTTATGAAGGTGAATTAAGATTTGGAAGCTACAAGAAAAGAAATATATCTATTAAGGCTCACCATAACCCTCCTTGAAACACATCTAAAAAGAGATCACCTGGTGAACCGCAACTGTCATGAGAATCTTTCTAATGGTCGAGCTCGTAATCCTCGAGGTCTCCAAGCTCTATGACTCCTTGAGAAGCAATTCCACCGCATCTCCCACGAGCGTTGTCACACCACCGCGTTGCACTACGGGTCCTCGTCCCTCCTGTCACCTCACTTCACTCACACACACTCATTAGCATAAATTAGGGAGAGAGATTAGCAAGAGTAAGACTCAATTGCACAATGGGAGATTATGTTATATTATGAGAGAAATTAACTTATATTCATGGCCATAAGTGTTCACACTCACTTAAATTATGGTCAACCGGGCACTTTAGGCTCATAAGAGGCATAATGCTATTACAATGACTACTCTCATAATATATCCATGAAGTACATCACTTAGAACTTCATCCTAACTTGCTACCACATGCTCTTGAAGTGCGAATTGCCATAAATACTCCGTCACACCATTACGGGCACATGTCCAAGTTGTAGCTTTGGACCCTATTGCTTGATATCTTGAATGTATGACCCTTTGGTGTATCTATCATGACTCCTTGATGTAAGATAATGGTGGTAGCTCTTGTTAATCCTAGAATTGGATTAGCATTCCCCCCTTCCTCTGATGTGATGACGATTGCGTCCTCGTGATCGTGTTGAAGACTTTTGTGTGAGAAGAGAATGAACAAGCTTTGTCGATGGCTTTGATATTGAATGATGTTCAATGGTCTATGTTTCTTCGGAAGGAATAAGAAAAGCTAGTTAATGAATGAAGAGGTTAATGGTGTATTGGGAATTTCTAATGGCGTGGGGGGTTTTTGCGAATGATTACATTTTTATATTTGTGTGCCGCCTTTTGTTTTGGCTCACTTTGTTTTTGGCAATCTTTGGCAATTTTACATGTGATTTTTGTTAGTGGGGACACTAAGAGATGTTAATAATGGGTTTAAGAGAGAGAAGGATCCGGAGGAACGTAGACTTAATCATCAGAACGAGATGATGATTCTCAGTTCCTCATTTGATTCATTGAAGCGACATTCATCATTTGAAGTGATTGGCTTGTGATGATGTCCCTTTGTGTGGCAGGATTCTTATCAAATGTTGTTGAGTAGGACCTGATCTTGTTTTTATGCATATTTAAGTGCTCTTAGAAGTAGATTTTCATAAAGTACAAGAATTGAGTCATATCGACTCTTATTTGAACTGCTCTGTGTTGAAGTAGCCACTTGTTGGTGAGGATTAAAAGAATTACGTCGACTTGCGACGCTAATAAGATATCTTCACTAAGGATTGAAGATCATTGATTTGTGAAGATGGTGGTGTTGTTTAGAGAGGTTTGTAATTTGAAGGAAAATTCTAGGCAATGTGTTATACCATTGACAAGGCTTTTGTCCACCATGCCCCCCCCACATCCACAGATGTACCTCGAAGTTGTTGATGGTGAGGCATTGGTGCAAATGTTCTCCAGTGCATGAGTATGGGTTTGTATTCATGGAGCAGCTGCTACATTAATTTAGCCAAAAGAATAGTAAGCAATAAGCTTAACAAATATATAGTGGCTATTGTGTGATATGGCTTAATGAGACTTAAATCGTGAAAGTTCAGGTTCTTAAGCCTTAAGATGGACTCCTTGAATTTGTAAATTTTGACCTCATTTTTTTTCCACGTGAACTGCTAAGACATGAAACATTGAGGCATGAAAGACCAGACGTGAAAGTCATGATATGAAATAGCAAACGTGAAACTCATGACGTGAAGTTACAGACGTGAAAGTCATGACATAAAGATCCAAGATGTGAAAGTGCAGACGTGAAAGTCATGACGTGAAGTTACAAACATGAAAGTCATGAAGTTACAGACATGAAAGTCATGACGTGAAGTTACAGATGTGAAAGTCATGACGTGATATTGCAGACGTGAAAGTCATGACGTGAATCTGCAGAGACTGACCAACTATGTTTACACATGCTTAGGATGGATCATTTATCATTTCCAGAGGAGTGACAAGAGCATTGTTATTTTGTTCCTGATGTGCTCTTAAGTCTTTGTATTTGATCTTGAATTTGTTGCTAAAATGATGTCGAGGAAGTAGGGAAGACTGCTGATTGTTTGCTTGAACAGACAAGCTCTTGTGTTGGTGCACGAGAGTGATTGAGTGATTTGCTTGCTGTGCCTCCATTCTTTTCGAACTTTAGGTGAAGTTGTTGGGGTTGAAGTCGGTGGTGAGGTTTTCTTCACATTGTTCGATTTTGGCAACCATATGATGGAAATTACCATCATAGTATTTTTGTTGTTGAAGCACATGCACAGATACCCATCTTTGATGAACACTGTAATTTGGTGGTCGATGTGGCTTCCTTCTTTGTGCAAGCTTAGGAGACTTTGTGATGCACTTGGGGGCCCAAGCTTTGGTATTTCTTTGGTAGTACCCTTGTGCTTGTAGCAATGTTTTTGGTACCCACACTTGTTACATTGGTGGAGTTCTTTGAGGAACTCGCATAGGCTTTTGTGGACGGTGTTGTGGAGTACTCTTGTTCTTCCTTGGCTTTTGAGTGAGGCTTTTGAGTGCTACATTGAGGAAGAGATTTTGACTGTCAAGGCACCCAAATTTGATTGGCATCTTTATAGTAGCCTTGAGCTACAAGTAGCTTCTTTTTCACCCACATTTTGATACTATTAAGATATGTTAATTGTGGTTGTCGTGGTGGAGTTTTCTTTTGGGGTGATGTGGAAGGTTTGGGGTCCTCCTTGACTTTGGTTGGCACGGAGGCTGCAGGTTTGAGACTCATGGGCATTGTTGATGATGATGAGGTTAGAGTCTCTTGTTGAGTGGCTCTCGATGAGACAAGGCCTTTGAGCATGTGGTTGTCTCCTTTGATGAGGTTTATCGATGAAGATGTATAGGATCCGGGGCCTTTCCTTTGAGTTCCCTGTCCAGAGTTAGATGGTTGGGGGCTCTGGGAATCTCTTCAGGAATAGCTGCTGATTGCGTGAGGTTTTGGCATCGAACTTCGTAGGTGAGGATTGGGTTGATGGAGTAGAGGCTTTATCGGGAATTGGTTGTTGATGCAGATGGTAGGTCATTGTGTAGAGGGGCTTTTGTGGAAGAGGCTTGTATCCTTTTGCATTCAGCATCATAGATATCCATTAAAGTTGGATCCTCTTCCTTGCAGTATGGTATTGTCAACTTCTTGTCGTTGACCATCATGATGACTCTATTGCTAGCAAAGCACAGTGGTGCTTGGGCAGCAACAGTCCATTTATGCCCCAAGATCAAATCTACTTCTTCCAACACATACTCAACCACAAAAAACTTGCAAGTGAGGGGGTTAGTTTCAATATACATTGTATGTTCAAAGTACGGTAACCCCAAACATGGCATGTTCAAGTCTTGTGTAAAGGTAATCCTTTCAGGATGTGCCATGAGTGTTGGTTGACCTAACAAATCCCATAGCTCGAGAGTCATGAGATTGTGTTCTCGTGTTGGATAAAGCTGTGCTTGAGCTGTGGTGATTTTATTTGCAATTTCCAATCCAACCAAAATCCTAGGGATCTTTTCAGTAAGATATGTTGGAAGTTCCGACCCCTGTTGCAAGGTTTCTTCCTCCCATAATAGCAATTGTACATTGCATGCAAGAGTGTTCAAGGTTATTGTTTGCATGGATTCATCTAGTGAATATAATGATTCACTTATCCAAGGTCTGCCAAGGATGACATCATACTCAAGGGAATCTAGGGTCACATGAAATGTAAATTCCATATCGCCCATCGATTGTTCGAGTAGTGTATCTAAAGTAACCTGGAACTTCAATGTTTTGTTCATTGGTTCTTTTTGCAAGAATATTGCTTGTTGGGGTGAGGTTAGGTTGTACCAATGACACCCAAGTGTTTATTGTCATAATGTTATGACTTGCTCGAGGGCTAATCAATGCGCTGAACATCATTGCCTGTAGGGAAGTCCAACCATACCATGATAGAGTCTTCCAAAGGAACCATGGGTGTTTGGCTGTGTGTCCATTTGGGCGCCCATGACTATTCAAATTCTTTTAAAAATATATTTTAAGCCTAGAAATTAGAAAACCCATAAAAATTTATAAATTTTCATTGGATTTGAGAATTGTCGGGCGAAAATGGAAATTTTGTGAACGATGGAATCCAAATGATAATATGAGTGTGCATAAATTTTTTTTCTTAATCAAAATGCTAATACATAATGAAATGCTTAATCAAATAAACACATAACCAAGAAAAATCTATACATAAATATTCACCATGACCAAGAGCCCACCCAAGCTCTGATACCATGTTAAACAATCCTAAAATGGGATTGATCATGGTGATAGGCATAGATTAAGCAACATAATTAGGGTGGATTATACCACACTAAGAACTCCATAACTAGAGAGAGAGAGAGATTCCACACTCAACACTCAATTCTCTTGCATATCTCAAGTGAACCATACAATGATATAGGCTTTCTAGCCTTATCCCACTTTACATGTCATCATCCATGTGGCAACTCCTTTTCCACTCTTTTGGTCAACACTCACACACCATTCAATATTACATGTGACATTCTTATCTTGCCACAATATCTTGCACCTCTAGGGTGCTTTCCCACATACACACAACACCGCGATTACATCTCTCAACACATGTATCTACTCAAGACTTGTAACAGTTGTGCAAATTTGTTGAATTAAAGTCCATGTGGTTTCTAACCACGAGAGAAAAACATCTTTATAGAACATGCAAAGGAATTCCTTGAATATCGGAGCACATTCATTATGAGGTTCTTGAGGATTTGAGAGCTTCTAGCATATACTGTATAGAACTTACAGATCTATATGTGCAACCCTAAATTTATTGTATGTTGATGTTAGGGATTGGCCGCCACTGATATAATATTGAAGGGTTCACATACACGTGCACTACTCCTTGATCATCCACAAGTCTGAAGCTAGTTAACCACTTATGGCAATTCTTGTATTAAATTTGAGCAAAGTGCCAAGATTCAAGGACCAAAATAAGGAACTTTTGAGTAAGTAAATTCGATGAGCAATGGCCTTTTAATGTTTATCACTTTGATTTTGATTTAAATGAAACTTGCACCGAGATTTGATAGCATTTCATGGGTGTTTCTCTTCTTTATCTTTTATCTTTTATCTTCTCATTTGTGCTTAGTTTTCATACAAACAAAGACATGTCCACTTTCTTAAATAAAGTGGGATCATATTGAAAAAGAGTGGATATATTTCTTCATAATTAATAATAAAAAGCTTATTATGCCAAACTAGCTTGATACATTATGAAGCTTATCCATTCCACCAAATGAACACCAACTAGGTGTCTAGATCATCTCGCAAAGGCCGAAGTGCGAGTCTAAAGTTATAGATCTAAAGTATCTCAATCTTTTGGAGCTTTATTTTGTTAATAAAGGAGCATAAAGCAATAATAACTAAACTTGATGTGACAAGAAGATGGGGGATAGAGAGGATTATTGTCTACTTAATGATGAATATAAATCCAAAAAGTGCTAAAAGGAAAAAAGTGTGCATTTGACTATTAAATTTGAAGAGGAGTGACAGTAACCTTAAATGAGAGAGAGAGAGAGAGAGAGAGAGAGAGAGAGAGAGAGAGAGAGAGAGAGAGAGCTAACCAGGTTGTCACGAGGACAAGGATACTTGAGCCGTTTATAGTTCACATGCAATTAGAGAAAAACTAGGCATGGTGCTGAGGTTTTAAATAAAACAATACCAAAAAGGAACATTCGAGAAATGAGAAAGCTTGATTGAGAGAATCTATGATAGCATCTTCATTCAAAGTCCAGATGGCAATCATGTGGTTCGTGCATTAAAGTACGCATGGCTTCTATGTCCCCATTAAAATGCAATGAAAAATGCAAGGAGAAAAATATATGCAAGTGAGTTAACACATTTTTGACATAGGTAGGGAGCTAAATTCAACAAGGGTGTGGGAACATTGCCAATGGTCATATGTACAATGTGTACAACAAATCTAGGATAGCCTTCCCACAACTCAGTTGTTACATATGAGAATGTGTTAGCTATGCACAATTGGCACCCAATATATTCTGTCACCTGTGTAGCTAGTCATGAGAATGACCTCTTAATCATTAAGATTGGGTTGATGGGTGGGTGTTATTGTGTGTGTGTGTGTGAGAGAGAGAGGTATTTAACGTCGGAATGACCTCTTAATCATTAAGATTGGGCTGATGGGTGGGTGTTTGTGTGTGTGTGAGAGAGAGAGGTATTTAACGTCGATAGAATGCAACACGAGGACATACACAACCAACGGGGTGTGTGTGTGTGTGAGAGAGAGAGAGAGAGAGAGAGAGAGAGAGAGCGAGAGCGAGAGCGAGAGAGAGAGAGAGAGAGAGAGAGAGTGAGATCTAGAGAGACAAGAGCCGTGCTAATTGGCTCGTGAGATTGGGTACGTGCATTGGTGTGGGTTGGAACTTGGGGAATGGCTTTCCCACGGAGCCCCTCGATTATGGTGGAAGGAGAATCTTCCCGTGAGTAACCTGTGCCTGTCTCTTCCCACCCAATGGGCACAGTTAGCATTTCCAAGCAAAACTGAGACGCCATCTTCATCGGCGTGACATCTTCGCCTTAATGTGCAAAAAAAAAATCATTCTTTTCAATGCTTGAAGTTTTTCTCCAATTGGTGGGAGAGGGAAAAATATCTCTTCGAAATTTTCAAATTTTAGTTAAACTTAGATACGTGTAAAGAAAACGATTGTTCAGAAAATTTTTTTTTGCAGATTCCTCTTCAATTCACGGTGATAACTTATCGAGAGAGAATATATATATATATAGAATTAGAGTACTACTACTAGCAATTGCAGTTTTAAGATTCCAGATTTATGCGCACTGCGCAGCCACCAGACTCCATTCCACCTTCGAATCTCCTCATCCAAAACATGGAAATTGGGTCATCTTTAGAATCATTCGTCACGCATGCCACATGGACGACATGTGGCCCATGGTGAACTTGGGCTGCCGACTTGGCAAAGGCTGCGGCATGGAACACGATCATATGGCCAAACCACACCTCACCTGAGCGGCCCCCATTGCAAGATGCAGCATGATGCGTCGTCTGCATTGCCTCGCATCCAGATTCCATGCCCCCTCGTACGATAATCCTATACGGTAATAAACGATATTACCATGCTTGGCATATGCAGTGTGCTCGTACGATATCGGGCGGTGGCCCGTGGGGCAGCCCAGTCCTTGTCTGCCCGGCCGCTTTGTCTGCCATACAGGGGACGCACGCCTGAATATACGACGGGTGGGTCCCTTCTCTTCGCGTGGCACGCGTTTACCGGTAAGCAACCGGGGTAACCGTACCACTGCCCGGCCTGGCCCCTGGGACATTAGGACCGGCAATCAACGGTTATCGCCATGACGTCAGAATGACGTGCAGTCGTGCCACGTGCCAAAAAGAGATGGCGTGGGGCGCGTGAAAGGCAAAGAACCTTAAAGTTTCAATATGGCAAAATAGAGAAAACTTATATAGCCAATCAAATATAGCAGCTAATAAAAAAAGATTTCCGCATTTTGTAAAGGCTCTATTAAGTAATATTTAGTAATAAGGCCGGACTAGTGGTGAGTAGCTGGATTAGTTTAACACGGCGGTAATGATAACCCTTCGTAACAGGACATTAGAGTGGGGCGGGCCCACCGCTTTTGCTGCGCATGCAACTAAGGTGCTCATAAATAGGGGCCAGATCTTCTAAGCTCTGGTATGAACTTCCAAGCTTTCCGTAGGTGCTCTTTTGAAACAAAATTTAAATGCACCCAAGCTCGTGAAAGAGCTTGTTTCGCCATAGCCACCGCTCTGCCTGCATTTCAACTCTGTAGTGCAGGAAGAGCTTTAGCGCAGCCCCTTGCTCCCTCTGTGACACGTTTTCTCGCCTGTTTCTGATCAGTTTTGGACATGGGAGAGACTGTACTTTGCCTCCCGCCCCATTCCAACGGTGCAGCGCGGCTAAGCTCTCTTAACGGGAACATGCGCCCGGCCTTCGGCATGAACGGAGCATCCACTGTAACATTGGCGACGACGGAGAACGGCTCCGAAGGACGATCCGTCAACGGACTGTCGACGGAGAATGAAGCTCCGAATCCGCAGAGGCGGCCATGCGTGTGGTACGAAGAAGAGATCGACGATTCCCTTCGATGGTGCTTCGGCGTCAAGAGGTCTGGCCCGTTTCGCAAAATTAGTGATGACATTTTCTGCTAGGATTTAGCTGTATCGGATATGGAAGCATCTTCTGTTATTGTTGATTTGTCCTTCTGTTTTGTGGAGGTGCCTCATGCATTTAGGCGCCATGCATTTACATTTGTGCATCTAGGCGGCACGTATTCACTCTGTCAGAGGACTCCTTCCAGCAGGAGGAGCAAAGCTTTGCACTGTGTTTAGATCTTTGCAAGCTTTTCCGTACTTGTTGAACAAAAGGCTTTCATGTAGAAGTGCTGTTGAGGCCATATCAGAAACAGTTCAGCTTCACTTGCATTATTCATAAAAGAGAACAATATGATGATTCGTCCATCTTCCATTTGAAAGAAACCGGTCTTTCTAGCCATAGTAGTAACACAAGAGGGATGAAAGCTTTCACACAATCAATGCATTTGATGTTTCTGTCCATGTGTTTGTGGTGTCGATATGGTGTTGTTAATTCTTCTAATTTCTATCCAGCGCATGCAAAGGTCTTACACATGGCTTGTTGCAGTATTCTGCACACGGGCACCAGCAAATATCAGGACATTGCTTTGCTTGAGACAGATCCCTTTGGAAAGGTATAGTTTAGTCATACCTCTATCTCTCTCGATGGTGTCGCATCATCATTAGAGAGTTTCTCTTTCTGGAAATGAGAAACATATGTATAAGAGTGTAGCAGGATAAGCCTATGAAGCCTTGAAGCTAGGCATTAAAATTCCATACCTTCCAAATCAGTTTCTTCTTTGTAGTGCTCTCTCCTGATTTGTCCTCCCCGCACTTTTGAACCTATGGGAATTTCAGCAGGTCTTGGTGATTGACAACAAGATGCAATCAGCTGAGGTGGATGAGTGGGTGTATCACGAAGCTCTCGTACACCCTGCACTCCTTCATCACCCCAGGTTTGTTAAGCGTTGTCATGTCTCTTGCACCATATTCTTGATAGCTCTTGGCCAATTCATGCATTTTTCACATTAGGACTTGCTCAAGCTTATGTGCGTTTGAATCTTCGTTGTAGCCCTAGTAACGTCTTCATCATGGGAGGTGGGGAGGGCTCAACTGCTCGAGAGGTACTCCGTCATAGAAGCGTGGGAAAGGTTGTCATGTGTGACATTGATAAGGTAATAGCAGCGTAACGACTGGTGGCTATATTTTTGCTTAAAGTTTTCTGTGCTTGTGGCCAACTCCGCCGTTTTGGCATCTTCAGGATGTGGTGTCATTTTGCTCCACCTATCTCCATATGAATAGGGAAACGTTCCATAGCAGCCGACTTGAGCTTGTAATCAAGGATGCCAGGTACTTCACACACGAAGTTGAGTATAATGTGTTATTTCTATGGGCATTGATTAAGGGATTGTAGGATTTGATATGGAGAAATCTGAGGAATTGCTTTTGTATGTGTGTTCTTTTTGCAGAGTTGAGCTTCAAAGCCGCAAGGAACAGTTTGATGTTGTGATTGGAGATCTGGCTGATCCTGTGGAAGCAGGGCCCTGCTATCGCTTGTACACTAAGGACTTCTATGAGAATATTGTAAAGCCCCGACTAAGTCCAGAGGGTGTGTTTGTTACCCAGGTTGGAATGAGGGCTCATGTATCTATTTCAAAGATTCAAGCAGGGCTCATGTATCCATTTCAGTAGGTTACCGGAAATTTTAATCACAAATTAGAAATGAATGCCAGCGGATTCTTAACGTTGGCTGCTATCTACTGTTATTCGACAGGCTGGCCCTGCTGGGATCTTGTCTCATGGGGAAGTGTTCTCATCGATTTTCAACACACTGCGAAGTGTTTTTGCATGTATGCTTTTATTCTATAGAAGTCAAAAACCTTTGTTTTTCATGTATTCTATATTGTTGATGGAATTATATCCATATATTCTGAGTTTGTTGTGTCTGCACAGATGTTCTGCCTTATGCTGCTCATGTACCTTCTTATGCTGATACGTGGGGCTGGGTTATGGTAAGTCCCAAAGAACCAAGAAATATTTCACCTTAGTTAGATGTCCGACGCTCCCTGATATGGCTTTTGCTCTGTGTAGGCGTCAGATAAGCCCTTTTCTACCACTAGTCCTGAGGAGTTGGATGTCAAGATAAAGCATCGCATCAAAGGTGAACTCCAGTATTTGGATGGAGAAACTCTGGTTGCTATGACAACCTTGAACAAAACTGTTCGCAGAAGGTACGCTAGGAGATCGTTGTCATATGCACATATTTTTTCTGTCTGAGTTTGAGAATGTGATAGCATGTGGGTGGAAGGACGGTTAGAGAGAGAGAGAGAGAGAGAGAGAGAGAGAGAGAGAGAGCTTGCTTAGCATCATTCGTTTTTTTTGCAGTTTAGCAAGAGAAACACATGTTTATACTGAAGATACCGCACGCTTCATTCATGGACATGGGAGAGCAGCATTTACTCACTGAACCTTTCCTTACAAACTCGAAAAGTTTTACTCCATGTATTACAAAAAAAGAAAGTTTACTCGTGTCTATATATGTCTATATGTGCAAATGCGGTCACAGTCAGTCAGTCTGTGAATAAACTTAAAAATTACAAGCCAATTCTCAAATACGAGTGTCTTTTAGTTTTTTTGTTCACTCTTGAAATATTTGCAATACATCTGATGTCTTTACTTAACGAGTAGCGTAATCAAACTAAAAGCGAATGCTTTAAGATGAGTTGGGCATGTCATATGCTCGTCTTTGAAAAATCAACAGGACAATTGATTGACACATTGTTAGATTATTGAAGATGGAGAATGAATGCATCATCGAGTTATCCTCAACTTAAAGCGGATAGACATTAATGATACGTATTGAAGGAAGGAGAGAGAGAGAGAGAGAGAGAGAGAGAGAGAGAGAGAGAGAGAGAGAGAGAGAAGGGGGGGTGCCGCTACCACCAGTTACAACAGTGTTGATAAAGAAAGAAAGTGAGTGGAGTCTGACGAAAGCATGGGCATCATTGCATGGTAAGGGGTTGTGGCCAGCGGCACTCGAGTTGGTGTAGTGGTGTGCGTGGGTGACGTACACCGCACATGCAGGGGTCTTAAGGCACGCATGGTGGAATGGATGCTGGTTATTGGGGAAAGAGGGGAGCAAGACGCCCAAAGTTGGGGCGACTGGGGCGCTAAAGACCTAGATGAAATGAAGAGGGCTTGCAAGGAAGCAAAGGAGACTCAAGAGATGAAGAGGCTACAGTTAGACTGGGTAACAAATAGACTACACCCCTCGCTAGTACAGCCGCCGGCCCCCAAGGTATGTACCAAGGTCTCTGTAGACCTGGTAAAGAAGCAGGTGAATCTGTTCTCAATCTGCAGCATTATATTATTATGTTATGGTAGGCCCCCTTCCAAAGCTGAACTTGACAAATGGCTAGATGATGTTGTGCATGAAAAGGTGGTGCTTCAGACATTTTACATGGGGAAAGGATTCTTTAACGTCCTTTTCTCTAAAGGACAGGCTGTCTCTGATATATCTTCCAAAGCTCCTCTGTTTATGGGCCCCAAGTTGGTGCATGCAAATCCCATTTGACCCTATTTTTTATGTAAACCGTAGCCTGAAAAAAGCTTGTCCTGTCTGGGTGGAGTTGGTAGGACTCCCTTCCTGGCTCCGTCTAGCTCTGGGAGAGTTGGCGAAATCATTGGGTCCATCGTTGTTTATCCCTAAGGTGGAGGATTCTAGCCGCCAGGCGAACAATGTTTGCATATCTTGGAACACTAACTTCAAAACTTTGAAAACCCTTGAGGTCAACCTTGGGGATCTTGGCAAAATCGAATTAGCTCTTAACTTTGGTCCTTTTTCAGGAGCTTGTTTTAAATGTGGGGATTTTGAGCATATAGCCAGATTCTGTGATGCTCAATCCAAAAATAAAGAGAAGGAAGATAGTAAGGGGGACATGGACCTAGAGGGAGAGAAGAAACTGAATAATACATAAAAGGAAGTTAACAAGGCCAAAGATGTCAAGGGGAAAGGGGTACAGGATCCACAAGGGAGTAGGAGTACATAAGAGGGTTGGACTAAAGTGACTCAAAAACCAAGAGACATAGGATATAACGGGGTTACGACCATCATAAAGGAGTCCATGAAGCCCTACCTTATTGCTAACAACCATCCCAACGATAGAGCATTGGTTGTAGAATTTCAAGTTGAGGGCAAGAGATTTTGGGTTATTAATATCTCTACGAAGCTCATAACTACAAAGAAAGGGTAAGGATATGGGACTGGCTTTGTGGTCTTAACATGCAATGCCCCTTGATTCTTATGGGGGATTTTAATATGGTGGAGACACTAGCTGATATATGTGGAGGAAGCACCATTTTAATGGGGTAGGAGAAAAAGAAATGGGGGTAACTTAGAGGAAATTTGGGTCTGGTAGATTGTTGGAGTCTTGGGGAATGGAGATCTGATCCGGGAGACACATACTTCAGCCTACAATATTTTGGTTCTTCCTCCAGGCTAGATAGAGTTTTCTTTAGTCATCAAACCTCTTGGGTGCCCCATACCTTAGAGATTAAGATAGATAATTGCTCTGCTCTCTCAGACCACATGCCCTTAAAGTGGGGGTGGCATGTTAGAAATGGGGATTATGAGAAACTAAGACATTTCCCAATGAGGAAATTAAGGATAAAAAACTCCTTGTTGAAAGATGAGCTGTTCATAAAATGTACCAAAGAAGCTTTGGTAGACTAAGGAGAAGAGGCATTGGGGAAGGTTCCCGGAGGGCTTTTGCTATTAAAATGAAAGGAATCATAAGGAGGGTAGAAAAACTGAGAGCTTATGAGAGGAAAGAGAAAAGGAAAAAGTGGAGTGATAAGCTAGAAGCACTTCAAAGGAAAAGACAACTGGGGAAACTCTTAGAAGAAGAAATCAACCAATACACAAGTTGTCAACTGAGCCTCAAAGAAGAGGATGACAAACTAGCAATGTACAGTTTGGGTGATATCAAAAGGATTGCCTTTTCCTCCAAAAAGAGATGTGATAGACACTTATTTAACCTAACCCAATAGAGGGACAACATGGAGATAGTTGGGATTATTAGGGATGAAAATGGGGTAGTGATTCAGAATATAGAGGAAGTTGCCAAGAAATGGGTAGAATATCTAGGTGCCACTTTGAGTCTCAAGGAAGATGATTCCATATCACGATACATTGCAGAAAGCAACATGCTTAGATTGGTTAAACAAACTATAGATGCAGGAGAGGCCAATTTGCTAGAAAGGAATATAGAACAAGATGAATGTTGGGTAGCTATTACCAAACTGGGCAAAGAAAAATCTCCAGGGTGGGATGGTATTTCTGTAGAATTTTTCATCTCATTTTGGCCCTCTATAAAGGACATAATTTGGCCTTTAGTTATGGGATTTTGGACAAAGACTTGAAAGAGGGGGTGGTGAAACTCATCCCTAAACAAATTGCCTGCTCTACAGGTTCAATCATTGGAGACCCATTACCCTCTTAATAGTGGTATATAAAATCTTTGCTAAAGTCATAGCCTTAAGGATTACCCCAGTGATTCAGAAGGTGATATCTAGGAAACAACATGGGTTTATAAAAGGCAGATCCATTTATGATAACATTCTAGCTGCTATGGTAGGGAGAGATGTGGCTATAAGAACTAATCATAAATGCATCATGCTTCAGCTAGACTTAGAAAAAGCTTATGATAGGATTCACTGGTCGTATGTGGCAAGAGTCATGGAGAAATTGGGATTTCGTCTCAGGATTGCTTCTTGTATATTTACTCTATCTTTGGGGGGCTTCTCTAGTCTTCTCTTAAATGGTAGGATAGTTGGGGGATTTGAAATCAGAAGATCTATTAGACAAGTATTCCCCTTAGCTCCCCTTCTCTTTGCCATTGCCTCTCATCCCCTTATCGTTGCCCTTAGCTCCCCTTCTCTTTGCCATTGCCTCTCATCCCCTTATCGTTGCCCTAGAGGAGGCCAGTGTGAGAAAGGCTAGGTTATTGGTCGTAAGTTGAAAAATGGGGAGCAACTCATTATTCAATGCTTTGCTGATGATTCTCTATTTTTCCTGAGAGCTAATGGAGATAACATGAGACAGGCCTTATCTATTGTACAAGAGTTTGCTGATGCCAAAAAACTAAGATGATCAGTCTAACAGAAGATAATGACTTTGATCTACATAGATGGGGTGTGAGGTGATCAGGAGGGGTGAGATTGACAGACATATGGGAGTAGCCTTTGGTGTGGATGTCACTAATAAACAACTATCTGAGTGGGCCATTGAAAGATTTCTTGTGAAGCTCAAGAAGTGAGAAGGAGTGAGAGTTCCATTTCATGATGATAGACCTTCTATCTACAACACAGTCCTGAATGCTTACATCATGTTCTTGGCTCCAATGGTTAACTTTGGAAAAGCTAAGTGGAAGAGGATTATGAGTCCTATTAGGGACTTCCTTTGGGGAAATAAATCCAATGGTAAGAAGATACCTGCCTAGTTAGCTTGGGATAAAATAAGTTTACCTAAAGAAGATGGGGATTTGGGGATTCTGCATCTTCCCACTCACACTTCTGCCAGGATTGCTTTATTCTTGCCCAAATTCTTATCTCAAGAAGAAGTCTGGGCCAGAATGTTTAGAGAGGTTGTTGAAGAATCTCCTGTATATCAGAGAGGGATGTGGATGGGACTCAACTGGAGAAATAAGTTGTTTAAACTCCTCACTTTGTAGGTTTCAAGTTATGTGGAAAATGGAAAGAGATGTTATACCTATTACAGTGGGATGGCTGTGCAAGAGTCACATGCAACTCCTTCTTCAACCTTATAATTTGGTGGTCTCACAACTTCAACCCACCTTTAGCCTTGATAGACATCAATGTGGGATGGCTGTGCAAGAGTCACATGCAACTCCTTCTTCAACCTTGTAATTTGGTGGTCTCACAACTTCAACCCACCTTTAGCCTTGATAGACATCAATGTGGAAAAGAATTTGAACAACAAAGGGCTAAGAACTCTGGTAGATTGTTGGAATTGGACCCAAGCTGGCTGGAAAGAACTTGATCAGCTAGTCACTGGATTTAGATTAAAGCCTAGAGAAAGAATTTTGGTTAACTAGATTCTGGGGGAATTTCAAAAATGTTGGGTTTCCACTGCATTGGATGAATCTTGCTAGCTCAAAGACTGGATGTGGTTCAATGGGGTGAAGCTGCATAAAGGTGCAGCCAAAGCTTTATACATAGAACTAAGAAAAACAGATTTGAATGTGGTATATTGCAAAAAAGCTTGTAAAGATGGAACTTGGAGAAAGAGATGGAAACTCATCTGGGAATCCAACTTGCCCTTGAAGATTATGGCCTTTCGGTGGAGAGTATGCTTAGTGCCTTTACCAGTTGGATCCAAGCTTATACAAAGTAACTCTACATCAAGCTGCTGTCCAAGGTGCAAGACAGCCTTGGAGAATGGGAAACATTTATTTTGGGGGTGCCCTGCCATAAGGGAATTTTGGGTCAAGATAGAGAAATGGGTGGCTAGAGGTTTGGGAGTATAGGGAATGTGGGGGGATTGGGTCTTGGGAAAGGGGATATAATCTAAAGAGGTTACTAACTAGTTATTTAACATTATTAGATATGGCTGTCTTCGGGAGATATGGATATCTAGAAATAATTTAGGATTCCATAATGGTGGGGAAACTGGCTTGAATGTTACTGAAACAATGTGTAAATGTGTTTATCTATGCAGATCTGTATATCATGCTAACAAGCTGCATGATGTTAATACACTTCAGGCAATACAATCTCTCTACAACGGAATTAGATGATCTGTATTACATTAGGCCTTGGTACATACTAGGAAGTCCTAAAACAGAAGATTGTATGCAGGAGTTCATTATCAAGGAAGTGAAGACCAGGCTGCCCAAGTTTGGACCCAAGACCAAGAGGTGAACATTCAATTCAAGAATTTGAAGGTTTTTTTTAGATTTTATAGGTTTTAAGAAATATTATAACTAAAATATCTTAAAATTTGTAGGTTCTAATGACCTTCTACTTTAAATTTTGAAGGTCATTTTTAAAAATTTACCATTCACCTGAGACTAAACCTTAGTTTTTCGTGAACACTGGTGTGCTACTGACTCGTAATTTTGCTTTCTTAGCTGTCTTGTTTTGCTTCATGATTAGTAGTGCATCGATAATTGAGTTAGCACATTCGCTTGATGATCAGCTTAGTTGGAAAATTTGTTTTTGGATTTACTAGGGCCTTGATAATTGAGTTTACACATGATCTTTGCAAAATTACCTTAAAGAAAACTACCAAGTATTTCATTCCAAGAGTTGCACATGAATGAAAAGGAAGACACTACAAGTCCAAGCGTGAGCATCATTGAATGGTTAACACTTACATCCAAACAATGTGCATACTAGAAACCTAAAACCTAAGTGGAAATTTTCTTTCAAAAATGATGATTGCTCTCCTTTCTCATGGAATTTCCATTACATGCTTCTCTCTATTCCATCATCTAGTCTGCTTAAATAGGTTGTGTACCTTCCTGATTTTCAAATTCTATAATAGGTTGTGTACCTTTCTCATTTTCAAATTCTACAGACAGTTCTTCAACTATCTGGAAATCTGGTTTTGCATTGATGCGTGAGATTTTAGCTTCTCGTTCTCTTCTAGCTAGCTTGATTTTTTCAAGAATCTCCAATGTGCTTTCCCATTTCTCCTTTGTGGCCCCTTATGCTTTCTTTCTGCTTCCAAATGTCATCCTTCTTATCTCAAAGCTCTTGCAATTATTGTGCGTAGTCGTATTGCATGCAAATTACTTGTAGTGCCTTATGGTCAAATTAATGCTTGTGCCTAACGTGGTGCCTCCTAGCTATGCTAACGGCTCAAAGGCTGTGGAATAAACTTCAAGAAGAATTTCACCATAGACTACGAGAGACAGATACTCTCCTTTCAAACAATAAGATAAATTAGAAATACTCAGAGTTGTTCAAGACTACTTAGAGTAGGTTTGGCAAGAAAAGAGTTAAAGGATGGTTTGTCTTTGGGCTCTGATACAAGAAAAATAATTAGGCGTATAAAAGAGGTTTTACAATGAGAAAAGACACAAAGATTTAGGCTTATAAGAGGATGATACTTTGATTGTAGTGGTAACAAAGACAATGAAATATAAACTTGTGAATAGAATGATGAGCACAAGGATTTCAATAATCACAATCTTTGATTGTAGTGTTAACAAAGACAATGAAATATAAACTCGTGAATAGAATGATGAGCACAAGGATTTCAATAATCACAATCTTCTACATTAATCAGGAGAAAGAACCTACGACTGCGATTACAAGAGAGTAAGCTTGGAGAGCTTGGGGAGACAAGGCTAGAAAACGTAGACACCCTAAAAACCACATGCGAGACTCTGAATGAGGGCATATATTCATACCTAATTGGGTCCCCGAGGCTCAAGCTAGATATACATTGTAAAGAGATTCTTTATTGGCGCACTATTTATTTGAGAGAAAGTATTCTATTGATATGCCTAGTAGGTAGCATAATTGTTACTTGTGGTGAAACTACTCACCAAAAGTAAAGTTTGATCGACATGTGGCTGACAAAAGGTGCAACCACTCACTGAAAGTAAAGTGAGTCACAAGGGTTATTTTGCATCAAGCTTGATGTAGTATGCATACAAAGATTCTGTTGACCCTTCATTTGTTAGATTTTAGCTTCTCAGTCTCTTCTGGCCACCACCTTGATTTTTTCAAGCATCTCCATTGTGCTTTCCCATTTCTCATTTGCGGCCCTTATGCTTTCTTTCTACTTAGGAATGTCATCTTCTCTATATGGTTGTCTATAATCATTTCCACTATGAGGGTAGGTTTAATAATAGGAGAAGATGGTTTAAAATTTGGTGGCTAATGCTAAGGATATTTCTCTTTAAGCAACCTATTAAATCTTGCCAAGTTTTTATCAAGAGAACCTTTGATTTGGGAGAAGCTTAATTGCATTCTTGATTTGATCAAACTTAATATTTCATTTGCTTACAAAATGGCTTGCATTTTCTACACTGCTTTATTGATTGTTTGACAATGCCTTAAATTACCAATTTTTGCAATGGTTAGACTAGTGCTTGATTAACTGGGTAAAGAGGACAAGATACCAAATCTAGGTAAATGCTAAATGTTATGAGCATAGTCATGAAAATTTAAGAGAAAAATATATTTTAGAAAATAAACATGGTGAAAGATACATATGCTAATATAAGGGCATAAAGGATAACATTTTTCATGGAGAAAAGTCAATATTTTTGACCATTTTCTCATATCATTTAGATCACTGGTCATTTTTTCATATTAGTCTACATTCTTTTTTCAGTAGATTCAAACATCTTTGGTTTTCTCTCAAAGACCATGAAATTTACCCAAAAAAAGTAGAAACTCTTTGTCTCTCTCTCTCTATCTGGAGACACCAAGCCCCACAAGGTAAAATTAACCATAAATAAAACTCCCTCTCTCTCTCTCTCTCTCTCTCTCTATCTATCTATCTATCTATCTCTGTGGAGACATCAAGTCCCATAAGGCAAAACTAACCATAAATAAAAGTCTCTCTCTCTCTCTCTCTCTCTCTCTCTCTCTCTCTCTCTCGGAGAATAGTGGTGACATGAAGCCCCTGTATGACAAGGTAGAACGTCAAAGTCATTACTCATATTCACTAAATACTCTTGATACCTTGCATAAGGGGAAGAGAAGATAATGCAAGGGTAAATGCCTAAGATGTGGTGGTGGATAGCCAGCAAAATCAACTGCTCTTCTTATGTGTAATCTAGGGGCTTCAACCTTGCCACCACTAGAGATGTCATCACTCCACTAGTGACTCCTTGATTAAGAAAAGTTGAAGGAGACCTCAACCCTGTTGAAAGAACGGTAGAGGGGGAGGAGACACACACACAGGAGCAAACCCTAATGTATATTGCAAACCCTAACCATAGAGGGAAGCCATCTCAACTCTCACACAAAGCATAATGCCCCAATCCATAATACACACAACACTATGAGTTGTGTCCACACACATCTAACCCTAGCTAATGTCCACACACTATGACCAGCTGGACACGCGGTCATTTATGTCTCACACATGTTCCTACCTAATCTGCCAACACATAGCATAGCTGGCTCACACTGACATCGAGCTTGAATCTCAACAGTCCCTCTCAAGCTCATGATGTACTGCCGATGAAGATGTAGATGAGCTTGGGATATCAAGGCTCTCAGCACTCCCCCTCAAGCTCATCCCATGTACTCCCAACATAGTACGGAAGTACTCAAACTTCTCCCTGCTAAGTGGCTTTGTAAAGATGTCTGCCACCTGGTCATCAGTCTTCACATACTGTAGATCAACTGTACCATCCAGCACCTTCTCTCTGGCAAAGTGATAATGGACCTCTATGTGTTTGGTCCTCGCATGAAACATTGGATTCTTGGCCAACTGTATACTGCTCATGTTGTCACAATGAATGACAACTTTGCCATCAATAGGCTCACATAAATCTGCCAAGAGACTCTTTATCCATACTGCCTCACAAGTAGCAATGGCTGCACCCCTGTATTCAGCCTCTGTACTAGATAAAGCAACTGTAGGTTGCTTTTTGCTACTCCAACTCACCACAGCACTTCCAAGTGTAAAAGCATAACCACTAGTAGACCTCCTGTCATATGAGCTACCTGCCCAATCAGCATCTGTGTAGCCATGTATGTCCAAGCTTTTACCACTCTCATAAAGTAGACCATAATGTGCAGTGGTCTTCACATATCTCATGATGCGTCTCACTGCATCCAAATGTGGTTTTCTGGGGCTCTGCATAAACTGGCTTACTAGCCCCACAGCATAACTCAAATCCGGGCGTGTGATAGTCATGTAAATGAGACTACCAACCATCTTCCTGTACATAGATGGATCATCAAGCTCCTCACCATAATCAGCCCGCAACTTCACATTTTTCTCTAAAGGTGTACTCATAGGCTTACACCCTATCATGCCATATTTTGCCAACATATCCAATGTATATTGGCGCTGTACTAACCATGTACTTGCATGATCTTTGACCACTTCAATTCCAAGAAAGTATCTCAACTCACCAAGGTCTTTCATGTCAAATTGCCCACTCAAAGCTTTCTTGACATGCATCACATCTGCACCATGATCACCTGTGATAATCAAGTTATCCACATAGATGACTAGTAAAACAATCCCATGCTCTATCTTCTTCACATAGAGTGAAGAATCTGCTGTAGAAATCTGAAAACCAAGTGAGATAACATATCTGCTCATCTTATCACTCCAAGCACGAGGTGCTTGCTTTAGACCATACAATGCCTTTTTCAATCTGCATACGTGAGTGGGATATCTTGGGCGTACATACCCTTCTGGCTGTGCCATATACACTTTCTCTTGTAGTTCTCCATTCAGAAATGCATTTTTGACATCCATCTGATGCATTTCCTAGCCATTAGCTGCAGCCATAGCAATGACTGCTCTCAGTGTGCCCATCTTAGCCACTGGACTAAAGGTTTCATCATAGTCCAAACCTTGGGTCTGTGCATAACCCTTTGCTACCAATCTTGCTTTATGTCTCTCTATAGAACCATCAAATTTGCACTTCACTTTGTAAACCCATTTACATCCAATAACATTTTTGTCCTTTGGTAATCAAACCAAATCCCATGTATCATTATGGACCAATGCGTCCATCTCAACATCCATTGCTTTCTCCCATACATGCTCTCCAATAGCCTCTGTATAGCATGTAGGTTCCACATGCTTCACCATAGATGTCATATATGCATAGTGCATAGCAAAATCTCGATATGTCAATCTGGATATCTGACTCTCTGGGATCTCCGCAATGCATGCGGGTCACTCTGTACACCTGTAACTCTAGCATGTGGTGGCACATATCTATCCTGCCTAGCACCAGGTGTGCATAAAACAGATATGCCAAGCTCCTCATCCAAACTCTCTGAACTCAATGACTCATAACCTGTGATTCCAATTCCTTCAACTTTCTTCTTGCCTCTGGTCTTTACATATCGCATAACGCGTCTCACTGCATCCAAATGAGGTTTTCTGGGGCTCTGCATAAATTGGCTTACTAGCCCCACAGCATAACTCAAATCCGGGCGTGTGATAGTCATGTAAATGAGACTACCAACCATCTTTCTATACATAGATGGATCATCTAACTCGTCACCAACATCAGCCCGCAACTTCACATTCTGCTCCAAAGGTGTACTCATTGGCTTACACCCTGTCATCCCATATTTTGCCAACATATCCAATGCATATTGGCGTTGCACTAACCATGTACCTGCATGGTCTTTGATCACTTCAATTCCAAGAAAGTATCTCAATTCACCCTTGAGCATGTGAGGTGTATTCACCACCTCCATCTGTCCTCAAACATTTTCTCTGCAAAAGCTTTGAAATCCATAAACTTTCCCAACACTTCACTTTTCTCTCTGAGAAAGTATATCCAAGTCATTCTGCTAAAGCCATTAATGAATGGCAATATAAGCTGCCTTTGATGGATGGGTTTTGTGCAGGACCCCATACATCGCTATGAACTATTTCAAGTGGTCTGCTACTCATGTTGCCTTCTCTAGGAAACCGCAACCTCGCCTGCTTTCCAAACTGACAGGCCTCACAAACATGCATATTCCCATCATACTTGAATCAACATCTGCCATAGACTTTGTTTCACCATTGTGCATAACCAATGGTACACTTCCAACATGTGTAATGGCATGTTGGGTATCATCTCCTGTCTCCACATAGCCTTTCACATCCATAGGCTTCATATGCTCAAACCATTCACCATGACAAGTCATATGGTTTGATGCTCCAGAGTCCATATACCAAGTGTCATCACTTTCAGCATTTGTCATCATGGATCCCACAACATGTTTCATGGCAAACAAGTGATTTGCGCTGCCATCATTACTGCTTGATGCATAATTTCCACCATGTTGTGCATAATGTCCACCATGTTGTGCTCTACCCCCTCTCAAATCATTTTGTTTGTGGAAACAATCACGTGCCATATGACCAAATTTCCCACAGTAATGGCATTCCACATGTTGCATAGACGTTTGTTAGCCTTGCCCCAACGTCCTCTACCACGAGGATTGCCTCTGCCTCTCTGAGCTGTATATCCACGACCACCTCTAGCACCATATGTAGGCTGAAAATTCTGTTGTGGTGACCTGTCCTGCCATCCATGACCATTACCACGGCCACGTGATGCAAATCTCCCCCTGCCTCTAAATCCTCTTTGTGAGAATAGAAAGCCTGATTTCTGCCATTATCATCATGGCTAGTAGATGCATCATGAAAGGAGTCACTGAGTTTGATTTCCTCAACAAGCAAGAGTGAAACCAACTCATCAAAATCAGGTAAACCTGTACTCCGAACCGAGATGGATGTATCAAAAGACTTATATTCCTTGCCAGGACCACGCAAGGTAATGTCTACCAAATCATCATCAGGCATGGGGGCATTGATTGTTGCCAATGCATCTGCATACTTCTTTATCTCTTGTACATAATCATGGATGCTCCTATTCCGTTTCACATTATGAATCTGTTGTCGCAAGTGAGACTTGCGAGCACTAGTGTCTGTATCAAACAGCTTTACCAATGTATCCCATGCATCCTTGGGATTCTCAGCATCATGTATATGTATGAGTATAGCATCCGAAATACATATAGACAGATAATGCAAAACTTTGTATGCTCTTTCTGACCATTACTTATTATGAGCTATAACCTATTGCTGTGTAGGTTATCGGGGTAGTTCCGGCTCTGGCTCCGCACCTGTAATAAGATTCCAAAAACTTTTTCCCTTCAAAAAACTTTTAATCATGTACTTCCATGCCTGGAAGTTCTTCCTATCTAGCTTTTCACCCACAATTTGTACTGGATTAACTGACATATTTGCTCAATGCAAATGTACCTTCCGCACATGTCCAAATCTATAAAGGAGCCTTCCTCAGCTCAACCACACTCTAATAAGTGTTCCAGATACTCCAAAGTAGTCAACAAACTTCACTTTTGATGTAGAAAATCAAACTGTATGCATCCAAAATGAACTGGCTTACGCAGTCCAAGATACCCTGCTTTGATGCACTTTCCAAGGCTCCAAATTGCAATGTAGTGTTTCAATCAAGTGTGGACAACTTGCATTGACACCTAAACAAGCTCAATGTTGTATATCAACACCAACCAAGGTGCGTACATTCCAATTTTATCAAACCCCCTTCTCTGTTTTGAGAAAAACCAAAAAAACCAAAAAAACCAGTAGTAAAATGGCTCTAATTTCTTCAATGCTTGTCCAAATTAAGAGACCAGGAATTCATTAGCTTAGCAATGATGTCCACTAACTCCATGTAAAAGGAATTAGACCAATTGTTTAAGATGAGAGAGTAATTAGTCGATTAATCACACTCTGTTTCAATGAACACAATAGACAGCCTGTTTAATCAGCTCATTTCCAGCTCCATAGATCATAATTGCTCCAACAAATCATATAGCAACCTCCTCACTAGTGTGAATCACAAGTTTGCTAAGCCAATTTTGGAATTTATCAAACACAAGAGTTGATTTGTGGCCTCCACTTAGCAAAAGTCAATGAAAAATACTCTGTTTCTACTGTAGATTTGCGCTGCCTGCTCCTGAGGGATTTTGGGCTAATTAAAGTGTCAACTGATAGCATAGTTGCCTAACACACCAAGGCATGTGTGTAACCCATCAATCGATTGATTTTTGCCAAAAACTTGCTCTAAATTCATCCACCAAGTGACTCTATTTCTCTGTTTTGTGAGAGCTTCAAAACCAGTAATTTTCAATCACTCAAATGCATCATATTTGCTCCAAAATCAGTGTAGGGCTTGCACATGAGTTTCCAATACATTAATCCTTGTTACATACATGTTTCTTTGCTAGATTTGCATCCTTTTTCACAATACATCACCGCTTCCAAGCTCCAATGGAAAGCTTGCAAAAAACCAAAATTTTCCTTTGCTTTGGGCAACCCTAATTTGCCTTGTTTGTGCTTAAATCACCTCTAATCCACTCAAGGGTGTTTAGTAGAACTTACCCAGTAGGCCAAGCTCTCAGATCTAATAGAAATTGGTGTGCTCCAAGCTTCACAGCATCAATGGCAAGCTTCACAGCTTTTCTTCATAGCTTCTTCTCCCTCTTCTCTCACTCACTCATAAACCCTAATAGAGAGCACCAGGCTCTGATACCATGATGAAAAACAGGTAGAGGGAGAGGAGACACACACACTGGAGCAAACCCTAATGTATATTGCAAACCCTAACCATAGAGGGAAGCCATCTCCCTTCTCACACAATACATAAAGCCATAATCCATAATACACAAGACACACTATAGACACACTATGTGTTGTGTCCACACTCAACTAACCCTAGCTAATGTCCACACACTATGACTAGCTGGACGCGGTCATTTATGTCTCACACATGCTGCTATCTAACATGCCAGCACATAGCACAGCTGACATCGAGCTTGAATCTCAACAGGGAGGGGGCCATCAAGGATATCAAGCATGGGGTTGACAAAGTCGGAGAATCTTTAGGAACTTTCAAATAAACCAACGCGCTTGGCTCAAAAGACCGAGGTGAGCGTCCCCTATCAACATAAAATGGAGCTCTACCCTGACACTCTTGATAGAATCCTGAGCTTGGGTCAGCATTTCTTGCATATCTCGCAAAGAAATCCCTCAATGCATCAAGCTCAATGTCCTTAAAATTGACATCAATAGGGGCCTTGGGTTGATACTCATACATAAGCATGAATGGACTATAACCAATAACCATATGCTTAAAACTATTATAGGCAAATTCCATCATTGGAATATATTTTTCCCAACTCGATGATTTTCCAGAGACATATGCATGAAGCATATCCTCTACAATCTGATTCACACGCTCTATTTTCCCATCAGACTGCGGGTGATCAGAGGAACCCATACTCAAAGTAGTTTCCAATTTCTTAAAAACTTCCTGCCAAAAATGCGTCATGAACTTAGAGTTCCGATCGCTCACACAATATCAGAAGTAGACCATTCAGTCTAAACAGTTGCTCAACAAATTGGTAAGCCAATTTTGACACTTTAATTATTGTCTTTGTGGGTAAAAACCTAGCCATATTTGTCAATCTATCCATGACTACCCAAATGGCATCTTGTGACCCCTGCTGGTATATGGAAGTCCCATAATGAAATCCATGGAAATACTTTCCCACTTTCGAGATGGAATATCCAAAGGATGTAATAACCCAATAGATTTAAGACGCTCTGCCTTATTAATCTGACACTGGTGACACTTGACCACATAATTATGAACAAAATCCTTCATTTTTTGCCAATAAAAAGTCCTTCTAACCAAATCCTTCATTTTTGGCCAATAAAAAGTCCTTCTAACCAAATCCAAGGTACATTATATGTCCAAATGTCCTGCCGATAGTGCATCATAGGACTCAAATAGGATCCTCAGTTTAATTTCCAACACATCCGGTACACAAACCTTATCTTTCGGAATAAAAGACCATTCTGAATAAAAAATTGTTTGGCTTTTCCTTCATTCACCTGGTTTTGATCTACCTCAAAGTTGGACCCTAATTTTTGTTGAAAGAACGGTAGAGGGAGAGGAGACACACACACAGGAGCAAACCCTAATGTATATTGCAAACCCTAACCATAGAGGGAAGCCATCTCCCATCTCACACAATGCATAAAGCCATAATCCATAATACACACAACACACTATGAGTTGTGTCCACACACATCTAACCCTAGCTAATGTCCACACACTATGACCAGCTGGACACGCGGTCATTTATGTCTCACACATGTTCCTACCTAACATGCCAACACATAGCATAGCTGGCGCGCACTGACATCGAGCTTGAATCTCAACAACCCCTCTCAAGCTCATGATGTACTGCCATAGATGAAGATGTAGATGAGCTTGGGATATCAAAGCTCTCAACACTCCCCCTCAAGCTCATCCCATGTACTCCCAACATAGTACAGAAGTACTCAAACTTCTCCCTGCTAAGTGGCTTTGTAAAGATGTCTGCCACCTGCTCATCAGTCTTCACATACTGTAGATCAACTGTACCATCCAGCACCTTCTCTCTGACAACGTGATAATGGACCTCTATGTGTTTGGTCCTCGCATGAAACACTGGATTCTTTGCCAACTGTATACTGCTCATGTTGTCACAATGAATGACAACTTTGCCATCAATAGGCTCACCCAAATCTGCCAACAAGAGACTTTTTAACCATACTGCCTCACAAGCAGCAATGGCTGCACCTCTGTATTCAGCCTCTGTACTGGATAAAGCAACTGTAGGTTGCTTCTTACTACTCCAACTCACCACGGCACTTCCAAGTGTAAAAGCATAACCACTAGTAGACCTCTTGTCATATGAGCTACCTGCCCAATCAGCATCTGTGTAGCCATGTATATCCAAGCTTTTACCACTCTCATAAAGTAGACCATAATGTGCAGTGGCCTTAACATATCTCATAATGCATCTCACTGTATCCAAGTGAGGTTTCTTGGGGCTCTGCATAAACTGGCTTACTAGCCCCGCAGCATAACTCAAATTCGGGCGTGTGATAGTCATGTAAATGAGACGGTCGACTATCTAATCCTTAATCACATTATGCAACTATATTCCCAACTTTGCATGTGATGTTCTAACAAAAGAAAGGAAATTCCTTTGTTAGTGAGGAGAGATTAGACACTAAATGTAAATAAATGCCTATTTTTTAATTGTTTACAGGGTGCCTAAGCGGACCAAACTAGGCACCTTGATCTTGCAATCACCCTGCCATTGGAGCTGTGAAGCTTGGAGCACACCGATTTTCATCAAATCTGAGAGCTTGGCCTACCAGCGGGTAAGGACTACTAAACATCCTTGAGCGGATTGCAGGTGCAAAAACACAAACAACAACAGATTTGAGTTGCCCAAAGCAAAGGAAAAATTCTGTTTTGCAAGCTTTCCATTGAAGCTTGAGTGTGGTGAATGTATGAGGCAAATAGTTGCAAATCTGGCAAAGAATCATATATCTGGAAAATGGGAATGTATTGGCAACTCATGTGCAAGCCCTACATTGAATTTGGAGCAAAGTTGATGCATATTAGTGAGTGAAAATTCATTGTTTTGAAGCCCTCACAAAAACAGAGAAGTGAGGTCCATTGTTGATGAAATTGGAGCTGGCCTCTTGCAAAAATCAAGCAATTGGTGGATTGTGCACATGCCTTGGAGTGTTGAGTAACTATATATGCCTTCAATTACCATTACAAACTCACCAAATCTCTCCTACAGTAGGCGGCGCAAACAGTAGTGTAGAAACAGAGCAGTTTTTTCTATATCCTGCAAAATGGAGGCCAAATTCTACTTTGGTGATTGATTAAACCCAAAATTGGCTTAGCAACTTTGTGGTACACACACTTGAGAAGGTTGCTATGTGGTTGGTTGGAACAATTATGCATTATGGAGCTGAAGCTGATTAAAAAGGTTGTCTACAGTGATTAGTAAAACAGAGGGTCATTAATCGGCTTATTACTCTCTCGCATTTTATAATTGGTCTAATTCCTTTTACATGGAGTTAGTAGACATAATTGCTAAGCTAATGAATGCCTGGTCTCTCAATTTGTACAAGAATAAAAGGAATAAGAGCACTTTTACTACTGGTTTTTCTCAAAACAGAGAAGGGGATTTGATATTTTTGGTATGTATGCACCTTGGTTGGTGTTGATATGCAACATTGAGCTTGTTTAGGTGTCAACGCAAGTTATCCACACTTGATTAAACCACTACATTGCAATTTGAAGCCTTGGAAAGTGCACCAAAATAGGGTACTTTGGAGTGCATATGCTAGTTCAATTTGAATGCAATCAATTTGATTTTCTACATTAACAGTGAAGTTCGTTGAGTACTTTGGAGTATCTGGAACACTTATTAGAGTGTGGTTGAGTTGAGGAAGGCTCGTTTACAGAATTGGACGTGTGCAGAAGGTGCATTTGCATTGAGCAAATATGTCAGACAACAACCTAGCATAGATTGTGGGTGAGAAGTTGGATAGAAAGAATTTCCAGGCATGGAAGTATAGGATTAAAAGCTTTCTAAAGGGAAAAGGATTTTGGAACCTTGTTACAGGTGCAGAGCCAGAGCCGAAACTACCCCGACAACCTACACAACAAGAGGTTGTAGCTCATAAGCAATGGTCAGAGAGAGCATACAAAGTTTTGCATTACTTATCTATATGTATCTCGGATGCTATACTCATACATATACATGATGCTGAGAATCCCAAGGATGCATGGGATACATTGATAAAGCTATTTGATACAGATACTAGTGCTCGTTAGTCTCAGTTGAGATAACATATTCATAATGTGAAGCTAAAAGGAAGGAGTATCCATGATTATGTTCAAGAGATAAAGAAGTATGCAGATGCATTGGCAACTATCAATGCCCCCATGCCTGATGATGATTTGGTAGACATTACCTTGCGTGGTCTTGGCAGCAAGGAGTACAAGTCTTTTGATACATCTATTACTCTTCGGAGTACAAGTTTACCAGATTTTGATGAGTTGGTTTCACTCTTGCTTGTTGAGGAAATCAAACTCAGTGACTCTTTTCATGATGCATCTCCGAGCCATGATGATAATGGCAGAAATCACAGGCTTTCTATTCACAAAGGGGATTTAAAGGTAGGGGGAGATTTTCATCACGTGGTCATGGTAATGGTTATGGTAATGGTCGTGGATGGCAAGATAGGTCACCACAACAGAATTTTCAACCTACATATGGTGCTAGAGGTGGTCGTGGATATACACCTCAGAGAGGCAAAGGTAATCCTTGTGGAAGAGGACGTTGGCAAGGCCAACAAACATCTATGCAAAATGTGGAATGCCATTAGTGTGGGAAATTTGGTCATATGGCACGTGATTGTTTCTGCAAACAAAATGATAGGTAGAAGTACTTTATCTCACAACCTCAAGGAATAGATTGGGTGGAAAGCTCACCTAGAGGCCCAACACAAAGACGAAGATTGCGCCATATTTGGATGCATTGTTTAAAGGAAAGGCCCAACCAAGATCTGAGAAGGAAAAGGTGGAGGGCTCAAAGGAGAATGCACCAAGGAATCCGGAAAGCTCAAATTCCTCTAGAAAGCCTCAGGAATAGGCCACCTCAGGATAGGGGAAAAAGAGAGTATTTGAGTTTGGCAAGAAGGGAAGGACGTCTAAGAAGGAGCCTAGTGGAGCAATGAAAGTGCCAAGTGGCTGAAAATTGAAGGAGGACTTGGGCCGATCTGGGCAAGTATATTTTGTCTCAAAGGTTGGAACAATAGCAGGAGGCCGCCTCCACCGCAACTCTATATCTGAAGACACAACCTCCATAGCTAGAACTCTACGTACCTATCTCGGTGTGTAGATGGTGCTAGATCAGGCAAGTTTTTTGGACACGATTGAGATGGAGTGGGTACAGGGAGCCCTGAATCATCTACAAAGATGCATTAATGATGGGTTAAAAGAAATGACAAAACTACAATCCATCATCAAAGAGAAAGATGCTTCCTTGTAGAACATGATGGGCTAGCCAGCAAGAACCTCTACAGGAGGAGCTACATAGAAGAAGGCCAGAAGTAGGCTAACTAGATGACATGTAAAGACAAATCAAGGAGCTCTAACAGACCACAAAGAATGAAGAGAGAGGTGGATGAGATGAAGGAGAACATGACCAAGAAGAATCAAGAAACAATGTAGATGCAAGATGAGTTAAATTAGGCCATAGAAAAATAGGCAAGGATGGAAGGGCAAGTTTCCTTGATCCACAAAGGGAACATCAAGATCATAAGGGACGTCCACAGAACAAGGTTGATAAAGATAAAGTCGAGCTGGTGAAAGTAGAGGCAATATTAGCAGTACTGAATGATGCTAAAGAATATCCAGAAGTTTACGAGCTAGACACATAAAGAATGGAGTAATGGGAGGGTCACATGGTGGATGACCTTAAGGAGGTGTGGGGAGCTTATTTGGAAAAGTTGACAGTAGTAATGCAAGCACCCACACCGTCAAACAGTTAGCACCCCAACATTCAAGAGGAAAAAATCCAGACCGAGGGTATGGACATCCGGATCCGACTATGACATTAGGCCCAAAAGCCCAGTAAAGGCATTGAAGGCACCAACTACTACTGGTGGGCTGGAAAAAGAAGCTGGTAGCAACAAAGGAGGCACCATTAGAGAAGAGGAGTTGCACAAGGAAAATGAGCAACTAACATGAGGTAGAAATATGGAAAAAGAGGTTCGCCATCTTGAAAGGAGAGGGGAAGAAGCCAACTTTTGCCGAACTAGACGGGAAAGGGAAGGAGATTGTACTATGGACCGGCTCTCCAACAATGGACATCATTCCTCCTACAAATGAGCTAAAAGAGAATACGAAGGTCATGAAGAAGCGAGAAGGGAAAGCAAATGATGAGGCTGGTCTAAGGGACTAGATAGAAGAAATGAAAGCACTTATTGAAGAATTCAACAAAGAGAAAGCACGACAAGACCAGCAGGCATTGAAGAAGGAGGTGGAAGCAGATACATCCACAAGGGTGGAAAGATGAGCTTAAATGAACTGAACTTTGCATTGACAACAACAAATAAAATTATCAAGAAGAAGCCCGAGTAGATGGAGGCCATGAGGAAAGCCCATGGTGAGGAAATATAGTCCAAAGAAAAGATGCTTCAAGACTTCAAAAGCTAAGCCAGAAGAGAAAAGAGGGTGCGGGATGATATGCAACGAAAACTGTAGGAGGAACTAGGCCAGAAGAGCCTAAGTGCATGGAAGGAGAATGCCCTCAAATGCATGTAGAATTTGGTGTAATTGGCACAACATGCAGGTGCCATGAGGCCTACTAAGTGGGATAACATCGACAAATTCATGAACTAGATGGAAGTGCCTAAGGTGGTAGGACAAGGCCAATGCATCTCCCAAGAAGCAACAACAAGACAAGGTTGAAGCCCTTCCAGAGCCGTGCGGGGAAGTAGTGGGCTCTTATGACTCATGGATTTGGTTTAGAAGGCAATGACTCATTCGAAGAGATATGTTGCTAGTTCCTCTCACCATAACAGAGTCATCTAGCAGTAGACAAAGAAAAGGGGGTACCAAGATTAGAACCATCTAGAAGACCACCCTATGGGTGGAAGTGGAGTTGATGTAGCAAGAGAGGGCCAAGAGAACTAGAGAAAAATGTTTTTGGAGATGATATCATCACTCTAGAACAGACAAAGCCCTAGCATGAAAATAGATTCTATGAAAAGGGCTAAAGCAAAGTATCAAGAGGCATTACGCATCGACGTACAGTTCAGACAAGCATGTGAAAGAACATGGCTCGAGTATGTCTAGGTGAGCAATAGAAAAATAGCTTATGAGCCCAGGTATGCCTAATATCGGCTAATAAAGTTTGTTTTAGGGGGCCTTGCTGCACAAGCTGAACTAGAAGAAGAAGAAGGATGGAACATGCCATAACAGTCTCTTGACAATGTGGTTTGGAGTTATCTGGATCCAAAAATAAGTAATAATAATAATAATAATATTTTCTAGAGTACCAGAGTAGGAATAGTGGGCTTCGGTTGTTGTTGATGCAACATCCATTATGATTGCCAGCAGGTGTTGGTGGGGCTAACCAGCCCATTTGGCCGTCGCCCAGATTGTCCCGTTTTGTAACAAACCATTATGGGTTAAGCTTTCTTTCTTTGTAACAACTTTGTAATGATTTCTTGCTAATGGTTAGTACCCATATGGATGTAAGCATCAAAGGGGATTATTCCTATATGTGTGGATTAAAGGATAGACAACTGAGTGAAAAGTTAAGTTGAAGAGTTCATAAGCTGAGCGATTTCTCATGTATTGTATTGAGAGTCCAAGATAATATTGATGAAGAATGTCTCATGGTTGTCTCTCTTCTTTCTACTCTGCATAGTTCTATCTATTCTATGTTCATTGTATGCTAATTGCATTCCTGTCTGGATGTGGACTCCTATTCAAAATCATGAAGGACCTAGGAACTCCCTTGCTTGTAGTCACAACGACTAATTCCCCAAGCTTAGGCAACCCGACAGTTGAACGCTCTAGTGTTAGCTTGTCGCATTGAACATAGTTGCATTAGTCGTCGTTGCTCTCTTCGGGAGCCGACTAGGTGGTCTGGAACCATGTAAGTGCCAGGTCTTGACTACAACAGCTCCAGAAATCCAACATATTACTCTGCTTTCAGGAGGAGAGAAGAGGGAATTCAGTCCCTTGTATGTGGCCAAGGTTTTCCATTTGCTAGCAGAGGGAGAGGTGGAGATCAAGCCTACAGAGGATGACAAACTCAAAGTAGAATTTGGCCCGCTCGAGGGGAGGGAAGGCCAAGAATAAAAAATAGCAGGCACAGCAAATGAAGAGAGGAAAAAGCACATAAGGTTTGTGGTGGAGATGATAAATCTCACCCACAAGCCTTACTCCATGTCCAAGAAAACTTTCGGAATGCTAAAGGCTGCTCTGCTAAAATTGGCACAAGAGTGGCCTGGGCAGAGGTACTCTATCATGACCTGAAGGAACAGATCAAAAAGCTCTCCGGGCCCAACACAAAGATCAAGATTGGGCCAGATATGGATGCATTGTTTAAAGGAAAGGCCCAACTAGGAGATGAGAAGGAAAAGTATGAGGGGCCAAAGGAGAGTGCATCAGGGAAGCTAGAAAGCTTAAAGCCCTTCGAAAAGTCCCAAGAATAGGACACATTGAGACAGGGGAGAAAAAGAGAGCGTTTGAGTTTGGAGATAAAAATATTAGTAGCAAGAAGGGAAGGACATATAAGGAGAAGGCCACTGGAGCAATGGAAGTGCCAAGTTTGTGTTGTCCCAGAGGCTAGAACTGTGGGATCCCAACTGCCCCCTTTCCGCACTAGATTCCCGAATGGTAGCAGCGGAAGTAGCTTCCTCTTGCGTGGGGTAGGGTTTCCACTCGCGGCCTCGCCCTTGAATGTCTGGGCACGAGACTAAGCTGGTGGTCATTCTGAAAATCAAAACCGGGAAAATTTCCCATGCTCGAAAAACGGGACGATTCCACCATTTTGAATTTCTTAACAAATTTTTCTAACAAGGTCAAGATACTGAACTAACCTTCATCTGATTAAACCACCAGATAGAAGGAAAACTATTACAGACTTATCTTGAAGGAATCAATGCTTTTTTCTTAATTGAAACAGGCACAACCGTTGATCTATTCATTTGAGAAGTCTTCAGGTTATTATTTAACTATTTGAGTTCTAAGCGTATTCCTATTAATCAATTTTATTATTAAAACTCTACTAATTCTAGCCTAACCCCATCCGGCCCATGGGTTAGCCACCGCCCAACCACTGGAATTAGTAGAACTAGACAAGTACTCACCCACCCATAATTGAATGCCTTTCTTATCTTTTGCTTTTTAGAATACAGATACACACACACTCCTCTTTAAACTTTAACTTTTAAAAACAATCCATTGAGACAAACAATTATTGGTTACAGATATCATAACTCAAAATTTACATCCAGTTCCTTATTTCTCAAAAACACGTATCACTTTGGACTCTCCGTCAAGACCAGCTAGTCAGCAAACGAGATCCAGTTAACAGATTACAATTTCGTCATCATACATATATATCTTCCATGACATACGCATGGGTTTCCTAAGCACCGTGAGCCCGTGCATCGCCTGGTCATCAAAACCCTCCACGATCCTCCTTAGGTGTCCTGGCACTTCACTTAGGGAGGACCGCTTCGTCGGCCCTCGCCCATCGTATCGGAAGCACACCATTTTTCACCATACCAAGGCTGGTCAAGACCTGGGTAGGTTTTTGCCGCGTGAGCCGTCCTTTGAACACTCCCCGCCGCCAGCTGTTACAACCAAACTCCCCTTAGAAAAACACATATACCAAATGCTCCCTCGCATTCTGGCGTAAGACAGTCCTTTAAGAAAAACAGGGTTTCTATGTAAGTTTTCATTTTTGAGTTTCTTTTGAATACAATGAGTATATCTTAAATCCATATCCCAAGACTTTCTGATCAAAGGTTTGAATTCTAAACAGAATTCCTCGAATTCTGTAACCTTGATCCTCAGATCAAAATCAAAGGGTCTTAACTTAGTTTCGAATTCGGTGGGTGAAACTTTCCTGAACTGGTCACATCGTCTTTTCTTGAAATTCAAAGCAATGGTCTTTACATCAGATGGATGTAAAGAATGCATTCTTGCATGGGGATTTGCAAGAAGAGGTATATATGTTGCAGCCACCTCGTTATTATGAGGATGTGAGTCACCCCGAGCATGTTTGCAGGTTGAAGAAAGCCTTGTATGGCTTGAAGCAAGTACCAAGAGCATGGTCCGACAAGATTTCTGAATATCTTGTCACTATTGGCTTTCATGTAGCCAATGCAGATTTCTCGCTGTATGTGAGACATGGTGATAGAGGGGTTGTGCTTGTTGTCATCTATGTAGATGACTTGATCATTACGGGGGACCATGATGCAAAGATCTTTCATGTAAAGATCTTGCTTAGACAGAAGTTTGAGATGAAGGATCTGGGGGAGCTCAGATACTTCTTGGGCATTGAGGTGATTAGGTCACCACATGGTATTGGATTACTGCAGAGATAGTATGGCTTGGACATGTTGTCCAAGTATGGTATGACAGGCTGTAAACCTATTTCCATGCCATTGGATCAGAATGGCAAGTTGAGTGCAGATTCAGGAGAGATTTTGGAGGACCCTACTATGTATAGGCGCATAGTAGGAAGCTTGATCTATATGACGATCACCAGACCAGATTTGAGCTATGCTGTTGGGTTGGTGAGTCAGTTTATGTAGGTTCCACGAAAACCGCATTTGGATGCATTGAGACGCATACTGAGGTATGTGAGATCTACTTTGCATTGTTGACTATTCTATGAGGCTGGGACAGAGATATGTGTACATGGGTACACAGATGCTGATTGGTCTGGTAGTATCTCAGATAGAAGATCTACCAGTGGATTCATGTTTTCTTTGGGGAGTGCTGCTGTGACTTGGAGCAGCAAGAAGCAGCCTACGGTTGCTCTATCCAGTACAGAGGCCGAGTACAGAGGAGCTGCTATGGTAGCATGTGAGGTAGCTTGGTTGAGAAAGCTACCTGCAGATTTGGGTCTATCAGTGGATAGACAAGTTGTCATTTTCTGTGACAACATTAGCAAGATACAGTTGGCCAGGAACCCAGTCTTTCATGCTCGCACGAAGCATATAGAGGTCCACTACCATTTCGTCAGAGAGGGTCTTGGCAGGAGACCTTGACCTTGTTTATGTCAGCAGAGAGGATCAGGTAGCTGATATCTTCACCAAAGGATTGGGTACAGAGAAGCTCCGCAGATTCAGGGCTTCACTTGGTGTACATGACATGGAGTTGAGCTCGAGGGGGGGAGTGTTGAGATATTGAGCTCGTCTAGTGAGGCGGTGGATACTGATGACCCGCATGGGGGATAGGCCCCACACTTACACCACTGGCATGGTTGGTGAGATCATGGGTGATATGCGGCCAGCGGGATGACAGGCTGTGTGACAGCCATTCTAGAGATTGGCATAGTTATAGCGCCAGCTCATTTAGTTGGGTTCATACTATAGAGAACCCGTGTATGTATTGGTTGAGTATCTTTCATATTATGTGTACTCTTATCTTGTATATGGTGTGTTGAGTGTTGAGTGAAGAAGAAGAAGATTTTCAGCCTCTCACCTTGTGTGTTCTCTATTAGGGTTTTGTGAGTATGTGTGTGCTTGCAAGAGCTCAAGCTCTCTTCCCCCCTGCATCTTTTCAAGGTCATTCGCGCACCTGAGGGTATTTGGCTGTCACAGAGACAATATGCATTAGACATGTTGTCCAAGTATGGGATGGTTGATTGTCAGCCAATCTCGGTGCCATTAGATCAAAATGGCAAGCTTAGTGTAGATGCAGGTTATGTGTTGGAGGATCCCACTATGTACAGGAAGATTATTGGGGAGTTTGATCTATGTCATGATCAGTAGGCCAGATTTGAGCGACGTACACTTTGGTATTTGAGGGCCACTATTGATTATGCAGCAGGTGTACCATTGGAGCTATATGGGTACATAGATGTAGATTGGGCAGGTAGCATCTCAGATATAGGAGATCTACCAGTGGATTTATGTTTTTGGGGAGCTGCTGTGACATGGAGCAGCAAGAAGCATCCCACAGTTGCCATGTCAAGTACAGAGGCAGAGTACAGAGGAGCTGCGGTGGCAGCATGTGAGGTAGCTTCGTTACGCAAGCTACTTGCTAATTTGGGGCTGCATCATGTGGAGAGAAAGGTTGTCATATATTGTGACAATCTTAGTAGTATACAGTTGGCTAGGAACCCAGTTTTCTATGTACGGACGAAACACATTGAGGTACATTACCACTTCATCATGGAGAGAGTCTTGGCAGGCGACATCGACTTGGCCTACATCAGCACACAGGATCAGGTTGCTAACATCTTTATAAAGACCTTGTGAGCTGAGAAGTTCCGCAAATTTCAAGATATGCTTAGATTTCATGCATTGGAGTTGAGCTTGAGGGGGAGTGTTGAGATGTCAAGCTCAACATGAGCGGACACTCACGAGGCGCATGCATGACCGTTTGACATTTATATTACTGGCGGGTTTGGTAGCTGGCACTGACATATCTTCGCTAGAGATTCTACAGCTAGACTACACTGACTAGTCCACATCTACTCTTTCCTCTTAGCATGTTCACATTATGGACCGCTTGTATATACTCAATCATGTGTGCTAGTCACTTTATCTTCTTGGTAGACTTGTTTTGTTGTGTGAAGAAGAAGAAGAAGAATTTTCAGCCTCTCACCTTGTGCGATCTCTTCTAGGGTTTGTGTGAGTGTGTGTGTGCTAGCTCAAGCTCTCTTCTCCCTTGCATCTTTTCATGTTGGTGAGGGGGATGGTGGGACCTTTTGGGGATCCACAATGGATATGCTTCCTCATAGTAGCCTTGTCCTGCAAGAAGTTTCTTGGAAAGTGGTGAGATATTGAACCTTGTGGAGATTTGTTAATATAGTTAGCAGTGTTAGTTTGGTTAGTGTGATGTGGTAGGTCAGTTGCTTGTGATTTGGCCATGTGAGAGCATGCTGCCACTTTGCGTGGTGGTGGTGTGAGTGTGAGAGGCGTTGATGTGGATGGCATATTGAGCAGCCTCTTTTTTGGAGGAACGGAGAGATAAGCATGAGGTGTTGGGGTACTTGTGGATGGTGGAAATGGGAGTGCTTGGCATGGGAACTGGCTCTTCATGTGTTATTGGAATGGTAACGTGGCCAGAAGACAATTGTAGGGTGGCCATCCATGCATCCCAGTCGATGTTGCATCTGTCATGGCCCATCCATCCCCTGCCTAGGAGGATCTCTTCATGCATTGTTCCTACAGGCATCACATAAAACTTCCCTTCCAAGGGATTATTTCCAATGTGGAATAAAAGTGTGACTGTGCTAATGTAATGAACATGCTATGAGACAACTGTGGTGACAATGGCAGGTGTTTCTTTCAATGTGGGTTCCCTGAGGGAATGCCATGTTTCATAGGACAATAAATTGTAACTAGCCCATGTATCTACAAGAGCTAATTTTTGGACGAAGCTAGTTGGTGTGGTCATTCCTAACCATAATCGAGTTGGCTTCACCTCCCAGTCTTCTTCTTCCAAGTCAACTACTTGGGCCATGCTGACCATGATATGTTTCTGTCGAAGCTTGGCTTACCTTGCTTTGATATCTTCTTGCATAATTTTTTGAACATCCTTATAGTCTTTTTTTTTGTTGTTTTTTTGTCATGGATGGCTTTCAAGGTGGCCTTGATGAGAAGACCATAGTAGCGTTTAAGTTTGCTACCATTGACCAGCGATCTTGGCACCATCAAGGGTTTCAATGCGCATAACGCCTTGTGGTGTGATTTTAGAGACTAGGAAGGGTCCTACGCCCCTCAGCTTGAGCTTTTTCTTGTGCATTTTGGTGTTGAATAAGAGGACCATGTCACCTTCATTCACATCTGTTTATTCTAGAGCTGGTCATCAAACCACTATTTACGCCTTAGATTCTTGACAATCATGTTGTAGACTGCAAAGAGGTGGGTTTCATCAAGCTTTTCAAGTTCAAATAGGTGACAACTTAAAGCATTTTCAATGAGTTTTTCATGTACTGTGACACGTAGGCTTGGGACTAAGAACTCCATGGGCATGATGACTGCTTTAGTACCATAGGTTAAACTGAAGGGGGTAGTGTTAGTTGTTGCTGCCTTATATGAAGTTCCATAAGCCTAGAGTGCATCCAACAATTTTTGTTCCTGGTTGTTGCAGCTGGCCTCCACTATTTTGGTAAGAATGGCACATAGGGTTTTGTTTGTACTTTTAGCTTAGCCATTCGCCTAAGGATAGTAGGGGGAGGACTTTCTATGGGTGATAAGGAACTCTTTCAAGACGAATTTGATTACCTTGTTGATGAAATGCATTCCATTGTTGTTGCTAACAAGCTTGAGGGGGCAACCGAAGTGTGTGATCATAGACTCATAGTAGGGGGAGGACTTTCTATGGGTGATAAGGAACTCTTTCAAGATGAATTTGATTACCTTGTTGATGAAATGCATTCCATTGTTGTTGCTAACAAGCTTGAGGGGGCAACCGAAGTGTGTGATCATAGACTCATAGAGAAATTTAGCCCCATTGAACGAGCATCTACTTTGTGGGTTGCGTAGCTTCTACCCACTTGGTGCAGTAGTCCATGGTGGCAGCAATTATATACCTGGCTTGAGTGTATTTGGTTTCCAAACTGATGGGTCCTACGAAGTTTATCCCCTGGTTGTAAGGACACGATGGGGTTCAGGAGCATGTGATCCTTGAAACGAGGGATTGCTACACACTGGCATTTATCACATCGTGACATACTCAGCAGTGTCAGCCATTAAAGTGGGCCACCATAACCCAGACGTGAGAATCTTATGAGTAGTGATATCTACTACAAAGTGCTCGCCAGCACAGGGCAGAGTGAGACATACTCGTCTTTTCTAACACAACGTCTTCGGATTTTTTCCTTGTCTTGCTTGTAAAGTTGACTTGCGATAAGTTGGTAAGGGGTCGCCTTTTTAATTAAATGATGGGCATGGTCCTTGTTGAGGAGAGGATCAACTGGTAAGCCATTGGCTAAGAAGTAAGCCACTTCTTCGCCCCATTTAGGAATTAAGCAAAGTTGGAATAGGGCGGTGTCTGGTAAATCATCGTCTACTCCCACTGGTTGTTCCCTATTGGGAATCCTTGACATGTGGTCTGCAAGAACATGCTGAGAGCCTTTCCTCACCATAACGGTGAAATCAAACTCAAGCAAAATAAGCAGATACCAGGTGATTCTACCTATCATACATAAGCTTTTTGGATAGTTGACGGGTGTCAGTGGGTTCTTGGGCTCAGGCAGTGGCACGTAGCATATCTTCTTCTTCAGATGAAGAAGTCAAAGGATGAGTTGTTGTGTCAGAGTCAGAACTGCTTTTGATAATCACTCGGCTTTCTCCCTTCCTAACCTTGGTGGCTTTCTTTTGTGAGCGCCAAGTTACTCGGGCTTATTCAGGGGCTCTTGCTTGGTCTTGGTTTTGAAAGGTTGATGCCCCTGTAGTAGCATGTGTTGCAGCCCTTTTTTAATTCTGTACCTTGGTTACTACGTTGTGGGGACTGCTCGAATGAAACCATCTCTAACACTTAGCAGGTGAAGGCTAGTGATGGGATTAGCTTCATGAGTTTTTCCAGTTGTTCCTAGTCTAGAGCGAGTAGTCCTTGTACATATGATGGGATTAGCTTCATGAGTTTTTCCAGTTGTTCCTAGTCTAGAGCGAGTAGTCCTTGTACATATGATTGATATCACATCCAACGCATAGTGGAGTCAAGTCGGCGGGAGCACCTGCAGGGGCACTCGCCATTCTATTCCTATTGAGACACTCAGCCATTCAGTGAGGTCCACCACAATTATAACACTATATGGGTGGTCTTCTCGCTGTTCGATTCATATCCCTAGCCCATGATATTGGGGCTACTAAGTACACATGGTACATTTGATCACCCTCCATGCCAAGAATTTGTGAGGGAGGGCTCATGGGCTCTTGGGTTTCATAAGTGGGAGTTTCTAGGATTTCTCCCTCATTCCCATCTTCAAAGAGTTCCGTCAAGGTTATTTGATGAACTAGTGTGACTCTGGGTAATGAGGGCTAAGGTGGAAGAACTGGGGGTGGCAAGGGCATTTTTGGTGCCCTAAGAATTCCTCTTTGGTCCACTTCTTGGCCAAGTTGAGGAGCGTTGTGATGTGCAGAAGGCTGATAAAGCCAGTGGCTACCTAGGGTTGGCGGGTAATACCTGAGGCATAGCTCAAGCTAAAGCAGCCTTGTGATGGTAGCACTTAGATATCTCGTGATTGCTCCACTTTACACAGTAGGCACATTAGAGACTTGGGCGGGGTCTTAGATGAGGACATTCGGTGCTAGTATGGTTTTCTCGATAAGCTGGGAACCATACGAGTTTCCTTCTAGGATAAAGATGTGGATGCCCCCCTCGATCTCGGCCTTGGTTGATTCTCCATTGCTGAGTCATTTTCTGCATTAGGGCGACGACGAATTGCTCCACACGTTGTCCAGACGTGGACTCTTTATCCTTTTCATTAGGCTTTGTGCTGGTGGTCTTGAAGGAGGCTTTTGATGTGCCTTTGTGGAGTTGTTGGGAATGTGTTCCCTTGAAGTTATCCTCAAACTTTAGAGCACTCCTACAACATTTTTCAAAAGAGGTGTGACCCAAGGCAAATAAGGAGTTGTGTAGGGGAATATCTTCCAAGTCCCTCCATAAATCCCCCAATTAGTCTCTCATTAGAGAACTTGTCTGTTGCAGTACTACAACGTGAGTGGAGATATATGACTCTGTTTATGTAATATGTGATGGTTTTGCCCTCATTTTGTTTGACATTATTGAGCTGTTCATCAATAGGGCTCCATCGAGTACCTTGACGAGAATACCCCACTTTGAAAGCTTCTTTTAGAGCCTCGAAGGAAGCTTTATCTTCCGCTTTCAAAGATCCATTGGCCAACTTTGCTATCCAAGGTAAGGCCAAAGGCAGTTATCTTAGTCTGATCATCTATATGGCCAAATGCTTTGCAAGTCTAATTAAACATCTCCATGTGCGTAATGGGGCCACCTTTCCCATCAAACTTCATGACCAACTTCGAGATGTTTGCTGGTTTGGTTCGTTCCTACCTAAGTTGAACTAGTGTAGGAAGTAATGCCAATGGCTACCCCCTCCCTATTTCCATGGCAATCCTTAACATTTTAGGTGTCAACCTTGTCATGGTGGGAGCAGGTGGTGGTGCAGGTTGGGGAATAGTGTGTGGAGTGGGACCAGGCGGATAGTAGACCATTGGGGGTCTTTTCCCTCTGGGAGGACCAGGCTATGGCCCACGTGGTCCTATTTGGTACACTGGTGGGTGTGCCCCTTGAGGTGGGTATTATTGATAGACCGGTGAGCCCTATTGTGGCAATAGGCTTGGGTAGACCCATTCTCTTTGGTATGATGTCTTAGGCTTTTGGGAAGATGAACTTGGTTCTTGGTATGGTATGGTTTCTTGAGCCCTGAATGATACAGCCACCCCTGAAACCGGTATGGCTCTCCAGGCTGGTGACTGAGTATGGGTTTGATGGCTCTTGTTTTGGCCGATTTCCACTCTAGGATATAGAGAACGAGTGGGCCCACTTTCTTGAGGTTGATCCATATCTCTCACCGTGGGTTGCGGTTCTATGGACTGTGTATTTCCTAGGATAAAATTACGAAGCCTTGAGGCAAGGCTTTGCTGAGAATGAGTTGGAGAGATAGGAGCTAGTTCCTAGACAGATGGTTTGTCCATACATTCGGGCTCTCTTGCCTCAGGGTCTGGAGTCCCTCGTCCACTACTGGGGATGTCCTCGCTCTCACTAGTACTATCAAAGACGAGCACCGTTTGACTCCACATGCTATTTACCGATGGGTTCGATCTGATTTGCAAAGGGACGTCTAGAGAGCTCACTTTGTCGAAGAGAGTTTTATCTCACCAACCTACCCGAGCATAGATGCATGGAAATATAGAAGTATTGTGCAGAGACCTCTGAGAAAAGGTTTTTTTTTGGTACGTTTGTACGTCTGGGAGAGAACGGGCGTATGCTTTTGGGATGGAGTTGGAACGGGCGTTCACTTCTCAGAAGGAGAAGGAACGGATGTGCATTGCTTGACTGGCATGGCATGCGCTTCGAAGAAAATGATATGAAATGGGCATTTTCTCCTTAGTGAGAGAAGTAATGGATGTTTGCTTTTTGTATGAAATAGAACAAGCATTCGCTTCAGGTGAGAAAGGGAACGGGCGTTTAGAATGAGATTACAAAATGGAGCAGGCATTCGCTTCAGGGCAGGAATGAATGGACATTCGGAATGAGTTTGCAAAATTGGCACAGGTGTTCGTTCACCAAGAGGAGAAGGAACCGACATGCAAGTTTATGGGCTCAGTGGAATGGATGTGGCAAGTTGCAAAAGGGAACTCAAACGGGTGTTTGCTTGAAGAAAACACAATAAATTATCTAAGTGTGATTTCTTCAAAAAGGAATTGTTGTACTTGGGTCATAAGATCTCTCAAGATGGCTTAAGTATAGATTTCGATCGGATCCAAAAGGTTTTGGAATGGCGAGTTTTGTATAAGGTCAAGAAGTTAAGATCTTTCTTAGGTTTCATGGTATTTCTTTGAAAATTTGTCAAGGATTATTTGAAGTTGACAGTGCCTTTTACCAACCTTCTTAAGGGAAAAAATAAGAAGTCTAATTCTCTGATTGAGTGGAATGAGAAGCTACCGAAATCTTTCTATACTTTGAAATATAAAGTTCGAGATGCTCCTATGTTAGCCTTACCAGATCCTACCAGATCCTCGAAGGCCTTACTTGTATGTAATCATTTATGCTTTAAAGGCATGAAGACAGTATCTCTACGGGTCTTAGTTTATGGTCTTGACAGATCATCAATCTTTGTAGTTCATTTGTGATCAACCAGACTTGAAAGGTAGAAAGGCCAGATGGGCTGAATTGATGCAAGACTTTGACTTCATGATCAAATATAGAAAAGGTAGCTTGAATAGCATTACTAATGTGTTGAGTCAAATTGGTGAGGTTAATGAACTTAGCTTCATGGAAATTACTTCTAACTTGTATGATTCACTCAGGGAAAAATGTAGTATAGATGTTTTCTTTGGAAAATATTAGAATTTGGGAAAATTGTTGAGATTCAAGCTCGATGTCAGTGCGCGCCAGCTATGCTATGTGTTGGCATGTTAGGTAGGAACATGTGTGAGACATAAATGACCGTGTGTCCAGCTAGTCATAGTGTGTGGACATTAGCTAGGGTTAGATGTGTGTGGACACAACTCATAGTGTGTTGTGTGTATTATGGATTATGGCTTTATGCATTGTGTGTATTATGGATTATGGCTTTATGCATTGTGTGAGATGGGAGATGGCTTCCCTCTATGGTTACGGTTTGCAATATACATTAGGGTTTGCTCCTGTGTGTGTGTCTCCTCTCCCTCTACTGTTCTTTCAACATGGTATTAGAGCCTTGTGCTGTTTATTAGGGTTTATGAGTGAGTGAGTGAAGAGGGAGAAGAAGCTGTGAAGCTTGCCATTGGAGCTGTGAAGCTTGGAGCACACCGATTACTATCAGATCTGAGAGCTTGGCCTACCGGGTAAGGTATTCTAAACATCCTTGAGCGGATTGCAAGTGATACAGGCAAAAACAAAGCAATTTAGAGCAACTCAAAGCAAAGCAAATTTTTGGTTTTTGAAAGCTTTCCATTAAAGCTTGGAAGCACTGATGTATGGTGGAAATACATGCAAATCTAGCAAAAGACACATGTATCTGACAAAGAGGAATGTATTGGCAACTCCTATGCAAGCCCTACTATGATTTTGGAGCAAATTGGAAGCATTTGAATGTGTGAAAAATTTTGGTTTTTGAGCTCTCACAAAACAGAGAAAAGCAACTCAAGATTTGATGCATTTGGAGCATGTTTTTGGCTAAAATCAAACCATTGACTGGTTGCACACATACCTAAGTGTGTTGGGCACTTGTATACCTCTTCAATTAACACTTTAAACACTCCCAAACCCTCCTACAGCAGGCGGCGCATTCTGGACAGAAAAACAGAGCAGTTTTTTGATATTTTTAAAGCGAGGAGATCGATTATCACTTGGTTGTTTGGTTACTTCCACAATTGCTTTAGCAATTGGTTGCTACACACATTAGAGAAGAGGGCTACATGGTTGGTTTGATCAATTATGCCTAATTGAGCTGAGAATGAGCTGATTAAAAAGCCTGTCCATTGGTTGCAGAGAAACAGAGTGATTTTAATTGAGCGATTAATCTTTGGTCTTAAACAATTGGATAAATTCCTCTTACGTGGAGTTAATGGACATCATTGCTAAGCTAATGAATGCCTGGTTGCTCAATTTGGATAAATATTGAAGAAATTAGAGCAAATTTGCTACTGGTTTTTCTGGTTTTTCCCAAAACAGAGAAAGGGGTTTTCAAAAATTGATATGTACACATGTCAGATGGTGTTGATACTCTACATTGAGGTTGTTTAGGTGTCAATGCAAGTTTTCCATACTTGATTGCACCATTACATTGTAATTTGGAGCCTCGAAAAGCGCATCAAATCAGGGTATCTCGGACTGCGTAAGCCAGTTCATTTTTGGATGCATACAGGTTGATTTTCTACATCAAATTTGAAGATTGTTGGCTATTTTGGAGTATCTGGAACACTCATTGGAGTGTGGTTGAGCTGAGGAAGGCTCATTTACAGATTTGAAGTGTGCGGAAGGTGTATGCATTAAGCAAACATGTCGGATAATCCAGTACAGATTGTTGGTGAAAAGCTGGATAGGAAGAACTTCCAGGCATGGAAGGATAGGATCAAGAGTTTCTTCAAAGGAAAAGGTTTTTGGAATCTCATTACAGGTGCTGAGCCAGAGCCTGAACTACCCCGATAACCTACACAGCAGCAGGTTATTGCTCATAAGCAATGGTCAGAAAGAGCATATGTAGGAAGGTAGGTAGGTAGGTATGTAGGTATGTATGTATGCATGCATGTATATGTTTGGGAGTATGCATGCATGTATGTATGTATGTATGTATGTATTGTACAAATGTGTGTATATATATATGTAGGAAGGTAGGTAGGTAGGTAGGTAGATAGGTGTGTTTGAGAATATGCATGTATATATGTATGTATGTATGTGAATGTATTTATTTCTCTTTCATAAATACTTACTATATAAAAGCTCACCAAAATGTATAATTTTTCTTATAAGCTCGCATAAAACTATCTTATCTCCAAAAAGCTCGCAAAAAAATCAAACTCTCTTTACAGACATGTAGGTCTGATGAAACATGGATGTCCTGCTAAGGCTATCATGGGCTTCATTCAGAATTTGAACCTTAGTCCGCTCATCATTGAGACTGCATAGCTTGCTATTATAATACATAATTCCCTCATCCAGGCTGTACCCTTGAACTCGGTTCAACTCTTGAGGAGTTTGCTTTCCTACATAAGTAGGGTAGCAATAGGGCCAAAGAATCTATCCTGCATGATCTTCTCTCTTAATACATTAATCAATGGATTTGACACCATTGTGAATGCAACCAAGGAGGCTTTTCTATTGAGGGCATCTTCTACCACATTTTCTTTGCCTGGGCGGTACTTGATTTCAAAATCAAATTCTTGCAGGGTCTGCATCCACCTTCTTTGGCGCATGTTGAGATCCTTTTGAGTGAAGATCCACTTTAAGCTCTGATGATCTGTCTCATCAAAGTGAATCTTTGACCCAGTAGGTAATGTCTCCACAACTTCAGGGCATAGACTACTGAAAGTATCTCCAGGTCATGGACAACATAATTTCTCTCATGCGTTCTGAGTTTTCGGGATTCATAGGCCACTACATGACCTTCCTACATGAGCGCACCTCCCAGGGCAAAACCACTGGCATCAGTTACTACCTCAAAGGGTAGAGAGAAATTTGGCAACTTCAGAACGAGATTGGTTACCAAGGCAGTCTTCAGCTTATCAAAAGCGCTCTGACACCTAGCAGACCATTGAAACGGGGTATTCTTCTTGAGAAAATTAGTCAGGGGGGAAGCTATGAGAGCATACTTAGGTATAAAAATTCTATACCAACCAGTTAATCCCAAGAATCCCTTGACTTCTTTCACTATTTTTGGTTCACGCCAATCTATGACTGCTTGGACTTTTACGGAATCTAGAGAAATTCTGTCTTTGGATACCAGAAAGCCCAAGTATTCAACATGATAGAGAAAGCGCATTTGCTCTTTTTTGCAAAGAGTTGGTGCTTCCTTAGAATCTCAAGAACTTTACGGACGTGAGCTTCATGGTCAGCTACATTCTTTGAGTAAATCAGAATATCATAAAAAAAAACAAGGACAAAATCATCCAAGTATTTTCTGAGAATGTCTTGCATTAGGGATTGAATGTAGCTAGGGCATTTGTCAATCCAAACGGCATGACAGTAAATTCATAGTGCCCATAGTAAGTATTGATGGCTGTTTTTAGTATATCTTGATTGTTAATCCTGATCTGGTAATACCCTGATTTGAGATCAATCTTTGTGAAGATCTAGGCTTCATTTAGCTTATCCAAAAGCTTATCAATTTTGGGGATAGGATACTTATTCTTAACTGTCAGCTGATTGTGACCTCTGTAATCCACACAAAGTCTTAACATTCCATCCTTCTTTTTCTAAAAGAGAACTGGTGCTCCCCAAGGTGAAACACTGGGTCTTACAAACCCTTGTTCTAACAACTACCTAAGCTGTTCCTTGAGTTCAATGGCTTCAGGGACTAGCATTTTGTACATGTGATGGGCTACTAGCTCAGCTCTAGGGGTCAATTCTATCTCATGATCTACTTCTCGAATTGGAGGCATCTCAGTTAGCTCTGCTGGGAATAAATCATTATACTCACTTAACCATTCTGGTTCTTTAGCCTTTAGCTTTGTGTCTACCGGATTCATTTTGACAACATAAATGAGTTGCTTCTTTCTAAGTCCTTTCAGTAACCTAAAAGCTTTTACTAATTGCAAATTTGGGGATCTGGAAATTCAAGTTCCTTGAACTTTGTTCCCGTGAAGGTCACGGAAGGAAATGGTTCCATTGTGATAGTGAATGTCAGCTTGATTTTTGTGGAGCCAATCCATTCCAAGGATTCCGTCAAAAACTCCCAAAGGTAAGACTCTCTATTGGGAGTCAGTTACATTCCCATCTAGATTAAATTAAATACGACCTCTCTCATGGGTGAGTGAAAAGAATCTTCCCACTAGCCAATTCAATTTGCATAGGTTTCCTTGATTTCTGTTCTAAGACTAGCTTATGCAAGCATCCTAGGGAAATAAATGAATGAGTACTGCCTGAATCAATCAAAAGCTTAAATGGCTTACCCTTATACTCAGCTGGAGCATGGATGATAGAGAATTGACGATTTGGCCCTTGGTTTTCAATCGCGACATAAATCTTACCTCTTTCCTCTTCCACTACTTCTGCTATCGTAACTACTCTTGCTGCTGCAGATTGGGGCAGAATTCTTTCTCTCTGGTTACCCCCAGTTGTTCTGGGAGGGAGTTCTGAGATTACTTTGAACAGAGGCAAATGGTTGAGCTGGAGTCCTCCTGGGATTACCCTGATTTTGGCAAGACGGACCCTGATTTTGGCGAGACGGACCCTGATTTGACTGATACGAAGGGGCTGGTCTCTTCACTCTGGGTCCTTGACTTCCCTGTCCTCTTGACATGGCAGGAGTTTGGCAGTCTTTAAGCTGGTGACCAAAACCCTTACACCCAAAACACTTGTTCTCACTTCTAAGCTCATCGCTCTGAATCCTTGAAAGAGGTGGGGCTCCTGAGAAAGTGTTCTAAGGGAATGGTCTTCCTTCACTTTTCAATTTCCCAGCATCTTGATTCTGATTAGGGCCTTGCTACCTCTTTGGGGGTGGAAAGTTTGAAGCACTTCCCGGGGTTTGGAACCTTTTAAAGTTTGAGGGTGCAGGTTTTAGCGGGACCTTAACAACAAATGCTTTGGCAAAGTCCTTTGCCATTCTAACAGCTTCTGCCATTGAGACTGGTTTGGCAATTTTCACTAAAGTGTCTAGTGGCTCGTTCATCCTCCCTTGAATGAATCTGGCCATCAGCTCCTCTTTATCCAACAGTGGAGAATATTTGAGGAGAAGGGCAAATGCCTGATGGTATTCTTCAATCTTCTGGCTATCCTGGTTTAGTTCCAAGAACTCATTCATTTTGGTTTCGAGGAAGCTCAAAGGACAGAACCGCTTCCTGAGGTAAGCTTTAAGATCTGACTAGGTCTGGGTATTTTGGTCGAGATGGTTTGTCTCACAATGGTTCCTCCATTCAACCCTAGCCGTTTCCACAATTTTCAATCTGGTGAGAGCCATCTTACTCTTCTCAATATAACCGGTACATCAAAATACTCTTCCATTACCTCAATCCATTTTTCCACTACTTCTCCTAACTGTTCCCCTTCACCCTTAAAGGGATCAGGTTGGGATCGGTGCAGGGCTTTACAAACGTCCGGATCTAACTCTTCATCATCGGTAAGAGGATCTGGCTACCTACCATGGCCTGCATGCCTCATGATTCTGACAAAATGATATTTTTGTCAACTTAACTTTATCATCAGATTTATGACTATTTAATTTTTGAGATTTATTTCTTAAACAATAAATATTCCATCATAATTCTTGAAAACAAGATTCACTCTAATAATTTTATTAACCAATATTCACAACCATGAAAACAATTTGGAATATTTTGCAAAACATCTTTTATTATCAAAAGTTTTTGATATATACATAGAGTGTCTCGGCTCCAAAAGTCACCGCTTCAATCGCGTACGCATAAAAAGGCAATACTGTGAGATGGAGACATGCTATGATATACAGGATTTATCACTGATAATGGTGGTGTAATTCTTCTCCTAGGAAAAAAGTGGCTAAGAAGTCTAAAAATTACGGTAAGAAATTCTAAAATTCTGAGGTGAGTGATTATAGAGTTGTACATAATGAACAACTCCTAACCTTATCAAGATCATGGCTAGCGAGCTATTTTGTCTGAGTCTCTATCGTTGATTAGTATTGATGCGAATACTTTGCCCTCCAGAGAACCACATATGTTAATGTCGCTCTACTGGATGAGGAAAGTATAGATCCTCAAAGTGACGAGCGAGTCTCACTCTGCTTCCTTAGGTTGTAGCGGAGTTGATGAGATTTTTGAAGGCAAAGGCGATCATATCCTCACTCTGGGAGAGTCTAGGAATGCTAGACAGATTTGGGGTATCCATCTAAAAATCCAGTTCAATTTATGAAGTTCATTTCAAACATAATCTTAACAAGTGAAAACATTATTTCCCAAATTTACTTTAAAATTTTAGGCAATTCCTGCTGCTATTTCGTAAGTTTACAATAGCACTCTAATATCAGTTGTTCTGTGAGACCCCTTTGCCCCCTCCCCACGCTGGATTCCCAGTTGCTAGCAGAGCGGAAGTAGCTTCCTCTTGCGCGGGGCAGGGTTTCCCACTCGGGGCCTCGCCCTTGAATGTCCGGACAGGAGACTAATTTGGTGGTCATTCCGAAACCGAAATTGGGAAAATTTTCCTTGCCCAAAAAACGGGGGACGATTCCACCTTTTTGATTTTCTTAAACAAATTTGCTAACGGGGTCAAGAGACTAAACTATCCTTCACCTGATTAAACCAAATAGAAGGAAAATTATCACTGACTTAGTTTGAAGAAATCAATGCTTTTTTCCTAACCAAAATCAGGCATAGCCGTTGATGTAATCATTTGAGGAAATCAACGCCTTTTTCCTAACCGAAGCCATTGATCTACTCATTTGAAAAATTCTTCAGGTTTTTATTTAACTACTCGAAATCTAAGCCTATTCCTATGATTTCAATTTAATTATTAAAACTCCACTGATTCTAGCCTAACCCCATCCGGCCCATTGGCTACACTGGAATCGGTAGAACCAGACAATTACTCACCCACCCACCATAATTGAATGCCTTTTGTAACTTTTGCTTTCAAATATAGATACGCACACACTCCTTTTTAAAACTTTAACATATAAAATGTACTTACTCATTTTTGGGGTTTTTTCTTTTATTCTTCAATTTATCTCCTCCCTACATTTGGATTAATCTCATTGGCCTGTCAAACCTTTGTTTGGACCTTAATCCAAAATTTTTTGAAAACAAGGGCCCTTAGGCTAAGGTATTTTGTGCACATTATAATTTATTTCTAATGCACCTTAGGAATTTCTTTTTCAACTTTTGTTTTGGGGGAATTTATTTTAATAAGAAGGGACATTTTTCCATCCAAAGATATCTAAAAATGGAATCACCTCTCTCTAGAATATTTTCTCTCTCTAGGCCAAAACAGGTAAAAATAAGATCTTTTATTATTCTGAAAAGGGGATTGGTTACAAGGGAAGAAACGGGATATCTTGAGGGGCTGGGGAGGTATCTTACAGTCTTTGAGGTAGTTTTCCATCTCTTGGTGTATGTAGTATGCCCATTCCTCCTTCTCTTCATGGACTTTTGCAATTCTATTTAGTGGTACCCTATTGTGCGGTCCACTCGCTTCACCTGCATGATTAACGACATTGCCCTACATGCCTTTTCCTTGTGTTTCTATGAGGACAGCTTGGCATTCTTGTATCTCTGCAGTTGTCAATGCTGGTTGCTTCTGGAAGTAGTTCCAACTGCTCTCTGGAAGTAGTTCCGTGCATCTGCTCTGTTGGTTTGGGTTCTAGAAGGGTCCTCTTCGCCACATGGTTTAGGACCTGTGTCAGTAGGTATGGGTTGCATATCTTGGAATGATGGGATTTGAGGTAGTTTTCCATCTCTCGGTGTATGTAGGATGCCCAATCCTCCTCCTTCTCTTCATGGACTTTTGTAATTCTATTTAGTGGTACCCTATTGTAGTGGTCCACTGGCTTCACTTGTATGATTAATGACATTGCCCTGCATGCCTTTTCCATGGCCTCATCTTTGATATTCTCATATTCAGCCCCATTGGAATTATATGAGCTCTTCTTCGGCATAGCATCCAAGGGCATCTTGTCAAAGGCATGAGCGTGTACCTTGATTGGTGGTGGGAGCTGTAAAGCTTCACCGATTGGATCTTCCGTGACCCAGACCTGCTCTATTGTGCCATCGGCCTTCGTTTACTGTGCCCCGCTTGGTAGCTTTGGCATAAGTTTTAATGTACACAGCACAAAGCTCCGTGTCAATGTTCTTGGGAAGAATCTGTGCCATTTTGCCGAGGCCCACTTTCTCCAGCTTTTCCTTTACTTTTGCATCTTCCAAGATTTGGAGGCACTTCGGGCTGTGATACTACAGTGCAAGAATCGCGTGATAGTTAAAAATGTGAGGGGGATTTTCGTTGTCGTGAGACGAAATCCTGTGAGTTTTAGTAGCATGAAACTGTAGTAGCAGGTTTAGTTCAGTGAAGTTGCAAGTTTTTGGTTGTTACATTTTTATGTTTTGTTTTTCTCACAAGGATTTAATAAATGCAAGTGATGAGTCTGCATAGCGGAGTTTAGAGAAAAAAAACAGGAAAATCGTGTGATGAAAATGCAGATGGTGTTAATGTGAAAGACATTCAGTTGTTAAGACATTCAGTTGATCATAATCAAGTTTTTTTTAAAGATGAAAAAGAAAAAGAAAAGAAAAACAAGGAAGGTTCCAAGCTCCCACACCTCAATGTGTGAATGTCGATTAGAGTTGGAATAAGCAGGGATGTGATGCAAGACTGATTACGGGAGCGCATGATGGAAGACAAATTGCATTTGAGCACACGATGCAAAATGACAAAAAAAGGAAAGATTTTTGAATTTATAGCATAGCTGCCGGACTGGGCGGCTGCCTTAATGAAGAATGCCACGTGGCCTCTTGCGATTGGCCCATGATAAAAAACCATTTCATGACGTGAAGCATTTTGGACCAATTCATGGCATGAACTGTTTTGGATTAGTTCACGGCATGAACCCTTTAAGATTGGTTCACGACGTGAACCATTTTAGATTGGTTCACGGCATGAATTGTTTTAGATCATGAGTGTGCAAGATTGATACCTTCTATCTCTCTTCATGCTCAATCATTCAAACATGCATTAAATGAGTGAATGATACCTAGTTTTACCTTGTATCCATTGTGTGGCTAATGGATACCTTCATCTTTTATTGCCATGGGAACCAAGGTGACACCTTGGCACTTCTGGGTAGGTTTTACTGTATGCGTTTTAGCTCTGTGTGGGAGTGTTTGATTCTTCCTTCCACCCAACTGAACAATGTTATTACTGAGTCTTGTGGTTTGGGGCTTTTATCTGTGTCCCTTTGCTGAACTTCTTTGTTTCTCCCTTTAGGGTCCTTGTCCAGCTCCTTGATCGAAGTGGTTACTGGTATTGCTTTGGCAATACTCAACCCATCTTGTTGAGTTGTCTTCTTCCTCCATACTAGTGCTTGTGTAGTTTGAGAATTGGTTTTAGTTGGTAATTGGTTTCTCATGCTTTTTACTACCCTTTCCTTTGTATTTGGAGTAGTTTGTAATGGCAGTGGGGCCACTAGGTGGGGTTTGGGCACCCACACTACCATATTGCCTTGGTAGTATCCTTGTGCCAGTAGTAAATCCTTTCGGACCCATTGCTTACGACGACTGCCTTGTGGGGTTTTGGTTTGTCTAGAGTACTGCCAACTTGCTTATAAAGGCCATTTCTAAGTTTTGGCCCCCCTTTTTGAATCCTTCTTATTGTTTTCGTATTAACCTCCTCCTCCTTGTGGGGCTGGTTTTTGAGTTGAACCTTGGGCACCCATTGTTGTGTACCATGTGACTTTGGATATTGTTTGTGTAGGGTTTGCAGAACTGATGCTTTTTTTTCTTCATAAGTTGATGTCACCAGGCTTGGTGTAGGAGTATTTTTTTGCTACTAAGAAGGTTATTGAGCAGTGTTTTTTTTGCTGCAAAAAAGGCTGCTCACAGTAGTGTTAACACTCCAACGTTTCCCTTCCGAAAATGTTGTTGTGCTCCCAATGTGTTGTAATGAGTGTGGTAGTTAGGATAGCATATAACTCCCCTCTCTCCCTATCTCTCTCTCTCTCCCTCTCTCCTTCTCTCTCTCACAATCTGACTCTCTCTCTCTCTCTCTCTCTCTCTCTCTCTCTCTCTCTCTCTCTCTCACACACACACACACACACACACATATAAGAATACCCTAAAACCCCCCTCTCTCTTATAGGCACACACATACATACACTCTCTCTCTCTCTCTCTCTCTCTCTCTCTCTCTCTCTCTCTCTCTCTTTCTCTCTCTCCATCTGTGTGTTTATTTTTCTCTGTCTCTCTCTCTTTTTGAACACACACACCCTCTCTTTCTTTACACACACACACACACACACACACACATGTATTCTCTTTCTCTTTGCAAAACACACACAAACCCTATGGTCATGAATTTCTTGTACAACTCTCACGAACGTTGCCTTAGGAATTAAGTTATGCATTATCTTTTGATAGTGCCTGATTTCCCATTTGTGGTGTCTTGGTTGCAATCGGGGCTAGGGCTGAGTTTGAGGTTGGGCATGTGGGTGGGGCTGAGGTTGAGGCATTTTTAGAAAATCAAAAGTGATTTTTTAAAATTTTTAAATTTATTGAAAATTTTAAAGTTTTCAGCATTGAATTAAAATGAATGTGTGCATAGATCTGGGCCTGAGGCACACCCCAAAACAATTTGGGGCTGATTTGAGGAAATTTAAGGCCCCCAATGGAAGGCTGGCATTTGGAGGCTTGCTTTTGCAGGCCTTTGACTTGGGGCCTTACGAGCCTCAGATTAGTCCCAATTTTTTTTGGCATGTCCCTCAGCCCCAGATCTATGCACACATCAACTTTCATAGCATTTTGACAAAATTGGTCTGTCAGCATATTTTGATGCCTGTTCTCAAGGATAGACAAAATTTTGGTTGTGGAAGTATTATTTTTGTATAAATATATTATAGTAGTCATGTGTGTCATGTTTTGATAATATCCAAAAATTCTTGTGTCAATTTTTTGAAAAAAACCAATATCAATGAAATGTGACAATAATATCGATATTTGTATTGAAATGTTATCTGTAAGCATAATGATGGGCTATACATCCATCATATCTCAATCTATCAATAGGGTACCTAACCTTTGTAGACCTGCATACACCTAGATCACTTCGAGGTGTCCTTAAAATAACCCCCCTCATTCTCCTTACACCAAGAGTAACCACAAATGGAATGCCAAACTCCGTACATCAAGGCTCTCCTTAGAGCCGCTAGATTCCCCATCCTCATATGAGTGACGTGGTGTGACAGATCAAGAACATATAAGGTCAATCTATGTTTTCCTTCCCTCTGCCGCCTAATACATATGTATCTACATTTGTCCTCAACCTGCTTGAGCATGGGCTAACATTGGATCCACTACTAAAGGACTCTCCAAGTCCACTAAGCACCTGTGATTTCTGCTCTACATGTGGTGCAACATCAGCACTTCTTACATTTGCATCTTCTATTGCCTTCACTACTGGTGCATACAATCTACTCATCTAGTCAAAGACAACATCTCTGCTTACTCGCATCTCACGAGTGATAGGGTTATAACATCTATAACCTTTCTACTCCATAGAATAACCAATAAAGATGCATCACTCTGCCTTTGGATCCAAATTTGTTCTCACTTTAAGAGAAACATGCACATATGCAATACACCTAAACACTTTCAAGTGAGGCACATCCAGTCTTATGCCTATAAACTTCTATTCAAGCATCATACCATGAATAGCTGCAGTGTGTGTCCTATTTATAATTTACATAGCAGTTTCTACTGGTTCTACCCAAAAATAATGCACATGGCATATTATTTTCAACCATCAAGGCACGTGCCACTTCTCCAATGTGCATGTTTTTTCTTTCTAGAACACTATTATGTTAGGGAGTGTACCTGCATGTAAACTGTCTCTTGATTCCTTGCTTCCTCAAGAAATCACTAAACTCATTGGAGAAATATTCTGTTACGGAGTGTACCTGCATGTAAACTGTCTCTTGATTCCTTGCTTCCTCAGGAAATCACTAAACTCATTGGAGAAATATTCTCCACCACCATCTAATCTAAGGAATTTTATTTGCATGCCTTTTTCCTTCTCGACCAAGGCTTTAAATCTCTGAAAGTGAGTAAACACCTCACTTTTCTCCTTCTCATAAGTAAACCCGCACTTTCCTTCTCCCTGCTAAGTGGCTTCGTAAAGATGTCGGCCACCTGCTCATCAGTCTTCACATACTGAAGATCAACTGTACCATCTACTAGCACCTTCTCTCTGACAAAATGATAATGGACCTCTATGTGTTTGGTCCTCGCATAAAACACTGGATTCTTGGCCAACTGTATACTGCTCATGTTGTCACAATGAATGACAACTTTGCTATCAATAGGCTCACATAAATCTGCCAAGAGACCCTTTAACCATACTGCCTCACAAGTAGCAATGGCTACACCTCTATATTCAGCCTCTGTACTGGATAAAGCAACTATAGGTTGCTTCTTGCTACTCCAACTCACCACGGCACTTCCAAGTGTAAAAGCATATCCACTAGTAGACCTCCTATCATATGCGCTACCTGCCCAATCAGCATCTGTGTAGCCATGTATGTCCAAGCTTTTACCACTCTCATAAAGTAAACCATAATGTGCAGTGGTCTTCACATATCTCATGATGCGTCTCACTGCATCCAAATGTGGTTTTCTGGGGCTCTGCATAAACTGGCTTACTAGCCCCACAAAGCCGGGCGTGTAATAGTCATGTATATGAGACTACCAACCATCTTTTTGTACATAGATGGATCATCAAGCTCATCACCATAATCAGCCTGCAACTTCACATTTTGCTCCAAAGGTGTACTCATAGGCTTACACCCTGTCATACCATATTTTGCCAACATATCCAATGCATATTGGTGCTGTACTAACCATGTACCTGCATGATCTTTGACCACTTCAATTCCAAGAAAGTATCTCAACTCACCAAGGTCTTTCATGTCAAATTGCCCACTCAGAGCTTTCTTGACATGCATCACATCTGCACCATGATCACCTGTGATAATCAAATCATCCACATAGATGACGAGTAAAACAATCCCATGCTGTGTCTTCTTCACATAGAGTGAAGAATCTATTGTAGAAATCTGAAAACCAAGTGAGATAAGATATCTGCTCATCTTATCACTCCAAGCACGAGGTGCTTGCTTCAGACCATATAATGCCTTTTTCAACCTGCATACGTGAGTGGGATATCTTGGGTGTACATACCCTTCTGGCTGTGCCATATACACTTCCTCTTGTAGATCTCCATTTAGAAATGCATTCTTGACATCCATTTGATGCATTTCCCAGCCATTAGCTGCAGCCATAGCAATGACTGCTCTCACTGTGCCCATCTTAGCCACTGGACTAAAGGTTTCATCATAGTCCAAACCTTGGGTTTGTGCATAACCCTTTGCTACCAATCTTTGTTGAAATGTCAAGCTCGTATACAGCTGGAGGATAGCACATGGGTGCTGAGAGAGTGACAGTATGGTAGATAGATATCGTGTGGTGTGTTTATGACCGCGTCCAGCTGGTCATGTGTGGTGTGGACATTACATTAGGTTTACTTTGTAGTGTGGACATAACACTATGTTGTGTTCTCCTTTGTGTGTGTGAGAGAGATGATGACTATGGCTTCTCTCCTTCTTTATGATTGATGGATATGGATTAGGGTTTGCTTCTCTTGTGTGTGCTCTCTCTTGCTTCTGTTTTTTATCATGGTATCAGAGCCTAGAGCTCATTAGCTGTGTTGTGAGAGTGAGTGAGAGAAGAGGGAAGAAGAAGAAAAAGCTGTGAAGGAAGCCATTGGAGCTTGGAGCAAAGGAGAAGCTGTGGAGCACACATCGGCATCAGATCTGAGAGCTAAGGACCATTGGTAAGTGTAGCAAGACCCCCTCTGCGGATTGCAGGTATCAAGAGCAAGTGTAAGAGAAGATTAAAGGTGCAAAAGCAAGCAAAAAATTTCTATTTTTGAAGCTTTAATGGAAAGCTTATGAAGGAGTGTGTCTTGGCAAATGTATTGGATCAAATGCAAAGCAAACACTGAGGCTCTCATGTATTGTGAATGAACACATGTATTAGCAACCTGTGGGGCAAGTCATTGCATGGAAAATTGATGCATTACAGGCAATTTGTGAAGGAAAAAATTTTGGTTTTTTGGACTCTACAAAAACAGAGAACATATGCCCGGTGGAGGATCGATTGCAGAAACTAGAGGAATAATTGAGCCAAACCCTTCAAGCACAAGTTGGTTTAGGTCATTGCTAAGAATCTTATCACCTCAATTGTGAATTGCCCCTCTTCTACAGCCCCCAGGAGCAGGCGGCGCATTCTGGAGCAGCTTCTTGGACAGTTTGCAATGATTATGGTCTAATTCCCTCATTTGGACACCAAATTGGATGCTTTAAAGCTTGGAGTACTTAGAAAAAGTGTGATTGAGAGCAAGATAACATTTGGGGCAGCTCATTTGATGTATTTGGAGCTCATTGAACTCATTTATCAGAGGTGTGCAGGTTTGCAGAAAGTTTGTCTAGAAACAGAGCATTATTAATCAAGGCATTAATCCTTGTCTATATCAAATTGGCCTAATTCCTTTGGTACAAGTAGATTCCTATGAGTTGCTAAACTTTTGATTCAAAAAGTTTTGAATTTGGATAAGATTTGAAGGAGATAGAGCACTTTTAGTGAGAGGTGGTACCTGACAGATGCAGAAAAAGGCAAACCAGGGAGCTACAAAAATTGGTGGTTCTCATTCACCTTGAAGAATTTGATCAACACCTTCTAGGATATGTTGGAGAAATGTGTTGGGAAGCCAATGCAAGTTGAATCATTGCATTTGGACAAGATTTGAAGGATTTAGAGCATAATCTTTGACTGGTTACTGGCAAGAAATTACTGGCGAGAAAAAAACCAGAAAATTTTTTGTGAAGAAGTATCATTTGGTTTCAACTTTGATCGAGTGTACATTGTTGATGAATCATTATGGGATGTAAATGCACACAATTTGCAAGCATTTGATGTGATTTGGAGAGATTTGAAGCTTTACAGGTCCTGCATACAACTTGTCAAAGGGGTACATCCACTATATTTTTGCAACAATGGGAGATGGTCCGATACAGATTGTTGGAGAGAAGCTTGACAGAACTAACTTTCAAGTGTGGAAGTTTCGAATGAAAAGTTTTTTGAAAGGCAAAGGTTTATGGAGTCTCGTGTCGGATGAAGACCCGGAGCCATTCCTACCTCCTCAACCAAATAATGCTCAGTTGCTAGCTCACAAGCAATGGGTAGAGCGGTCTTCGAAAGTGTTGCATTATTTTTCAATATGTGTAACAGATGCCTTGCTTATTCACATTCAAGATGCAGATACACCGAAAGAAGCATGGGGTATATTGTGCCGAATGTATGAGACAGACACTGGTGCAAGGAAGATACAACTAAAGCAACAGATTCACAGTGTAACACGAAGGAATAGGAGTATACATGAGTATGTTTAGGAAATCAAGGGTTATGCAGATTCCTTGTCATCAATCCATGCCCCAATGGATGATGATGATTTGGTTGCTCTCACATTGCGTGGTTTAGGCAAAGAATACAAATCTTTTGACACTTCCATCTCAGTAAGGTTGGGAGGAATGCCAGACTTTAATGAGCTTGTGTCATTGCTCATTGTGGAAGAATTGAAGCTTGGACTTGGTGGTATGAGTCTTACAGGTGGTGCATCCTCGTCAAGCAATGATGAGCATGCAAGGAATCAGGCTTTTTACTCATCTAGAGGCTCTCGAGGCAGGGGGAGATTTACCCCTCGAGGCCGTGGAGGACATGGTTGGAATGACAGGTTTACTCAACCACAATCAAATCAGAATTTTCAGAATTCACAGTCATCATTTGGATCACGTGGAGGTCGTGGATTTCAATCCCATAGGGGGAGATTTGGAACAGGTGCTCGTGGTAGAGGACGATGGCAAGGTCCTCAACAAAATTTGAATGGGATTGAATGTCACTATTGTGGCAAACTTGGACATATGGCAAAAGATTGTTACAAAAAGCAGAATGATGTGAGGAATGGAAGACCACAACATGGAAATTATGCATCTACCAGTAACAATGATGGGAGTTCAAATCATCTTTTTGCAATGAAGCACATTATGGGGACAATGGATTCTCAGAATGCTGGAGATGAGTCATGGTATATGGATTCGGGTGCCTCAAACCACATGACATGTCATGGTGAGTGGTTTGAGAAGATGCAACCATTGGATACAAATGGTTATGTGGTCACAGGAGATGATACTCAGCATCTTATAACACATGTTGGCAGTGTGCCTTTGAGGATGCATGATGGAAATGTGAAGAATATGTCAGAAGTGCTATATGTACCATCCATTACAAAGAATTTGGCATCAGTAGGCCAAATGGTTGAGTAGGGACTACAAGTAAGATTCAATGAGAATGGCTGTTTTGTGGAAGACTTTAAGCATGGCTGTAGATTGATTGCCAAGGGCAAGAAGGAAGGAAGGTTGTTCAAATTGGATGCAAGCATACCAGAATTGAGCTCAGCCATGTTTTCAAAGAGCAATGGGATTGTGCAGGACATTGACATGTGGCACAAGAGAATTGGACATGTCAATATACAGAGATTAAAGAACATGCAAACAAGAGGCATTGTCAGTGGATTGCCTAGATTCAAATACGATGGACATATGCATGTTTGTGAAGCCTGTCAGTTTGGAAAGCAGGCAAGGTTGAGGTTTCCTAGAGAAGGAAATATGAGTAACAGGCCACTTGAGATAGTACATAGTGATGTATGGGGCCCTGCACCACAAAACTGAAAAGATGCAGGGGGGAAGAGAGCTTGAGCTCTTGCAAGCACACACACACACACTCACAAAACCCTAATAGAGAACACACAAGGTGAGAGGCTGAAAATCTTCTTCATCTCTACTCAACACTCAACACACCATATACAAGATAAGAGTACACACAATATGAAAGGTACTCAACCAATACATACACGGGTTCTCTATAGTGTGAACCCGACTAAATGAGCTGGCGCTATAACTATGCCAGTCTCTAGAGTGGCTGTCACACAGCCTGTCATCCCACTGGCCGCATATCACCCAAGATCTCACCAACCATGCCAGTGGTGTAAGTGCGGGGCCTATCCCCCAGGCGGGTCATCAGTGTCCACCGCCTCACTAGAGCTCGATATCTCAACACTCCCCCTCGAGCTCAACTCCATCTCATGTACACCAAGCGAAGCCCTGAATCTGCGGAGCTTCTCTGTACCCAATGCTTTGGTGAAGATGTCAGCTACCTGATCCTCTGTGCTGACATAAACAAGGTCAAGGTCTCCTGCCAAGACCTTCTCTCTGACGAAGTGGTAGTGGACCTCTATGTGCTTCGTACGAGCATGAAAGACTGGGTTCCTGGCCAACTGTATACTGCTAATGTTGTCACAGAAAATGACAACTTGTCTATCCACTGATAGACCCAAATCTGCAAGTAGCTTTCTCAACCAAGCTACCTCACATGCTGCCATAGCAGCTCCTCTGTACTCGGCCTCTGTACTCGATAGAGCAACCGTAGGCTGCTTCTTGCTGCTCCAAGTCACAGCAGCACTCCCCAAAGAAAACATGAATCCACTGGTAGATCTTCTATCTGAGATACTACCAGCCCAATCAGCATCTGTGTACCCATGTACACATATCTCTGTCCCAGTCTCATAGAATAGTCCACAATGCAAAGTAGACCTCACATACCTCAGTATGCGTCTGACTGCATCCAAATGCGGTTTCCGTGGAACCTGCATAAACTGACTCACCAACCCAACAGCATAGCTCAAATCTGGTCTGGTGATCGTCATGTAGATCAAACTTCCTACTATGCTCCTGTACATAGTAGGATCCTCCAAGATCTCTCCTGAATCTGCACTCAACTTGCCATTCTGATCCAATGGCACAGAAATAGGCTTACAGCCTGTCATACCATACTTGGACAACATGTCCAAGCCATACTGTCTCTGCAGTAATCCAATACCATGTGGTGACCTAATCACCTCAATGCCCAAGAAATATCTGAGCTCCCCCAGATCCTTCATCTCGAACTTCTGTCTAAGCAAGATCTTTACATCAAAGATCTCTGCATCATGGTCCCCCGTAATGATCAAGTCATCTACATAGATGACAACAAGCACAACCCCTCTATCACCATGTCTCACGTACAATGAGAAATCTGCATTGGCTACATGAAAGCCAATAGTGACAAGATATTCAGAAATCTTGTCAGACCATGCTCTTGGTGCTTGCTTTAAGCCATACAAGGCTTTCTTCAACCTGCAAACATGCTCGGGGTGACCCACATCCTCATAACCAGGTGGCTGCAACATATACACCTCTTCTTGCAAATCCCCATGCAAGAATGCATTCTTTACATCCATCTGATGTAAAGACCATTGCTTTGACGCAGCCACTGCTATCACAACTCTCACCGTTGCCATCTTGGCAACTGGGCTGAAAGTTTCCTCATAATCAATCCCATATGTCTGCGCATATCCTTTGGCTACCAATCTAGCCTTGTACCTGTTTATGCTTCCATCACTGTTATGTTTAACTTTGTACACCCACTTGCATCCAATGGCTTTCTTGCCTTCAGGCAATTGCACTAAATCCCAAGTTTCATTTCCATATAGTGCATCCATCTCCTCATCCATAGCTTTCTCCCAACACACATTTCCAACAGCCTCATCAATGCATGTGGGCTCTACAACCTGCACAACTTTTGCCATATATGCATAATGATGTGCCACATAACCATCATATGTAAATCTCTGCACAGGGTTCTTCACTCTCCCTGATCTTCGCAGCTTCTCATTCATGGCTTCCATAGCCTTCTTTACACCAGGTGTTCTCATAGCTGGGATCCCAAGCTCCTCATCAAGACTCATATCTGAGCCACTAGACTCTCCATCAACATGAGAATGCCCTGCAGAAATGTCAGGCATACCAAGGGGCTCAACCACTTTCTCTTTTCCTTTACGTGATGTACTAATCACATTTGCAGGGCTGGTATTATGACGCAGCCTGCCACTCCATGGTCTATCAATAGACCCACTAGATGAGGACTCTCCTGGTCCACTCAAAGACTGTGATTGCTGACCTGCATTCTGTGCAACCACACTTCCACTCACATCAGCCCCAATAGCTTCTTTTTCAGCAGCATACCAACTGCTCATCTCATCAAAGACAACATCCCTGCTTACCCTCAACTCACGTGTAGCAGGGTTATAACACCTGTATCCCTTTTGCTCAAGGGAATATCCAATAAACACACATTTTTCAGCTTTCGGATCCAGCTTAGTTCTCAGCTCATCTGGCACATGCACATATGCAATGCATCCAAAAACTTTCAGATGAGACAAATCTGGTTTTCTGCCAGTAAACCTCTCCTCTGGAGTTACATCATGTATGGCTGCAGTTGGAGTCCTGTTCATGATGTATACTGCTATAGAAACAGCCTCAGCCCAATAGCAATGCGGCATATTCTTCTCTTCCATCAATGCTCGCGCAATCTCAGCAATGTGCCTGTTTTTTCGCTCAGCAACTCCATTTTGCTGCGGAGTATATCTGCATGTGAACTGTCTCCGAATACCATTCTTCTTCAAAAATTCAGAGAACTCATTGGAGAAGTATTCTCCCCCTCCATCTGACCTTAGGCACTTGACATATTTTCCTGTTTGCTTTTCAACCAAAACTCTGAAATTCTGAAAGTGAGTGAAAACCTCACTCTTCTCCTTCATGAAATATACCCACACTTTCCTTGTGTGGTCATCAATGAAAGTGACATAGTACCTGCAGCCTCCCATAGACACGGTCTTCGTAGGACCCCATACATCTGAATGCACAACATCTAGTGCATTTCTGCTCACATATCTGTTACGTGGAAACACATGCTTTGTTTGCTTCCCAAATTGGCATGCTTCACATATTTTCTGCATACCTTCCACCTTAAATTTTGGCAGCCCTGTCACGATTCCTTTTGTCTGCATAGACTTCAATCTCTGAACATTTACATGTCCAATTCTTTTATGCCATATGTCTGTGTCTGCAACAACTCCTGAACCATTTGCAAACATCGCAGCACTCATTTCAGGCATGTCTACATCCAACGTAAACATTCTGCCCACTCTGTTGCCTTTTGCAACCAACCTGCACTTGTCTTTGAAATCTTCAACATAACACCCATCAGGGTTAAACCGAACCTGCAAACCCTGCTCAATCATCTGGCCAACTGAAACCAAATTCTTTGTTATGTTCGGTACATGAAGTACATCTGCAAGGTACTTCACTTTGCCATCCTGCATAGATAATGGCACATCTCCAACGTGGGCAATTGGATGAGCAGTGTCATCCCCTGTTTCCACAAAACCTGGTCTTTCCGGGTTCTTCATCTCCTTGAACCACTCCCCATGACTCGTCATGTGGTTCGAAGCGCCTGAGTCCACATACCATACATTATCTTTTTGTGCTGCATCAACATTTTCAGACATGGCATTTACAACATGCTGCATAACAAACAACCTTTCATTGTCCTCATTATTTCTGCTTGAGGATGCATAGTTGTTTTGCTGCACTTTCCCATTTTGCATGTCAGCCTGTTTCTTATAACATTCTGACTGCACATGTCCTGGCTTACCACAATAGTAGCATTCACGTGCATCATTATATTGCCTTTGCCAATTTCCACGGCCTCTTTGACTCCCCCTGCCTCTGAATCTGCCTCTTCCACCTGCGTGTTGTTGTTGTTGTTGATTCTGGGACTGTTGTTGTTGTTGCTGCTGCTGGCCATAATTCTGATTACCTGTTCGGCCACCTCCTTGACCGCGTCCACGGCCTCCTCTACCTCGTCCTCTTCCTGAACTCGTGTAGAAGGCCTGTTGCTCTGAACTGTTTTTACTTTGTGAAGCCTGTTGGTCTTCACCCAAGTTCTTCTCTTCGATAATCAGCATTGACACCAAATCTGTAAAGTTGGGAATGTTTTCCCGAGTCTGAATAGACGTCTTAAACGCCTTGTATTGTGGCCCGAGACCACGTAGACAGACTTCCACCTTGTCATCATCATCTACTGACACACCAATAGATGCAAGGGATTCCACAATACCCTTTATCTTCAACGCATAGTCATTCACAGACATGCTCTTTTTCTCCACAGTATGAAGCTCATTCTTCAACTGTATCTTACGTGCCTTGGTATTTGTTTCATAAAGCTTTACCAAGGTGTCCCACGCCTCCTTGGGGGACTTGGCATCCTGAATGTGCCCAATCATGGTGTCCTGTATACTAATGGAAAGCCAATACATTACTTTCCTGGCTCCTTGATTCCAGTCTTTAAACTCTTTCACATCTGCAGCAGCAGTCGGATTTATATCCGGTATCTCCGGTGCCTCTTCATGCTCACCTTCAATGTAGTCCCAATAGCCTTTTCCCATCAGGAAATTAGTCAGCCTGAACCTCCAAGCATGGAAGTTATTCTTGTCCAGCTTCTCAGCCACAATCTGTGTTATGCCATCATTAGACATCTTGCCAAACACACAATTTTACCAAAAACTGCACTCTGGTTTTTCTGCACAAATGCTGTATTTTCTGCACAGCGGTACTGTAGTACTCTCAAATGTCACAACCAGTGACTTCAATGCACATACATACACCCAATGGCAACTGTAGACCTCTTTGCAGCACCCACAGTGTCTGCACAGTCAATCTGTCTTCCTGCAGTTCTTAAAACAGAGTTCTGCAGAGAATCGGTGACTTACCCGCAGTGCTCGAAATCGCCTGCTTTCTGAAAAACGGAGGTCCAGACGCGCCCGAAACGCGTTTTCGGCCCAAAAATTTCAAGTAATAGAAGATATCCTTCGGTCATGCTGCGGCAGCGGCGGCAGGGAACCCAAGAAGTGGTTAAGCCATTTGCATCTGGTCGAATTTACTCTTTAAACAAAGCTCTGATACTAGCTGTGAGATCCCCCTCTGAGGGCGCTAACAGCGGAAGCAGCATCGGGCGGCCTCCCGCGTGGGGCGGGGATCCACACTTGGGGCCTCGCTCTTTCGCGGATGTCCGGACGAGAGACTAGCTCGGCGGTTCCTCCGAAACCGAGCCCAGAAAAACTTCCCTCACCCAGAAGACACGGGTGATTACGCCATGGGAAACTCTTCTAATGGGGGAATTAATCTAACAAGTCAAAGTCTTAACTAGTTAAACTGATCCGACCGAACCTGAAGTCATATGGTCAGATCAAAGAAGAGACTTGCACTTAGTCCATAGAATCACCGCTTTTTTCCTCCTTTAAAATGAGGCACAACCGCCGCTGATTCCCTCCCACAAAACAAGGGTCTTCTCAGGACTTAATCTAACTAACGTAACTAATCATATCTTAATTGTTTCACGAATCCCCCAATCCAACCTAACCCCAACCACCGATCCAGGCCCCCTAGCCGGTGTTTCATGCAAAAATTAAGATAGGCATTCCACATACACACCCAATATGAAATTGCCATTTATAAAACAGATTCGATTGTCTTTAAAACAATCCTTCAATAGAAATCATAATATTACTCATCATCATCCTCCAAAATTCTGAGTCCATTGTGTTACAAAATATGTCATCTGGACTCTCCGTTGAAGACCAGCTGGCCAACCAACGAGATCCAATATCAAAATTTCATTCACAAAAGTCTTTCTTTTTAGTCCATCCGAATCTTCCTCGACGCACGCATGGGTGTCCTAGGCAACCGCGAGTCCATGAAAATTTATTTTAATTTTCTGTTTCAAGAAAAGATATTTTTGATATTAGGAGAATTTATATATCCAAAAATATCTCAATATTGAATTACCACTCTCTAGAATTTTTCATCTCACTAGGCAAAAACAAGGAAAAATAATATTTTCTTGTATTCAGAAATAGGGAATGATTACAAGGGATTAAAGTAGAGCCTATTCATTATTTGGGCTGAGGAGTAATCTTACATCCTCTCCCACTTGAAAAATGCGAGATGTCCTCATCTCGCAAAGTGGGGGTAATCTTTCGCCAACTCTAGGAAACGCGTTTTCGGCCCGAAGGACTGTATAGTTGCCCTGTAGCTTCACTCCCGCGAAGAAAGCTCCTCAATCGGAGATCGTTTGCCGGTGCCTCCCGTAGAGCTCCCGACAAGGGTGTAGTCACCAACACAATAGGGAAGAGTAGTTGTAGCTCTTACCCTCGTACCGCTTCCTGTGGTTCTCTTGCTTGCAGCTCAGCCCTTAGCACGAACCAGGCTCTGATACCATGAAAAGATGCAGGGGGGAAGAGAGCTTGAGCTCTTGCAAGCACACACACACACTCACAAAACCCTAATAGAGAACACACAAGGTGAGAGGCTGAAAATCTTCTTCATCTCTACTCAACACTCAACACACCATATACAAGATAAGAGTACACACAATATGAAAGGTACTCAACCAATACATACACGGGTTCTCTATAGTGTGAACCCGACTAAATGAGCTGGCGCTATAACTATGCCAGTCTCTAGAGTGGCTGTCACACAGCCTGTCATCCCACTGGCCGCATATCACCCAAGATCTCACCAACCATGCCAGTGGTGTAAGTGCGGGGCCTATCCCCCAGGCGGGTCATCAGTGTCCACCGCCTCACTAGAGCTCGATATCTCAACAAAAACCCATCTATCAAAGGCAGTCTATACTATGTGACATTTATAGATGATTTCAGCAGGATGACATGGATATACTTTCTGAGAGAGGAGTGAAGTGTTGGAAAAATTCATGGATTTCAAGGCTCTTGTAGAAAAGCAATATGGCTGTTGGATTAAATGTTTGAGAACAGATGGAGGTGGTGAATACACCTCAAAAGCTTTTGAGCATTTCTTGCGGAAGCATGGGATAAGAAGACAGTTGACATGCAGGTATACACCTCAGCAGAATGGTGTGGCTGAGAGAAAGAATCGAGTCATATGTGAAGTGGCAAGGGCAATGCTCAATGAAAAGAGCATGCCAGATTACTATTGGGCAGAAGCATGTGCTACTGCAATGTATATCCTGAACAAAACACCTACAGCAGCCATTCATGGAAGCACGCCAGAGATGTGGCTTACAGGTTACAGGCCAGACATTGGACATCTCAAAGTCTTTGGATGCGTAGCTTATGTTCATGTGCCTGATGAAAGAAGACGGAAGTTGGATCCTAAGGCAGAGAAATGTGTATTTGTTGAATATGCACAGGATCGAAAGGCCTACAAATGTTATAACCCTCAAACTAGACAAGTAGTCATCTCACGAGATGTGGTGTTTGATGAGCTTGCTAGTTGGTACAAAGCAAAAGATGAGGGAGTCATTGACTCACTTGAGGCTAATGTGCCTGTGAACTTGCCATCACAAGCAAGTTCTAGTTCTACTACTATGTCTGGGCTAGCACAGCAGAAGCGGAGAGTAGCAGTGTACGTCCATGGTCAGGACGTTTGAGGCATGAGAGTGTGAGCACTGGGAGTAGTGCTATGGATAAAGGCAAGAAGAAAGTCGAAGGAATTGGAATCACAGGTTATGAATCATCTAGTTCTGAGAGTTTGGATGAGAAGCTAGGCATACCTGTTTTACGCACACCTAGTGCTAGGCAGGACAGATATGTACCACCACATGCTAGAGTTACAAGTATATAGAGTGACCCGCATGCATTGCGGAGATCCCAGAGAGTCAGATATCCAGTTGAAAGATTGACATATCGAGATTTTGCTATGCACTATGCATACATGACATCTATGGTAAAGCATGTGGAACCTACATGCTATACAGAGGCTATTGGAGAGCATGTATGGGAGAAAGCCATGGATGAAGAGATGGATGCTTTGGACAAAAATGATACATGGGAATTGGCTGAGTTACCTCAAGGAAAGAATGCAATTGGTTGCAAATGGGTGTATAAGGTAAAGTGCAAGTCAGATGGCAGCCTAGAGAGACATAAGGCAAGGCTGGTCGCTAAAGGATATGCACAAACTTATGGTCTTGATTATGATGAAACTTTCAGCCCAGTGGCTAAGATGGCTACAGTGAGGTCTATCATTGCACTAGCAGCACAAAAAGGTTGGGCTTTACATCAAATGGATGTAAAAAATGCTTTCTTGAATGGTGAACTACAAGAAGAGGTGTACATGGAACAGCCAGAAGGATATGTACATCCAAAATATCCTACTTTTGTTTGCAGGTTAAAGAAAGCAATCTATGGTTTGAAGCAAGCACCTCATGCTTGGAGTGACAAGATCAGCAGATATCTTGTCAGTATTGGATTTGTGGTTGGAAATGCAGACTCTTTACTTTATGTGAAGAAGACACATGATGGTATCGTGATGATAGTCATTTATGTTGATGATTTGATTATCACAGGTGATTGTGGGAAAGGCATTGATGAGGTTAAGGCCTCTTTATGCAAAGAGTTTGATATGAAAGTCCTTGGTGATTTAAGGTTCTTTCTTGGCATTGAGGTGATTAGAACAAGCAAGGGTATATGGCTGGTGCAAAGGCAATATGCACTTGACATGCTGGCAAAGTATGGTATGACAGCATGCAAACCAATGTTGACTCCATTAGAGCAAAACATGAAGCTTAGGGCTGATTTGGGTGATGAGCTTGATGATATCACCATGTACAGGAAAATGGTTGGTAGCCTTATCTACATGACCATTATGAGGCCAGATCTCAGTTACGAGGTTGGTTTGGTGAGTCAGTTTATGCAGAGTCCTCGTAAACCTCACTTGGATGCTGTGAGACGTATTCTGAGATACGTCAAAACTACCGTGCATTATGGTCTTTTCTATGAGGCAGGAAAAGACATGCATGTCTATGGATATACAGATGCAGATTGGGCTGGTAGTGCATATGACAGGAGGTCTACCAGTGGCTATGTTTTCAGCCTTGGTAGTGGAGCTGTGAGTTGGAGCAGTAAAAAGCAACCTACAGTTGCTTTATCTACCACAGAGGCAGAGTATCGTGGAGCAGCCATAGCTGCATGTGAGGCTATGTGGTTGAAGAAGTTGCTAGATGATGTCAGGTTACAGAGTGATATGAGAGTTGTGATTCATTGTGACAACATGAGTAGTATTCAGCTTGCTAGCAACCCAGTTTATCATGCCAGGACCAAACATATTGAGATCCACTATCATTTCATCAGAGAGAAAGTGCTAGATGGGCATGTTGATTTGATATATGTACAGACAGATGAGTAGGTTGCAGATATCTTTACCAAAGCACTTGGTAAGGATAAGTTCGAGTATTTCCGTACTAGATTGGGAGTCCTAGAGATGGACATGTCGAGCTTGAGGGGGAGTGTTGAAATGTCAAGCTCGTATACAGCTGGAGGATAGCACATGGGTGCTGAGAGAGTGACAGTATAGTAGATAGATATCGTGTGGTGTGTTTATGACCGCGTCCAGTTGGTCATGTGTGGTGTGGACATTACATTAGGTTTACTTTGTAGTGTGGACATAACACTATGTTGTGTTCTCCTTTGTGTGTGTGAGAGAGATGATGACTATGGCTTCTCTCCTTCTTTATGATTGATGGATATGGATTAGGGTTTGCTTCTCTTGTGTGTGCTCTCTCCTGCTTCTGTTTTTTATCAATCTTGCTTTGTGTCTCTCAATAGAACCATCAGATTTGCACTTCACTTTGTAAACCCATTTACAGCCAATAACATTCTTGTCCTTTGGTAATGCAACCAAATCCCATGTGTCATTATGGACCAATGCGTCCATCTCAACATCCATTGCTTTCTCCCATACATGCTCTCCAATAGCCTCTGTATAGCATGTAGGTTCCACATGCTTCACCATAGATGTCATGTATGCATAGTGCATAGCAAAATCTCGATATGTCAATCTGTCAACTGGATATCTGACTCTCTGGGATCTCCGCAATGCATGCGGGTCACTTTGAACACCTGTAACTCTAGCATGTGGTGGCACATATCTATCCTACCTAGCACCAGGTGTGCGTAAAACAGGTATACCAAGCTCCTCATCCAAACTCTCTGAGAACTAGATGACTCATAACCTATGATTCCAATTCCTTCGACTTTCTTCTTTCCTTTATCCATAGCACTACTCCCAGTGCTCACACTCTCATGCCTCAAACATCCTGACCATGGACGTACAGTACTACTCTCAGCTTTTGCTCTGCTGGCCTAGACATAGTAGTAGAACTAGAACTTGCTTGTGGTGGCAAGTTCACATGCACATCAGCCTCAAGTGACTCAATGACACCCTCATCTTCTGCTTTGTACCAACTAGCAAGCTCATCAAACACATCTCGTGAGACGACCACTTGTCTGGATTATAACATTTGTATGCCTTTCGATCCTGTGCATATCCAACAAATACACATTTCTCTGCCTTAGGATCCAACTTCCTTCTTCTTTCATCAGGCACATGTACATAAGCTATGCATCCAAAAACTTTAAGGTGTCCAATGTCTGGCCTATAACCTGTAAGCCGCATATCTGGCATGCTTCCATGAATGGCTGTTGTAGGTGTTTTGTTTAGTATATACACTGCAGTAGCACATGCTTATGCCCAATAGTAATCTGGCATGCTCTTTTCATTGAGCATTGCCCTTTCCACTTCACATATGACTCTATTCTTTCTCTCAGCCACACCATTCTGCTGAGGTGTATACCTGCAAGTCAATTGTCTTCTTATTCCATGCTTCCTCAAGAAATGCTCAAAAGCTTTTGAGGTGTATTCACCACCTCCATCTGTCCTCAAACATTTAATCCAACAGCCATATTGCTTTTCTGCAAAAGCTTTGAAATCCATAAATTTTTCCAACACTTCACTCTTCTCTCTGAGAAAGTATATCCATATCATCCTGCTAAAATCATCTATGAATGTCACATAGTATAAACTGCCTTTGATAGATGGGTTTTGTGCAGGACCCCATACATCACTGTGTACTATCTCAAGTGGCCTGCTACTCATATTTCCTTCTCTAGGAAACCTCAACCTTGCCTGCTTTTCAAACTGACAGGCTTCACAAACATGCATATGCCCATCATACTTGAATCGAGGTAGCCCACTGACAATGCCTCTTGTTTGCATGATCTTTAATCTCTGTATATTGACATGTCCAATACTCTTATGCCCCACATATCAATGTCCTGTACCACATTCCTGCTTTTAGAGAACATGGCTGATTTTAGCTCAGGAATTCCAGCATCCAGCTTAAACAAACTGCCTTCTTTCTTGCCTTTAGCAATGACTCTACATCCATGTTTGAAGTCCTCAACGAAGCAACCATGCTCGTTGAAACGAACCTGTAATCCCTGTTCCACCATTTGACCAACTGAGGCCAAGCTCTTTGTGATAGAAGGCACATACAATACATCTGACATAGATTTTGTTTGACCATTGTGCATAACCAATGGTACACTTCCAACATGTGTAATGACATGCTGGGTATCATCACCTGTTTCCACATAGCCTTTCACATCCATAGGCTTCATATGCTCAAACCATTCACCATGACATGTCATATGGTTTGATGCTCCTGAGTCTATATACCATGTGTCATCATTCTCAGCATTTGTCATCATAGAACCCACAACATGTTTCATGGCAAACAAATGATTTGCAGTGCCATCATTACTACTTGATGCATAGTTTCCACCATGTTGTGCATAATTTTCACCATAATGACCACCACGTTGTGCTCTACCCCCTTTCAAATCATTCTGTTTGCGGAAATAGTCTCTCGCCATATGTCCAAATTTGCCACAATAATGGCATTCAACATCTTGCATAGAATTTTGTTGGCCTTGCCAACGTCCTCTACCACGGGGGTTACCTCTGCCTCTTTGAGGTGCATATCCACGACCACCTCTAGCACCATATGTGGGCTGAAAATTCTGTTGTGGAGACCTGTCCTGCCATCCACGACCATTGCCACCATGTCCACGTGATGTGAATCTCCCCCTGCCTCTAAAACCTCTCTAAGAATAAAAGGCCCGATTTCTGCCATCATCATGGCTAGTAGATGCATCCAGAAATGACTGAGTTTAATTTCCTCAACAAGCAAGAAGGAAACCAACTCATCAAAGTCTGGTAAACCTGTACTCCTCACTGAGATAGATGTATCAAAAGATTTGTATTCCTTGCCAAGACCACGCAAGGTAATATCCACCAAATCATCATCAGGCATGGGGGCATTTATTGTGGCCAATGCATTTGCAAAACTTCTTGATTTCTTGCACATAATCATGTATGCTCCTTTTATTCCTTTTCACATTGTGTATCTGCTGGCTGTCGTAACTGAGACTTGCGAGTACTCGTATCTGTATCAAACATCTTGACCAAAGTATCCCATGCATCTTTGGGATTCTCAGCATCCTCTATGTGTATGAGCATAGCATCAGAAATACATATAGACAGATAATGCAGCACTTTGAATGCTCTCTCTGACCATTGCTTATGAGCAATAAAGCTGCTGCTGTGTAGGTTGTCGAGGTAGCTCAGGCTCTGGCTCAGCACCTGTAATGAGATTCCAAAAACCTTTTCCTTTCAAGAAACTCTTGATCCTGTACTTCCATGCCTGGAAGTTCTTCCTATCCAGCTTTTCACCAACAATCTGTACTGGATTATCCGACATGTTGCTCAATGCGTACACCTTCCGCACACTTCCAAATCTGTAACCGAGCCTTCCTCAGCTCAACCACACTCTAATGAGTGTTCCAGATACTCCAATGTAGCCAACAAACTCCAAATTTGATGTGGAAAATCAACCTGTATGCATCCAAGATGAACTGACTCACGCAGTCCGAGATACCCTGTTTTGATGCGCTTCCACGGCTCCAAATCACAATGTAGTGGTGCAATCAAGTATAAGCAACTTGAATTGACACCTAAACAACCTCAATGTAGAGTATCAACACCATCTGACATGTGTACATATCAATTTTTGAAAACCCCTTTCTCTGTTTTGGGAAAAACCAAAAAAACCAGAAAAACCAGTAGTAATTTGGCTCTAATTTCTTCAATATTTGTCCAAATTGAGAAACTAGGCATTCATTAGCTTAGCAATAGTTTCCATCAACTCCATGTAAGAGGAATTCATCCAATTGTATAAGACCAAAGATTAATTGCTCAATTAAAATTGCTCTGTTTCTCTGCAAACCAGTGGATAGCTTGTTTAATCAGCACATTCCTAGCTCAATTAGGCATAATTCATCAATCCAATCACATAGCCCTCTTCTCCAAAGTGTATAGCAACCAATTGCTAAAGCAGTTGTGAAAGGAACCAAGCACCCAAGTAGAAATCGATCTCCTCGTAGCCAAAATGAACAAAATTCTGCCCTGTTTCACAGCAAGAGCTGCGCTGCCTGCTGTAGGAGGGTTTGGGAGTGTCTGAAGTATCAATTGATGATAGAACTAAGTGCCCAACACACCTAGGCAAGTGTGTGACCCATCAATGCTTTGATTTTTACCAAAAATATGCTCCAAATGCATCAAATCTTCACCTTCTTTTCTCTGTTTTGTGAGAGCTCAAAAAACCAGTAATTTCACTCATTCAAATGCATGTAACTTGCTCCAAAATCACAGTAGGGCTTGCATAGGAGTTGCCAATATATCCCTCATTTTTAGATACATGTTTGCTTTGCCAGATTTACATGTATTTCCACCATACATCAATGTTGCCAAGCTTTAATGGAAAGCTTCCAAAAACTAGAAATTTGCTTTGCTTTGATTTGCTCTAACTTGCTTTGTTTTTGCCTGTATCACCTGCAATCCGCTCAAGGATGTTTAGAAGACCTTACCCGGTAGGCTAAGCTCTCAGATCTGATAGTATTTGGTGTGCTCCAAGCTTCACAGCTCCAATGGCAAGCTTCATAGCTTCTCTTCACAGCTTCTTCTCCCTCTTCACTCACTCACTCATAAACCCTAATAAACAGCACAAGGCTCTGATACCATGTTGAAAGAACGGTAGAGGGGGAGGAGACACACACACAGGAGCAAACCCTAATGTATATTGCAAACCCTAACCATAGAGGGAAGCCATCTCCACTGTCACACAAAGCATAATGCCAAAATCCATAATACACACAACACACTATATGTTGTGTCCACACACATCTAACCCTAGCTAATGTCCACACACTATGACTAGCTGGACACGCGGTCATTTATGTCTCACGCATGTTCCTACCTAATGTGCCAGCACATAACATAGCTGGCTCACACTGACATCGAGCTTGAATCTCAACAACATGTTCTATGCGTAAACATGGCTATCTTTACTTCATGCATGTTCGCATCCAAAGTAAACATCCTGCCATTTGTGTTACCCTTTGCAACCAAGCGACACTGATTTTTGAAGTTTTTCATAAAACATCCTTGAGGATTAAACCTCACTTGCCGACCTTGCGTAAACATGGCTATCTTTACTTCAGGCATGTTCGCATCCAAAGTAAACATCCTGCCATTTGTGTTACCCTTTGCAACCAAGCGACACTGATTTTTGAAGTTTTCCATAAAACATCCTTGAGGATTAAACCTCACTTGCAGACCCTGCTCAATTGTCTATCCAACAGAAACCAAGCTCTTTGTAATATTTGGAACATGAAGTACATCTGCCAAGTAGTTCATTTTGCCATCCTACATAGACAATGGAACTTTACCAACATGCGCAATGGGATGCGTAATATCATTACTTATTTTTGCATAGCTTGGTTTTTCCATTTTTTGCATGTCTCTAAACCACTCAGCATGGCTGGTCATGTGGTTAGAGGCACTAGAATCCACATACCATGTATCTTGAGATCCTGACACATCTCCTGTTATGGAACTGAGCATGTGTTGCATCACAAAAAGTTTCTCACTTTTGTCATCACCTCCCTATTTACTAAATGATGCATAGTTGCCTTACTGCAACTTTCCACTTTTAATGTCATTATGCTTTTTATAGTAATTCTTTGCCATGTGCCCTAGTTTGACACAATAATAGCACTATTGCATTTTGATTTCTTTGCCAATACACCTTGGCCTCTTTGGCTCCCCTCCTCTGCCTCTAAGACTGGCCTCTTCCACCTGTGTATGATTGCTGCAATAAATCATTGGATTATTGTTGTCCAGTATTCTGATTTCCTTGTGGACCACCACCTTATCCTTGACCATGACCTCTACCTCTACCTCTACCTCTACCTGAAGTAGAGTAAAATGCCTTTTTCGATGTGTTCTTGCTTTGTGAAGAAGAGTCCTCGCGTAATGAGTTTTCTTCTATTATCAACATAGACACCAAGTCTCGAAAGTTGGGAATATTCTCCTTGATGGCAATGGAGATCTTGAATGGCTTGTACTCTTTGCCAAGCCCATTTAAACAGACTCTCACCAAATCATCTTCCACCAACACATTGATGGACCCAAGGGATTCAACAATGCCCTTGATCTTCAAAGCATAAGCATTGATAGGCATGCTTTCCTTTTCCACATTATGCAGCTCTTACTTTAGCTACAATTTCCTTGCCTTTGTGTTGGTCTAGAATATCTGCACCAGATTTTGCCACACAACTATTGGAGTGTTGGCATCCTATATGTGTCCTATCATTGTGTCTGTGTGATAATAATTGAAATCAAATACATTACTTTCCTTTCACCCTAATTTCAATCCTTAAATGCCTTTATGTAAGATTCCTCCCTCCAGCTTTTGAGGTGTAAAGGTGTAAGAACCTCCCTTTCTGTTCTTGTAATTATTCCCCTCTCTGAAATAGAAGAAAGATCTTGTTTTACCCTATTTTGGCCTAAAGAGAGAAAAAGTCTAGAGAGAGATAATCCTAAATTAAGATATCTTTGGATATAAAAATCCTCCTAGTGTCTAAAATGGATTCCCTTGAAACAAAAATTCAAAAAGAACTTTCCAATGTGCATTTGGAATTAATTGAAAATGTGTATAAAGGACCTTAGCCTAAGGGTCTACATTTTTAGAATTTTTAGATTATTGTCCAATTAAGGTTCTAATGGGCCAATTGGATCAATTCAAGTGTTGGGATGAGATAAATCCAAAGAATAAAGGAAAATATCCAAAAATGAGTAAATTCTCACATAAGATGAAGAGTTGACTGAGTACAAGATTTATTAGTTAAAAACTATGACATATTACTAAAAAAATGAGATATTTTAGAATAATGATGCATTTTTGACACCTTGGTAAGGAGAGGGGGACTCTTGAGGTAGGTGCCTAATTCACACATGTGGATAAGTTTTTTATTCCAAAAAATTGTGATATTTTTATCTCTCCTCTCTCCTGAATCAAACCAAATAAAAAAGGGAGCCAAACTGGTCCAAATCTTGTCCAAATTGAGTCAAACTGAACCTGGAAAATTCTAGAACCTAGTTGGACTTGGTAAGTGGCCTCCCTCACCTATAAATAGATCCTTAGTATTTTGTAAAAAAATTTATGAAATATACCATGCCAGTGTTACATTAAAATAATGATATTTTCTACTATCCCTTAAAAATCCTCTACTTTTGGAGAACTTGGAGCTTCTCTCTCTCTTCAACAACTCTTGAAGCTTTCTTCTCAACATACTACACTAATTGATTGGTTAGGGGCTTCCTTCTAAGATAAAGAAGCAAGACAAATCAAGAGGTAAGAAGTAATTTCATGGTTTTCATTAATATTCTCAAAAGATTTCACTTCTCAACCCCTCTCAAGCTTGAGAAGTTTCAAATCAATTATTTTCAATGCAAATCAAGCTTTCTATAAGAATTCTAGTGATTAATCACAAAAAAGTTAGTTTTTATGCTTAATTAGGATGCTTTTTATGTATATCTCTCTCTCCCCAAAAGAATTGTCATTCCTATGAATGACTAATTCTTTAGCAAATGAATGCTTCTCATTGATAAATTCTTAATTCAAAATCAATCTCTAAGCTTGTTAAGCTAGAGGTTAAGAAAATGGCTTTTTTAATGCTAATAAAATTATGGTAAACTTATGATCCAATTCCATAAATTGGATTTAAGTCTAAGGATAGTATTCTATCATAATTGTATTACAAAGTCTTATTCTTTCTAGAAATATTAAAAATTATCAGTAATAGCAGCGAAGCTATGGTAAATTTTTTAGAAATTAATACATAACTCATTTTTATGCATAATGTGAAAAGCGGACTTCATACCATATTCTAGGATTGGACATCCTATACTAAAAGAATGATTTTTATCAAATTCATGGGAAACTAATTTTTAGTATTTTTGCATAAATAATTAATTAAACAAAAGAGAAATTTTTGGTATTTTTTTATTTTTATGCAAAAGAGAAATTCCCATGATAATTGAGATCCATATAATTAAATGGAAAAAGAGAAATTTTGGTATATTAAAATAATGAATATTTAATTTAAAGAGAAATTTTAGATAAATTTATTTTATGAATGAAAAAATTTAAATGATAAAAGAGGAATTCCCATGAAAATTGGAATTCAATCATTTAAATGGTAAAAGTGGAATTCTTGGCATATTTGAAATAATGGATATTTTTATTAAAGAAAAGAGAAATTTTAAATAAATTTATTTTATGATAAAAGAGGAATTCCCATGACATTTGCAATTCAATCATTTAAATTCGAAAAGAGGAATTTCCATGATAATTGAGATCCAAGAAATTAAATGGGAAAAGATGAATTTTTAGATGGATCTATTGGTTGATCTTATGAATCGTCAAAATGGAGAATCCATCTAGATTTTTATAAGTGAATATATTTCCGGGTACTATGAGCTAGGAACTATTGAAAAGGCCCCTGAGTGAACAGGTGGTGAGCGTTTTGGTTGCCAATGATGCCATAGGTACACCGATGAAAGAATGATTAGAAATTAGAATTCAACTTAGATATTTTGGAGGATTATGATCAATGATACTATGGTTTCATTAAAAGATTGTTTTAAAGACAGCTGAATTTGTGAAACAGGCAATTTCATATTGGGTGTGTAAGTGGTGTGACTATCTTGAAGTTTGATTGAAGCACTGGCTAGGGGGCCTGGGAACTCTTTTCCCTAGTACTGAGGCAAAACATAACCAAATTCCTAAATGAATCCTATCACTACAGTGGTTGGATAGTTGGCTAATCCATGGGACTGGATGGGGTTAGGCTAGACTGATGGATCCCTAAAATGAGACTCAATTCTGTTATGTTACGATAGATGAAGTAAATCCTAAATAGTCCTTGTTCTATGGAAAAGAATCAATGGCTGTGTCTCTTGACGAGGAAAAAAGTGTTGGTCTCTATGATCCAAGTGCAAGTCTCATCCTTGATCTGATCATGTGACTTACGGGTTTGGTTGGATCAATTTGGTTAGTTAAGGCTCTTGACTACATCAGAATAAAAACATCCTGGAAGAATCGCCCGTGCTTTCTGAGCGAGGGAAGTTTTTTTGGGTTCGATTTTGGAAGAACCGAGGGATTAGTCTCTTTTCTGGATATCGGTGGGGGAGGCCCCGAGTGAGAGGCTTTGCCCTATGCAAGAAGTGCTACTTCTATTGCTAGCACCCCCGATTTCATTGTGCGGAGGGGGTAGGGATCTTTCACTTTTATGTCTATTGGAGTGGCATTCTCTTCAGACAACTCAAGAGGCTCCTCATTATATCCTTTAGCATAGTCCCAAAATCCTTTACCCATAAGAAAATTAGTCATTGTGAACTTCTAGGCACGGAAGTTGTTCTTTTCTAGATTCTCATTGACAATTTGATCAATTTTGTTAGACATGTTTTCTTGTAAAAATAATAAAAAATATGCAACGGATAATTTCTATATGCAACCTGTAACACAATAGTATCTTCTATGAGTACTGCAAAAAACGGTACTTCAGCACAACCTGTACATCACCAGATCTGACCAAAGTACATGTACATACACCCAATGTCAACAATACATGTGCAAACATTGTATGCACTGTTGCACTGCAATAACCAGATTTTGACCAAAGACAGTTCTTAACCAAAGCTTCCCAAAATTGTCAAAAATACCTTGCAGTGATAGAACGGAGTTTTGGGCGCCCACGTGTGAATAAGGGCCAAATGTATATAAGGCATTTTCTCATAGTGAAAAGATACAATCCCCCTTTGTGCTATTGAGAGCTCTTCCTTGAGTCTTGAAAGATATTGTGAGAGAATATTCTAGAATTTATGCCTCTTCTATGCTTGTATATTTATGCTTGTGTGGGAGAGTGAGAGAGAGTGATTGCCTTATGCAACTATGTGAGCGACTGTACGGTGATAGCGTAGAGGTGGAGCTTGGAGGTTTGGAGCTTGACAAGTGAGCTTGAAGGCCTCAAGGGACTCAAGTTCAAAGCACTGGTGGTAAGTGTCCTACGATAGTTGTGTTCTATTGCTCTTCCTTTAGGTGAATGCATTGAGTTCCCTCTTGGAGGTGTAGTAGCCCATAACATTTTTGGCACCGCTAGCTGGGGAAACACATTTGTTTCTTCCTTCCTCTTGGAGTTTCAGCTCCCATTGCATAAGATTCATGATTGTCTTTGCATTTGGGTAAGGCATTGTGTAGGAAATGAATGGATAAGATTTGTGTGGAATTAAAAAATTGTGAGAAATTGGTTGTTTGTTGTGTATGTGTGTGGTGGAGTGGTCTTGGAAGAGAGCTTCACTATTTTTTCTAGTTAATTTTGATATTTGCATCAATGGAATCATCAACGTGAACGAGCAAGTTGGTGTTTTGTTTTTCGTTCTTTTTAAAAATTCACAAAAATCAAAAAAATAAAGAGCCATTGACTGTGCCTTGAACTTGTATTGCAAACCTTAGGCATGGCACAATCATTTTGGAAACTGTTGGATAAGTATTTTGCACCCAGAATCACATTAGTTGATGTGGGAAGTTCCCACGTGAAACTACAAGAGAAAATCGTTCACAACATGAACCATTTCACGTTGTGAACCACTCCTGGCATCAATGACATGATTAACGCAGCAATTCACGGGATTACCTTGCCAAAAAATTATAGGTAGTCTTATCTTAACACCTCTGACACCACAAGGTTTGAAAAAATTAAGAATCGTAAACGTGTAGAAAATAGTTCACCACGTGAACTATTTCAGAACTCTTCACAGCGTGAACCATTTTTTGTTACGACATGAACATTTTAGAAACCTTCATGACGTGAATAATTTTTTGTTCACAACGTGAACTAATTACTTTTCATGAAGTGATACCTTATCTCTTCACGGCGTGAACTTTTTTTGCAATCTCACGCCTTAATCAAATCAAACTCATGAACTTAGTTGTAAGATTCCTCCCCAGCCTCTCAAGATATCCAGCACCTTCCCCTGTAATCAATCCCCTCTTCAGAAATATAAAAGATCTTGTCTCTACCTGTTTTGACATAGAGAGAGAAAATATTCTAGAGAGAGAATATTCAGATTTTGAATATTTTTAGATAGAAAAATTTTTCATAATATAAAAATGAATTCCCCTGAAACAGAAATTCAAAAAGAACTTTTCAATGTGCAATTGGAATGAATTGGAAATGGGTATAAAGGACCTTAGCCTAAGGGTCTAGATTTTCAGAAAATTTTGGATTATGGTCCAATTAAGGTTCCTGTGGGCCAATAGGATCAATCCATGTGTGGGGAGAAGATAAATCTAATTTGTAAAAGAAGATACCCAAAAATGAGTAAATGCTCACATAAGATGAAGAGTTGACTATGTACAAGGTTTATTAGTAAGAAACTATGAGTAATATAAAAAATATGAGATATTTTGGGTATAATGATTCCATTTTGACACATATGTAAGGAAGGGGAGTCCCTTAAAGGAGGTGCATACTTCACATGCTTGAATGAGTTTTAAACTCAAAAATATTGTGATATTTTTATCTCTCCTCTCTCTTGAACCAAACCAAATCAAAATGGAACCAAACAGAATAAAAAAGAAACCAAACTAGGTCCAAATCTAGTCCAAATTCAACCAAACCGAAATTTGGAAAATTCTAGAAATCAGTCAGCTTTGGTTAGAGCTTCCCTCTCCTATAAATAGAACATGAATCCTTTGAAAAAAATAGGAGAATTTTACTATACTAGAGTTATGCTGAAATAATGCTAATTTCTACTATTCTCTAAAATTCTCTCCAAATTGGAGAAATTGGAGCTTCCCTCTTTCGTCAATCCCCATTGGTGGCTCCATCAACATACTAAACCAATCGATTGGTTGGGGACCTCTACCGTGAACAAAGAATCAAGCAATTTGTAAGGTAAATGGTGAATTTTGATTCTTTTCTATAATTTCTCAATGTTTCTCTCTTCTCAACCCCTCTCAAGCTTGAGAAGCTTAATTGGAATGGTTTTTGAATGCTATTGAAGTTAATTGATGAATGGTAGTGAAGAGTTACATAATTTGATGAATGCTATTGAAGTTAATTGATTAATAGTTAGTTAAGAATTACATAAATTTCCATTTATGCTTAATTCTAATGGTTTTTATGTAATTTCTCTCTCTCACTCAAGAAATGGTCATACTCATGACCCATTCTCAATCCAAATGAAGCTTTTCATAAAGCTTTTCCTTAAACTAAGATTAATCTATGCTTGAGGCCAAATTAATGGCTTTTTTCTATACTTTTAGTTTATGTATTTCATGAATGTTGATGATTCAATCCATTATGGATTAATGATCCAATTAGGGATCATTCTAATTATTTCCTTAATGATAAGCTTTATCCCTTAAAAAATTTGAGATTTATCAGTCATAGTAGCGGAGCTATGGTAAAATTTTTATAAAAATTACACATAAAATAATTTCATTCAAAGCATGAAAAGAGGACTTCCTACCATATTCTAGGAATTATCATCCTAGATTAATTGAAAGATATTCATTATAATCATAGAGAAATTGATTTGTATATTATCATAATTTGATTTCATGCATAGAGGTATGCATAAAAGATTATTATTCTAATGTAAAAGTGTTACTTTACAGGGAAAGAGAATTGGACGTACCTACTAGCAAACACAATGTCCAAGATGTTTGAGGAAAATACGCAAAGTGAGTCTATCTATTCTCTCCTTGAAAGATTCCTCCCCAACCTGTCAAGATGTCAAACATCTTCCCCTGTAATCAAATCCCTCTTCAGAAATATAAAAGATCTTCTTTCTACCTGTTTTAGCCTAGAGAGAGAAAATATTCTAGAGAGAGAATATTCAGTTTCTAAATATTTTAGGATAGAAAAAATTCTCATCTTATTAAAATAAGTTTCCTTGAAATAGAAGTTCAAAAATATTTCTAGAAGGTGCATTAGAAATTAAGTGTAATCTGTTCAAGAGGCATTATCCTAGGGGTGAAGATTTTTTTGAAATTTTAAATTAAGGTTCCTATGGACCAATAAGATTCATCCAAATGTAGGAAGGAGATAAATAGAAGAATAAAAGGAAAATCCCCCAAAAATGAGTAAATACTCACATGAGATGAAGAGTTGAATAAGGACAAGGTTAATAGTTAAAAAAAAGAGATATTTGGAAGTAATGATGCATTTTTGACACCTTGCATGGGGGAATTCCCCTCATGAATGAGGCGCCTACTTCACATGTGCAATTGACTTTTAAATCTTCAAAAATTGAGATATTTCATCTCTCCTCTCTCCTAATTCAAGTCTAGTTGCATAAAAAAATATTTTGACGAAAGTAACACTTTCATAATAAAAGAAAATTATTCCTTTATGCATAAAAATCTATTTTGATGAAAGTAACACTTTCATAATAAAAGAAAATTATTCCTTTATGCATAAAAATCTATTTTGATGAAAGTAACACTTTCATAATAATAAAAAATAATTCCTTTATGCAAAAAAATCTTTTTTGATGAAAGTAACACTTTCATAATAAAAGAAAATTATTCCTTTATGCAAAAGAAATAATAATCAGTATGCATCTTCTATGCATGAAAATGACACTTTTAGAGTGTAGATTTGATAGGAGTTACTCTTTTAGCATAATAAAAGGTAATACTTATTTCCAAAAAAAATTCGCCAAAACCTCCTTTGTATGGCTGACCATTTTCTAAATTTTTCTACTTAATTTGTCTTAAAAATTAACTCTTAATTGATTTAAAGTAATCTAGACTAATCAAAATTCACTTATAAAAGAGAAAATATTATAAAAAATTTGATTCTAATAATTATCACTTTAACTAGGATAAAGAAGGGTTGATTCTAAGAAGAGAAAGGGGAAAAGCCTTTTGATCAAGGCATAGCTTCCATTTATTACTTCAAACAATCATAAACATTAGAAAAACATAAAATTAATAAAGAAAATTACAAGAACCTCTACTTACATAGTTTCTTGGAGCTTTCCTTTGGCTTGAAGGTTTGAGGGTTCAACTCTTGTTTGTAACAAGAGTGGCCACCAATCTTTGGAAGAGGAAAATGTCAAAAACTAGTGAATTATTAATGAATTCACAGTTCTTGGCTTGGGAGGAGTAGAGTAACAGTGCATAAACACTATTGAGTTTTCAATAAAGGGGAGGGCTTCTATTTATAGGAAAAATTGAGCTCCTAACCAAACAAATTGAATTCTAGAATTTTCCAACTCAGTTTGGTCACTTTTTGACCATTTTTAGGTCAGTTAAGCTAACTTTTTGGAACTAGACTTGAATTAGGAGAGAGGAGAGATGAAATATCTCAATTTTTGAAGATTTAAAAGTCAATTGCACATGTGAAGAAGTAGGCGCCTCAATCATGAGGAGAATTCCCCCATGCAAAGGTGTCAAAAATGCATCATTACTTCCAAATATCTCTCTTTTTTAACTATTAACCTTGTCCTTATTCAACTCTTCATCTCATGTGAGTATTTACTCATTTTTGGAGAATTTTTCTTTTATTCTTCTATTTATCTCCTTCCTACATTTGGATGAATCTTATTGGTCCATAGGAACCTTAATTTAAAATTTCAAAAAAATCTTCACCCCTAGGATAATGCCTCAGATTACACTTAATTTCTAATGCACCTTCTAGAAATCTTTTTGAACTTCTGTTTCAGGGGAACTTATTTTAATAAGATGAGAATTTTTTCTATCCTAAAATATTTAGAAACTGAATATTCTCTCTCTAGAATATTTTCTCTCTCTAGGCTAAAACAGGTAGAAACAAGATCTTTTATATTTCTGAAGAGGGATTTGATTACAAGGGAAGATGTTGGACATCTTGAGAGGTTGGGGAGGAATCTTACATTCTCTCCCACTTGAAAAACACGAGATGTCCTCATCTCGCAAACTGGGGGTGATCTCAACAGATCAGCTTCTTTCTCCCAGGTGGCATCTTCAAAAGGATAGAACTTCCATTTGACCAATAATTCTCTCAGAATTCTGTTCCTGAGAATCTTTTCTCGAACATCAAGGATTTCTTCATGTAGGAGTTCCATCTACCCTTGGGTTGAAGAAGTTAAGATTTCATCATCAAGCACATGATTTGGGCTTGGTATATACTTTTTTAAGAAGGCTGACATGAAATACATTATGTACTTTGAGATGAGGAGGTAGAAGAAGCTCGTAGGCTAAGTCACCTACTTTCTTTGTAATCAGATATGGCCCACAATATCTGGGGGATAACTTCTTGTACTTCCCAAGAGATAGAGAACTTCTTTTGGGGCGTACTCGAATGAAGACCATATCTGCTTCTTTGAATTTTTTGTCTGTCCTCTTCTTATCTGCATACTGCTTATGTCTATCCTGGGCAGCTTTTATATCTTTACGAATTGCGTGCATCTGCTGCTCCATGTCATCAAGCATCTGTCTGGATATCTCGACCCTAATCAATGGATCGGACCAAGTTAATGGAGTTAAGCAATCTTGTCCATACAAAGCTTTGAAAGAGCTCATACCAATACTTCTATGATAAGAAGCATTGTAGGCGAGCTCGACTAGGTGCAGATAGCTTAGCCACTTCTTGGGTTCTTTGCCACAGCATGACCGAAGTATATCTTTGATTACTTGGTTTACCCTTTCTGTTTGACCATCAGTCTCAGGGTGATAAGATGTGCTGAGATCCAAGAAAGTTCCCACTACTTCGAAAAATGCAGTCCAGAACCTTGAAGTAAACTTGGGATCTCGATCACTTACTATTCTCCTGGGTAGGCCATGCAATCTGAAGATTTCTTTGAGGAACACTCTGGCCACATCCACTGCAGTGTAAGTTTCTTTTACTGGGATCAGATGGGCAACTTTGGTTAGTCTGTCAACTACCACAAAAATGGAGTTGTAACCTGTTTGTACTGAAGGTAATCCAGTAATAATAAAGTCCATACTGATACATGCCCACTTCATCTGGGGGATGTCTAACGGATGTAACTTCCCAAGCATTTTTACTCTTTCAGCTTTGACTTTTTGACAGGTCAGACATTGACGTACATGATTAAGCACATCCCTTTTTAGACCAGGCCAAAAGAAGCTTTTCTTCATAGACATGTAGGTTTTGATGAAACCTAGAAGTCCTGCTATAAGGCTATCATGGGCTTCATTCAGAATTTGTCCTTTGGTTCTCTCATCATTGGGGATGCATAGCGTGCGATTATAATACATAATTCCATCATCCAGGCTGTACCCTTGAACTCGGTTCAACTCTTGTGGAGTTTTGCTTTCCTGCATAAGTAGGGTAGCAATAGGGCCAAAGAATCTATCCTGCATGATCTTCTCTCTTGCTTCAATAATCAAAGGATTTGATACTATAGTAATTGCAAGCAAGGAGGCTTTCTTGCTGAGGGTATCTGCTACCACATTTTCTTTGCCTGGGCGATACTTGATTTCAAAATCAAATTCCTGCAGGGTCTGCATCCACCTTTGGCGCAGGTTGAGATCCTTCTGAGTGAAGATCCACTTTAAGCTCTGATGATCATCAGTCATCAAAGTGAATCTTTGACCCAGTAGGTAATGTCTCCACAATTTTAGAGCATATACTACTAAAAGTAGTTCCAAGTCGTGGACAGCATAATTCCTTTCATGCGTTGTGAGTTTTCGGGATTCATAGACCACTGCATGACCTTCCTGCATGAGTGCACCTCCTAGGGCAAAACCCCTAGCATCAGTTACTACCTCAAAGGGTAGAGAGAAATCTGGCAGCTTTAGGACGGGATTGGTTACCAAGGCAGTCTTTAGCTTATCAAAAGCACTTTGGTACCTAGCAGACTATTGAAACGAAATATTCTTCTTGAGAAGATTAGTCAGGGGGGAAGCTATGAGAGCATACTTTGGTATAAAAATTCTATACCAACCAGTCAATCCCAAGAATCCTCTGACTTCTTTCACTGTCTTTGGTTCAGGCCAGTCTATGACTGCTTGGACTTTTGCGGAATCTGGAGAAATTCCATCTTTTGATACCAGAAAGCCCAAGTATTCAACATGGTCGGCAGCAGAGAAAGTGCATTTGCTCTTTTTGGCAAAGAGTTGGTGCTTCCTTAGAATCTCAAGAACTTTTCTGACATGAGCTTCATGGTCACCTACATTCTTTGAGTAAATCAGAATATCATCAAAGAAAACAAGAACAAAATCATCCAAGTATTCTCTAAGAATGTCCTGCATTAAGCGATTGAATGTAGCTGGGGCATTTGTCAATCCAAACGGCATTACAGTGAATTCATAATGCCCATACCGAGTATTGATGGCTGTCTTCGGGATATCTTGCTGCATTCTTTGAGTAAATCAGAATATCATCAAAGAAAACAAGAACAAAATCATCCAAGTATTCTCTGAGAATGTCCTGCATTAAGCGATTGAATGTAGCTGGGGCATTTGTCAATCCAAACGGCATGACAGTGAATTCATAATGCACATACCGAGTATTGATGGTTGTCTTCAGGATATCTTGCTCATTAATCTTGATCTGATAATATCCTGATTTAAGATCTATCTTTGTGAAGATCTGGGCTCCACTTAGCCTATCCAGAAGCTCATCAATTCTAGGGATAGGATACTTATTCTTAACTGTCAGTTGATTTAGACCTCTGTAGTCTACACAGAGTCTTAGCGTTCCATCTTTCTTTTTCTGAAAGAGAACTGGCACACCCCAATGTGAAACACTGGGTCTTACAAACCCTTGTTCCAACAGCTGTCTAAGCTATTCCTTGAGTTTGATGGCTTCAGGAACTGGCATTTTGTACGTACGCAGGGCTACTGGCTGAGCTCCTGGGGTTAATTCTATCACATGATCTACTTCCCATATTGGAGGCATCTCTGTTAGCTCTGCTGGGAATAGATCATCAAATTCACTTAACCATTTTGGTTCTTTAGCCTTAAGCATTGACTCTACTGGGTTCATTTTGACAATATAAATTTACTGCTTCTTCCTAAGTCCTTTCAACAACCTGGAAGCTTTTACTAACTGAAGGTCTGGGGATCCGGAAACTCCAGTTCCTTGAACTTTGTTCCTGTGAAGGTCATGGAAGGAGATGGTTCCATTGTGACAGTGTATGTCAGCTTGATTTTTGTGGAGCCAATCCATATCAAAAACTCCCTGAGGTATAACTCTGAACTGACAGTCAGTTAAATTCCCATCTAGATGGAACTGAATACGATCTGTCTCAAGGTGAGTGAAAAGAATCTTCCCACTTGCCAATTCAACTTGCATAGATTTCCCTGATTTCTGATCTAAGACTAGCTTACGCAAGCATCCAGGGGAAATGAAAGAATGAGTACTGCTTGAATCAATCAAAAGCTTAAAAGGCTTACCCTGATACTCAGCTGGAGTATTGATGAGAATTGACGATTTGGCCCTTGATTTTCAATTGCTGCATAAATCTGGCCTCTTTCTTCTTCCACTACTTCTGCTATTGTGACTGCTCTGGCTGCTACACTCTGAGGCGGAGCTCTGGCTGCTACACCCTGAGGCGGAGATCTTTCTCTTTGGTTGCCCTAGTTCTGGGAAGGAGTTCTGAGGCTACTCTGGATAGAGGCAGATGGCTGAGCTGGAGTTCTCCTCGGATTTCCCTGATTCTGGCGCGGGGGACCTTGATTGGACTGATAAGAAGGAGTCTGTCTCGGAATTTTGGAACCCTAGCTTCCTTGACCCACAGAAGGAGATGAGCAGTCCTTGAGCTGGTGCCCAAGACCTTGACATCCGAAGCATCTGTTCTCGCTTCGAAGGTCTTCTCTTTGCATTTTGGAGAGAGCCGGAGTTCCGGAGTATGTACTTCGGGGGAAAGGTCTCCCTTCATTTCTAAAGTTTCCCGTCTCCACATTCTGATTAGGACCTTGGAGTCTCTTTGGAGGCGGAAAGTTGGGAGAACTTCCCAGCGTCTGAAATCTCTTGAAGGATGAGGGAGCTAGCTTTGGCGGAACTTTTACGATGAAGGCTTTGGCAAAGTCCTTCGCCATTCTGACCGCTTCAGCCATGGACATTGGCTTGGCATTTTTGACCAATGTGTCCAAGGGTTCGTTCATTCCCCGAATGAACCTTGCCATGAGTTGCTCTTCATCTAGAGGTGGTGAATATTTGAGTAGAAGAGCGAAGGCCTGGTGATATTCCTCGATGGTTTTTCTCCCCTGCTTTAGCTCTAAGAATTCGTTCATTTTGGTTTCCAAAAATCGAGGGGGACAAAATCTCTTTCTCAAATAGGTTTTTAGGTCGGTCCAGGACTGAGTATTTCTGTGTAGACGGTTGGTGTCACAGTGGTTCCTCCATGCTACCCGGGCTGTTTCCACTATTTTCAGCCTGGCAAGAGCCATTTTGCTCCGCTCGTTGTAGCCTGTGACATCAAAATACTCTTCCGTGGCTTCCACCCATTTCTCCACAGCCTCGCCTAGGTTCTCCCCTTCTCCTTTAAAGGGTCCTGGCTAAGTCCTATGAAGAGCCTTGCGAACATCAGGGTCAAGCTCATCATCTTCAGAGAGAGGGTCTGACTGTAGAATTCTTATCTTAATATAAAAATATTCTTTCATGCATACTTTTATGCATAAAATCAATAATGATAAAAGTAACACTTTTATAATAATAAAATATTCTTTTATGCACAAAAATATATTTTGATGAAAGTAACACTTTCATAATAAAAAAATTTATTCCTTTATGCATAAAAATCTATTTTGATAAAAGTAACACTTTCATAATAAAAAAAATTATTCCTTTATGCATAAAAATCTATTTTGATGAAAGTAACACTTTCATGAATAAAAAAAATTATTCCTTTATGCATAAAAATCTATTTTGATGAAAGTAACACTTTCATTTAAAAAACAAATTATTCCTTTATGCATAAAAATCTATTTTGATGAAAGTAACACTTTCATAATAATAAAAATTATTCCTTTATGCATAAAAATCTATTTTGATGAAAGTAACACTTTCATAATAAAAAAATTATTCCTTTATGCATAAAAATCTATTTTGATGAAAGTAACACTTTCATAATAAAAAAATTATTTCTTTATGCATAAAAATCTATTTTGATGAAAGTAACACTTTCATAATTAAAAAAATTATTCCTTTATGTATAAAAATCTATTTTGATGAAAGTAACACTTTCATAATAAAAAACATTATTCCTTTATGCATAAAAAAATATTTTGATGAAAGTAACACTTTCATAATAAAAGAAAATTATTCCTTTATGCATAAAAATCTATTTTGATGAAAGTAACACTTTCATAATAAAAGAAAATTATTCCTTTATGCATAAAAATCTATTTTGATGAAAGTAACACTTTCATAATAATAAAAAATAATTCCTTTATGCAAAAAAATCTTTTTTGATGAAAGTAACACTTTCATAATAAAAGAAAATTATTCCTTTATGCAAAAGAAATAATAATCAATATGCATCTTCTATGCATGAAAATGACACTTTTAGAGTGTAGATTTGATAGGAATTACTCTTTTAGCATAATAAAAGGTAATACTTATTTCCAAAAAAAATTTCGCCAGAAGCTCCTTTGTATGGCTGACCATTTTTAAAATTTTTCTACTTAATTTGTCTTAAAAATTAACTCTTAACTGATTTAAAGTAATCTAGACTAATCAAAATTCACTTATAAAAGAGAAAACATTATAAAAAATTTGATTCCAATAATTATCACTTTAACTAGGATAAAGAAGGGTTGATTCTAAGAAGAGAAAGGGGAAAAGCCTTTCGATCAAGACATAGCTTCCATTTATTACTTCAAACAATCATAAACATTAGAAAAACATAAAATTAATAAAGAAAATTACAAGAACCTCTACTTACATAGTTTCTTGGAGCTTTCCTTTGGCTTGAAGGTTTGAGAGTTCAACTCTTGTTTGTAACAAGAGTGGCCACCAATCTTTGGAAGAGGAAAATGTCAAAAACTAGTGAATTATTAATGAATTCACAGTTCTTGGCTTGGGAGGAGTAGAGTAACAGTGCATAAACACTATTGAGTTTTCAACAAAGGGGAGGGCTTCTATTTATAGGAAAAATTGAGCTCCTAACCAAACAAACTGAATTTTAGAATTTTTCAACTCAGTTTGGTCACTTTCATCAAAATAGAGTTTTATGCATAAAGGAATAATTTTTTTATTTATGAAAGTGTTACTTTCATCAAAATAGATTTGTATGCATAAAGGAATAATTTTTATTATTATGAAAGTGTTACTTTCATCAAAATAGATTTTTATGCATAAAGGAATAATTGTTTTATTTATGAAAGTGTTACTTTCATCAAAATAGATTTTTATGCATGAAGGAATAATTTTTATTATTATGAAAGTGTTACTTTCATCAAAATAGATTTTTATGCACAAAGGAATAATTTTCTTTTATTATGAAAGTGTTACTTTCATCAAAATAGATTTTTATGCATAAAGGAATATTTTTTTTTAATTATGAAAGTGTTACTTTCATCAAAATAGATTTTTATGCATAAAGGAATAATTTTTTTATTATGAAAGTGTTACTTTCATCAAAATAGATTTTTATGCATAAAGGAATAATTTTTTTATTATGAAAGTGTTACTTTCATCAAAATAGATTTTTATGCATAAAGGAATAAATTTTTTAATTATGAAAGTGTTACTTTCATCAAAATAGATTTTTATGCATAAAGGAATAAGTTTTTTATTATGAAAGTGTTACTTTCATTAAAATAGATTTTTTTGCATAAAGGAATAATTTTTTTTATTATGAAAGTGTTACTTTCATCAAAATAGATTTTTATGCATAAAGGAATAAGTTTTTTATTATGAAAGTGTTACTTTCATCAAAATAGATTTTTATGCATAAAGGAATAATTTTTTTATTATGAAAGTGTTACTTTCATCAAAATAGATTTTTATGCATAAAGGAATAATTTTTTTAATTATGAAAGTGTTACTTTTATCAAAATAGATTTTTATGCATAAAGGAATAATTTTTTTATTATGAAAGTGTTACTTTCATCAAAATAGATTTTTATGCATAAAGGAATAATTTTTTTTATTATGAAAGTGTTACTTTCATTAAAATAGATTTTTATGCATAAAGGAATAATTTTTTTTATTATGAAAGTGTTACTTTCATCAAAATAGATTTTTGTGCATAAAAGAATATTTTATTATTATAAAAGTGTTACTTTTATCATTATTGATTTTATGCATAAAAGTATGCATGAAAGAATATTTTTATATGAAGATAAGAATTCTCTTAATCCTATGACTAATTCCCATGAATATTGGTAAATGATTAGTTTTAAATTTAGTAAAGTAGTAATTGAAATATTACCATTTGATAAAGATAGTTTAAGAAGAGCCATTCCAGACTCAAAAACCTGAATCAGACTTTGACCAAGATGTAATTCCTTCGTTAGTTTCAAGAAATGATGATGCGACTAGTTCCTGAATTTATACTCAAATCACCCACCGAATCCGAAACTAAGTTGAGACCTTTGTGAAAGAAAGTAACAGGGGTGGGTTAGTCCCTCACCAAGGGAGTGGCTCATGAAGGAGTCACCACTTAGCATCTCACGGGAGAAGCTCACCATTGATTCTTGGAACAGATAACATTATCATGAATAAGCCATAATCCCATTTACATTGGTATTTATACTCCACCCAAGAGTTCACACCTACTTACTAGTTGTCCATGGCCTTGGGCCCATAATGCTTTCTTACAAACCATCCCTTCCCCAATGGTTTCGTCCTCGAAACCTCAAATGAATACCCCAAATTCGGAGAAGAATGTTCCATGTGGCTGAATTTACACCAACCCATATTGCTCTATCAATGCTTCATATCCCTCCAATGCTGAAATAGGTTGCCATGAAGCTTCTTCCTTAGGTAAACCTTTCCATTGAACAAGATACTCCACCAAGGTACGAGTGCGAAGTACCTTTTTCCTTGTACCCAAGATAGCTTCTGGAATGTATTCAATCATTCCCTCTTCATTCATTGGAGGTAACTCATCAACCATTTGATCGATCATACCCACATATCCTTTCAAGTGAGAGACATGAAACACATCATGAATCTTTGTTGTAGATGGAAGTAAGAGTTGATATGCAACCTCCCCAACTCTTTGTATCACTTGATAAGGACCATAATAGCGATGAGCTAGCTTGGTGTTGGTGCTTCCCTTCAAAGACGCATATCTTGACTTTGGTATTCTCAAAAGAACCCAATCTCCCACTTTGAATTCCAATGGTCTTCGATGAACATTGGCATATTGTCTCATTTTCTCTTGTGCAACCTTCAAATTACTTTTGCATTGTTGCAACAAATCTTGCATCCTTTCAGCTTCCTCCTTGGCATTATGGTTAGAAGTCTCATATGTACCCACCAACATAGGCAAATTGACCTTGTAACCATATAAAGCCTCAAAGGGTGACATGCCAATGCTCACATGATATGTTGAGTTGTAAGCAAACTCAGCCAAAGGTAACCAATCATCCCATGTGCTTTGAGTATCATGACAATAGTGGCGTAGATATGTTTCCACCCATTTGTTTACTCTTTCTGTTTGACCATCGGTTTCGGGATGATAAGCGGTGCTTGGAGTAAGCTTGGTTCCCATATATTCAAACAATGTTCTCCAAAAAGTGCTCATGAATTTGACATCACGATCACTCACAATTTGTGACGGCATACCATGCAACTTGAAAACCCCATCAGCAAATTGCTTGGCAACATTTTGGGCTGAATATGTGACCTTGGAAGGAATGAAATGGGCCACTTTGGTCAATCTATCCACCACAACATACAAGCTGTCCCACCCTTTCTTTGTGCGCGGAAGGTTAGTAATGAAATCCATTGATATATGACTCCATTTGCCTTCGGGAATGGGCAATGGCTGAAGCAAACCTCCCGATTTATGTGTAGGATCCTTGTTCAATTGACATGACCGGCACCCACTTACATAAGCATGAATGCTCTTCCACATCCCCTTCCAAAAGAAAACTTTTCCTTATTGCATCAAAGATTTTGTAGACACCCAAATGACCAGCCATAGGAGTACAATGCATCTCTTCCATGATCTTCTTGATAAATGATGAAGTAGGAACCAAGTAGACTTTTCCTTTGTAGTAGAGGAGACCATTTTTCAGCTCATAATGGGGTAACTCTTCACATACACCTTGCTGTAATTTCTGCACTATTTGTGAGGTTTCTTCATCACACAAGTACTCTTCTTGTATCTCCATGATCCAATCTTTATGCACCTCAGAAATAGCATACAATGAGCAGGCCCACATACGCTCGGCAACCACATTTTCTTTGCCCTTTGTGTATGTGATTTCAAAATCATAGTTTTGTAGTGTTGCTACCCACCTTCTTTGCTTAGGAGACAAATTGGGTTGTGTGAGGAAATACTTCAGCACCCTATGATCACTTCTCACATAAAAATGACTCCCATATAAGTAATGGTGCCATTTCTTGATAGCATGGAGTATAGTAATCATCTCTTGCTCATACACATGGAGTTCTCTTTCTTTGTCATTCAGCTTTCTACTTTCATAAGCAATGACTCCATGGTCTTGGTAAAGTACCGCACCAATCCCTCTTCCACTTGCCTCCGCCCTTATTGTGAAAGGTTTGGTGAAGTCTGGACATACCAAAATAGGTGCTGATGTGAGCATCTTCTTCATATCTTCAAAGCTTTTGTTGGCAATGGCATCCCAAAAGAAGGTTTCCTTCTTCAATTTGTCCGTCTTCATTGGGGCTGCAATTTCTGCATAGTGGGCAATAAAGCGCCTATAGAATGAAGATAACCCCAGAAATCCCCTCAATTGAGTGGTGTTTGAAGGAACCGGCCAATTCCTAATACATTCCACTTTCTTTGGATCCACACAAATGCCATCCTTGCTCACAATGTGACCCAAATATTACACCTCATGTGCCATGAAGGTACATTTTGTCTCCTTAACATACAACTTGTTTTGCCTCAAGACCTCCAAAACCTCTTTCACGTGCTTCAAATGCACTTCCTCATCTTTGCTATAGATAAGTATGTCGTCGAAAAAGACCAATACAAACTTGTAGAGGAAAGGTTGAAGCACTTTGTTCATCAATGCTTGAAAAGTTGCCGGTGCATTGCATAATCCAAACGGCATAACCATGAATTGGTAAAGATCCCTTTCCATACGAAATGCTGTTTTGAACTCATCACCACTTTTCATCCTTATTTGATGGTATCCGGAACGCAAATCAATCTTTGAAAAGCATGTGGCACCCTTCAACTCATCCAAAAGATCATCCACCCTTGGTATTGAAAATCGATTTTTGATGGTGATCTTATTCAAATCACGGTAATCAATGCACATGCGGAAAGTACCATCCTTTTTCTTCACAAGTAGCACCGGAGAAGCAAAAGGAGATTGACTTGGTTCAACCCATCCCATGTCAATGAGTTCTTTGACTTGCTTTGCCACCTCTTCCTTTTCAACCTTTGACAAACGATAGGGAGGCTTGTTGATTGGTTTGGCATTTGGTTCCAAATCAATAGCGTGATCAACACTCCTCTTTGGCGGCATTGATTTTGGCATGGTAAACACATCTTCATAATCCTTGAGTAGCTTAACCATGTCCACATTTTCGATGCAATCCTTTTTGCTATTATCTTCCTCTTTGCAAACCTATAGTACATAAACATAGCCCTCTTTCTTGAACTCTTTCTTCATTTGAGTAGCATTGATCATGAAGAGCTTGGACCCTTGCATTCCATTCAATGTAATAACCCCTCCATGATGCACAAAACTCATGAAACTTTTCTGTAAGTTCATGGTAAAAGAGTTCAAAGTGGACAGCCAATCACATCCAAGTACTATGTCAATTGGTCCCAACTCAATCACCAAAAGATCAACTTTGCAAGAGTAGTTCTTGGACAACTCCAATTCTGTACTTTGACACTTTATATTGCAACCCATTGAATCACCATTGGCCACTTGCACCATGTGCTTGTTTGGTAAAGAAGTTGGTTGCATTTTGAGAGTGTTCAAAGACCTTTTATTGACAAAACTATGCGTGCTTCCAGTATCAATGAGTGCATATGCTGTTCTTCCATTCACCTTGATCTTCAATCTCAATGTGTTGGCACCCTTACTTCCCGCATAAGCATCATGAGAGATTGTACACAAGGTAGTATGTGCACTATTGTTTTCATTCCACACGCATAGAGGCATCCCATCATCCATTTTGTCATGAGCAAACTTTAGTTTCCCACCCGGATCAAAAGGAAACTCAGGATTTTCTTCATCAAAACCATCATCATGAGAACCTCCACCCTCATGAGGATCTCCCCATCCTAAGGCATCATTGCATTCAAGGAATTCCTCCTCCTCATGATTAGCATTGTCCTCAGTGATAATATAGCTTATGGAAATATCCTTGGATTTGCATACTTTGAAGTGATCCTTGTTCCATTTTTCTCCACATTTGAAACATAGACCTTTGAGCCTCATTTCATGCAAACGGTCCTCCTTGATAACCTTGCTTTTTGAACCCCCATTTACTGGCTTGGACTCATTGTATGTAGCTTTGTTGGACATAAATGGTGGTTTAAATGGAAGTCTATTAGACCCTCTACCATACACGGTAGGAAATCTTGGAAGATTAGGTCTTGTGTTTGCATGAGAACCCATTTCAGTCCTTGTGATCACTTCCCCTTTGATATTCCCTTTGCTAGCCCACTTTGTCAAGTACTTCTCTTCATGAATTTCTGCAAGCATCATTGCCTTCTTCAAAGTGGCGGGTTCATGAGACTTGACATCACCACCAATAGGAGCTTTCAAGCCCCTTATGTACTTGACAACAAGATAATGCTCATCAAAGTCGTCCAAGTATAATAGAAGCTTTAGAAACTTGTGAGAATATTTTTTCACGGTAGTGATTTGCTCTAGCTTGTCCCATTCCACAATGTGATTGTCCCTTTGCATGCGAGAAGTAAACTCTTCTGCCATGTCATTCTTGAATTCTTCCCAAGTAGTGATGACATAACCATGAGATTGCTTCCTCCTCCACCAAGTGTGAGCAAAACCTTCAAGATGAAGTGAGGCGAAGTAGACTTTGGCAATCTCGCTCCTTGGGCTGATTTCGAAGTAGAGATCCATCTTGTTTGCCCACTCTTCAAAGTCTTCGATAGAATTTGATTATGTGTGGTAGATGTTGATCATTCACTCTATGTGCGGAAGAGTGATAAGGGCCTTGTGGTCATCACACAATCTATGTGGATGACTTGATTGTTGGGGGTGATAGTGGAGAGGAAGTTGAGAGTGTGAAATGTCTCCTCAAGTAAAAATTTGACATGAAGGATTTGGGTGAGTTGAGGTACTTCCTTGGCATTGAGGTTATTAGGATGGCCAAGGGTAAATGGCTGTCACACAAAGGCAATACACATTGAACATGCTATCCAAATATGGTTGGTTGTAAGAGCCAATTTCTATGCCATTAGATTTAAATGGCAAGTTAAGTGCTAGTTAGATTTTGGAGAACCACACTATGTACAAGAAGATAGTGGGTAGCTTGATTTACTTGATGATTTGGGACTGTAGGTTGACAGATAGGTTATCATCTATTGTGAAAACCTTAGCAATATATAGTTGGTGTGAGGAACCCAATTTTTCATATGCGGACCAAACACATAGAGGTCCACTATCACTTCATCAGAGAGAGGGTCTTAGCAAGAGACATTGATCTCATGTATGTTAGCACAGAGGGGCAGAGGTAGTTGACATTTTCACGAAAGCCCTAGAGGAGCAGAGAAGCTTTGCTAATTTTGGACTATGATTGGAGTCCTAGAGATGGAGTTGAGCTTGAGGGGGAGTGTTGAGATGTCAAGCTCAACACAAGCTGACACTTATGATATGCCTGGGTGACCGTTTCTGCCACTTACATCACTAGCATGTTTGGTAGGATGCTGATATGATAGATCTTTGCTAGGGATTCTATAGTTGGAATACATAAGCTACTAGTCCACCATTGAGTTATGGCATTCTTATCTTGCCAACTTACTCACTTAGCATGTTCACATTATGGACTGCATGTACATAGTACTTTAGTACTTAGATTGTATCTCCCTTATCCTTTTGTAGAACCCTTTTGTTGAGAAAAAGAAGAAAAATTTTCAGCCTCTCATCTTGTGTGTTATCTTTGAGGGTTTGTGTGAGTGTGTGTGTGCTTGAAAGAGCTCAATATCTATTCCTGACTGCATCTTTTCATTTACTCCTTAAGCTACTTTCAGCCAAGAAGGATTCTCCACTTTCCTATGGCTAGCTATACTGAAAGCCTGACTTTCTTCTTGCCTCTTTGGATGGTTATTCTATCTGCATCCCAATCCTGCTTGATCCATGCCTGCTTAAGCCATGGTCTTCCCAGTAATATCAAGTAGGCACCTTTTATGTCCTCCAAATGGAGTACCGCCACTGCAAGAGCTGGAATGCGAATCTAGAGACTTTCAGTGTGAGCCTGCGGATTGAGATTGGATTCTAGTTTTGCTGCTCAATTCGAGCTTTTGGCATATCATATCTGACAAAATGTTAACTCTCAATCCACCATCCAGCAATACTTTTGCTATGTCCACTCTGGCCATAGATCAAGGCTTCCTTCAATGGAGTATTTGTCTTCTCAATGTGCATGGCTTCTAGAGTCTATGATGGTCCCATTCTCTCCTCCTGGGGCATCAAGCGACGTACTAACTGCTCTGAAGTTTGGCACTAATGTGAGGAGATATTCTACCACATATGGATCAGCTCTGCTTAAAATCTTCCCACAGATCATATGGCAACATTTCTCCTTCTACAAGCCTGATTTGGCTTTTATTCCCCTTCAGTGCCTCCGCACCTTTCTCTACCTCAATTCCTCCACACCTTTCTTCTACCTTGATGCCTTTGCATCTTTCTTTTGCCTTAGTGCTTCCACACCTTTCTGAGGGTTTTCCTTTGCCCGTGTCGAGGACACATCTCCTTCGTAGTCTGGGGTTTGTGGGACTAGATTAATTGGCTGTTTGGTGACTTTTGCATCTTGCCCATAGATCAACAGGGGCCTTTCGGGCTCTTTCTTCCGTAGCGCTTCTCGATCTTGCTACTTCTCCACCCAATAGGATACGATTCATAGGTAAGACCTAGTTCTATCCCACAAGGGGAGCATGGTCTTCTAAAAATCAAACCACCCATAGGGTAATTGATCATAATTTGGAAAACTACTAGTCTTGATTCCTAGAGACAATGCTTTTTTCCTCATCCAAGCACAGCCGCTGGCCTAGTCTTCTAGAATAGAATTTCCCGAGAACCTATTTATCTAGCACAGGGCTTTCACTTAATATGTTGGAAAGCCGACTAATCGGGTCCACCCGTCCGTAGGATGGTGCCATCGGGACATTCCATCCTCCCACTTTCCACCCTACTCACATATCAATTTGTTTTCTAATGAATCCTACCACACTGTTTGACATAAATAAACATGTTTCTTAATTAAGGCCCTTTTCACAAGGTTGTTAAAACAGCCTTTTTTCACAGTACAATAATGCCAAAGACAAGATTTATAAAAAAAGTTTATACATAAATCAATTCCATACAAGCCAAACTGGCTCTCTTATTCTTTTCCTTTATACTATCGATGATCTAGAATTCAGCCTTCTAGCCTCTACATGCTCTGCAAAACCCTACGGGACCATATACCTCATCGTCCGCTCCACTGGCACTAGCAAGGACTCAAGCCAGCCTATTACCCTCTAGGCTCCGTCGCTTGATCCTCCCGCTCCTCAGAAGGATGTCTACACACTAGGGTGGGCTAATTCACTGCACTAGCCTGGGCCCTTAGTACTAGGTAGCATCATAATCACTCGCCTCAATCGGTGAACCTCATTCTCCCAATGGTATGAGGGATACCATGGGCCAACTCCGGGCCTTACTAGCATCTCCGCCATCATCTGGCTACACCAGCACAAGAACAGGGTACCGTCAAGGCAAGGAGAAGTTATACCTGTACCTTAACTTAACCAAGATAATAATCCATTTACTCACTAAACCATAGTCCACTAGAATCCATGTTACCTTCTTAAGAAAACAATCCTTTTCACAAAGATTTTAGCATTTCAACTTGAGATTGCGATAAGATATTCTTTATTAAGGCATATGCTGTTGTTTAAAAGAATACAAACTTTAAATAGTACATCAATCAAATAGATCACTATTAACAATTAATAGAGAAGCCAGGGCCATACCTCAACCCTTGAGAATGATATATAATTGAAAAACAAAAAAAAAACCTTATAGAAATTTATCGTTTATCGTTGTCTTTGCTCGTTATAAGAGTTTGAGAACTTGATATATGAGAATAGAGAGTCTTCTAATACCTCTTACGATTGAAATCATCCGATCATCCCCAAGATTTCTCTCCTCTTACTCATAATCTGACTTTTCTCTCTGTCAAAGGTCTATGGCAAAATAGCCTTCTCTTGCAGGGCTACGACATACTATTTTTTCTTTAAAAGAAAAGCTATGGAGTTTCGGTCTCTTCCTCCAAAATACCATAGCAATCTAACCTTCTCTTCTCAGATATTCGATAAGAATGAAGAGATATATACATCTCAAGCTCTAGGATTACCTTGAGGCTACTTGCTGCCTTCTTACAGTTTTTCCTCTGTAGAGACCCTGACAGAATCAGCAAATTGTTTGGGCCATAACTCTCTGATAAAAACTCAGAATATAGTTGTATAACCAGTCAAAAGAATTGAAAGGCATCTAGTCTACAAGAATTGGAAGGCATCTAGTCTACAAGCCAATGCGGGTAGAATAGACAAAAACGTCTGTATATAGCCACAAACGTGCCATCTTTAGAAACGTGTTGCTTTTCCACATTTTTTAGTATGCATGGACTCTAAATATGTAAAAGTACTCTAAATACGACCTCCTATCACCTAAATTTGAATTTCTATTTTTGGAGATACTTATCTCTTAATAGAACTATTCTTATCTTCTTATTTCTTTTAGGATTTTTGGAACTAACATTTTTATTCTAACACTTTCCTCATGTTTCTAGCCTTATTATCTCACTCTTCTCTAAGTGCACTCTCTTTCCTTCTTGAAATCTATATTAAAAGAGACACATACATACATGGCTTGAAAGGGACCTTACAATTCCTTTGTGCTCATCGAAAGCTTGGATTTCGATGGCATTCACTGCCCGGTAGGCCTGATGTTGAAACTTGGGCGTATTCCACCTCGGCCCTATGCTTTCTTCAGATGTCGCAGAGTCAGATTTTTTATGATCTAAGACATGGAAATAGAAGCATGTGAAAGCATTCCGTTGAGCTCTTGTGTAAGATTCCTCCTCAGTCTGAATAACAAATAAGCCTCTACTTCAATCCCTTGTAATCGTTCTATGTTTCTGAATACAAGAAAATATTATTTTTCCTTGTTTGGCCTAGTGAGAGATAAATCAATATTGGGATATTTTTGGATAAATAAATTCTACAAATATCAAAAAAAATGTTTCCCTGAAACAAAACATCAAAATAGATTTTCCAAGGTGCAATTGGAATTAATTACAAATGATTTAGAAGACCTTAGCCTAAGGGTCAAGATTTTCTAAAAATTTTGGATTAAGGTTCCTATAGACCAATAAGATTAATCCAAGTGTTGGGATAAGATAAGTCCAAAGAATAATAGAAAATATCCAAAAATGAGTAAATGCCCACATAAGATGAAGAGTTGACTGAGTACTGGATTTATTAGTTAAAAATTATGAAGTATTAATAAAAAAATGAGATATTTTGGAGTAATCATTCATTTTTGATACATTGGTAAGGAGAAGGGGCCCTTGCAAGGAGGCACCTATTTCACATGTGTGGGTGAGTTTTAAACTAAAAAATAATAGGATATTTTTATCGCTCCTCTCTCCTCGATTTAACCAAATCAAAAAGGGAGCCAAATTGGTCCAAATCTTGTCCAAATTCAGCCAAACTGAAGCTGGAAAATTCTAGTTAGTGGCCTCCCTGACCTATAAGTAGACCCTCATTCTTTTGTATTCTCATCTGTGAACTAAAATATGTCGTATTACTCTAAGATAAGATTATTTTCTATTATCCTCTAAAACTCCTCTACAAATTGAAGAGATTGGAGACTCTCTCTCTCTTCAATCTTCCTTGGAGTCTTCATCAACATACCAAACCAATTGATTGGTTGGGGGCCTCTAATTTGATTAAAGAATCAAGCAATCTAGGAGGTAAAGTGTGGTTTATCGTCTTTTTTTTTTAAATCTCCAAATGTTTCTCTCTTCTTAACCCCTCTCAAGCTTGAGAAGCATTCAATTGAATGGCTTTTTAATACAATTGAAGTTCTTTAATGAGTTGTAGTGATAAAACACATAAATTTTTATTTATGCTTAAATTATAATATTTTTTTTAAGAATTTCTCTCTCTCCCCCAAAGAATGGTCATTCCTACGACCTATTCTATATTCAAATGAAGCTTCTCATGAAGCAATTCTCTAATCTAAAAGTAATTTCTATGCTTGTCAAATTGAGGCCAAATAAGTAGCTTTTTAATGCTTTTATGCTATTTAATTCATGGAAAAATTAGGAAACAAGTCCATAATTGAATATTGACCCAATTAATGGTTATTCTATCATATGATATTGCTAAACTTTATGTTTTCAAAATTATTGAGAATTATCAGTAATAGCAACGGAGCTATGGTAAAAATTTTGAAAAATTAACACATAAATCATTTTCATTCATAATATGAAAAGAGGACCTCCTACCATATTCTAGGATTAATCATCCTAGATTAATTGAATGATTCTCATTATAATCATGAAAATTTTGATTTTTATGTTTATGCATAAATAGTTAATTAGGAAAAGGAGGAATTTCTAGTAATTCATTTTTATGTTAAAAGAGTAATCCCCATGACAATGGAAATCCATGTATTCTAATGAAGTAAGAAAAAAATTGGGATGCTAAAATAATGTATATTTTATTTAAAATTTAAAGAAGGATTTTAGTTAAATTTATCTTTTTACATAGATAAGTTTAAATGATGAAAGAGGAATTCCCACCATATTTGAATTCAAATATTCAAATGAGGAAAGTGTAATTTCTAGTGTAAAGGAATTAATAGAGATTTTAATTTAAATTTTAAGAGAAAATTTAGTTAATTTATCTTTTTGCATAGATAAGTTTAAATGATGAAAGAGGAATTCCCACCATATTAGAATTCAAATATTTAAATGAGGAAAGTGTAATTCCTAGTGTAAAGGAATTAATGGAGATTTTTATTTAAATTTTAAGAGAAAATTTAGTTAAATTTATCTTTTTGTATAGATAAGTTTAAATGATGAAAGAGGAATTCCCACCATATTGGAATTCAAATATTTAAATGAGAAAAGTAGATTTTTTAGCTTAATAGAATTAATGGATATTTTTATGAAATTTTTAAGAAGAACTTTAAATAGATTTAATTTATGGTTGTAAGGTTCCCCCCTTCCACAAATAGGGGAAACACTTAAGATAGTCCACTAAGTCTAAACTTGGAGAAAATTTCCTACTCATCAACACCTTGACCATGGAGAGATTCAAGGATACGATTCATAAGTAAGACCTAGTTCTATCCCGCAGGGGGAACGTGGTCTTCTAAAAATCAAATCACCCATAGGGTAATTGATCATAATGTTGGCAACTACTAGTCTTGATTCCTAGAGACAACGCTTTTTTCCTCATCCATGTGCAAGACACAGCCGCTGGCCTAGTCTTCTAGAATAGAATTGCTCGAGAATATATTTATCTAACGTAGGGCTTTCACTTAATATGTTGGAAAGCTACCCGACTAATCGGGTCCACCCGTCCATAGGATGGTGCCATCGGGGCATTCCATCCTCCCACTTTCCACCCTACTCACGCGTCAATTTGTTTTCTAATTAATCCTACCACACTGTTTGACATAAATAAACATGTTCCTTAATTAAGCCCTTTTCACAAGGTTTGTTAAGACAGCCTTTTTACACAATACAATCATGCCAAAGACAAGATATATATAAAGTTTATACATGAATCAATTCCATACAACCAAATCGGCTCTCTTATTCTTTTCCTTTATACCGCCGATGATCTAGAATTCGGCCTTCCAGCCTCTACATGCTGGGCAAAACCCTACGGGAATAGGTAAAATATGGGGGTTCTGCTGTAGCTTCTAAGACTCTAAAAACTGATGGTAAGGGTGGTAGACTCTGGATTGGGGTAGATCCCAACACAACTACTCTATCAACAGGTAAGACCTGCATCACTTTGTCATACACCCAGTGATCTTGAGGTATGCGAATCCCATCTATAGTCACACGGAGGTGTCGGCCCTGGGGGTACCGACGAACCAAAATAAACAGATCATCTATAACTTTTCAATCCAACGAATCCGCTTAAGGTTGGTGGTGAGGTTCTCAATTTGATCTGCTCCGATGAAGAAATATCTCGGCCCACGACTCCAGAAATCTTTCCCCCATCCTCTTTGAATACGAGAGAAATGAGGGAGGGACATCTTCTCTAGTATCTGCACCATGGTGTCGCGGAACTCAAAATTCGAGTGACCTAGCAGTCTTGAAGATGCATTGGAAAACTAGAAACTTGGACTAGGCATCTTCCTCTTCCTACAATCATTCAAACATCAATTCAACTTTTTTGTTTTAGTAAGATGTTTTTATTAATTAGCATTATGTTAGGTAAAACATTCATTACAAAACAGTCCTTAAATGGCAATTCCTAGGAGCTAAACTCGGCTCTGATACCAACTGTAAGGTTCCCCCTTCTAAAATAGGGGAAACACTTAAGATAGTCCACTAAGTCTTAGCTTGGAGAAAATTTTCTATTTATCGACACCTTGACCATGTAGAGATTCAAGGATACAATTCATAGGTAAGACCTAGTCCTATCCCACAGGGGAAGCGTGATCTTCTAAAAGTCAAATCACCCATAGGGTAATTTATCATAAATTGGGCAACTACTAGACTTGATTTCTAGAGGCAACGCTTTTTTCCTCATCCATGCAAGGCATAGCCCCGCTGACCTAGTCTTCTAGAATAGAGTTTCCCAAGAACCTAATTATCTAACGTAAGGCTTTCACTTAATCTGTTGGTGGAAAGCTACCCGACTAATCGGGTCCACCCATCCATAGGATGGTGCCATCAGGGCATTCCATCCTCCCACTTTCCACCCTACTCACGCGTCAATTTGTTTTCTAATTAATCCTACCACACTGTTTGACATAAATAAACATGTTCCTTAATTACGTTCCTTTTCACAAGGTTTGTTAAAACAGCCTTTTTACACAATACAATCATGCCCAAGACAAGATATATATATATAAAATTTGATACATGAATCAATTCTGTACAAGCCAAACTGGCTCTCTTATTCTTTTCCTTTATTCTGCCAATGATCTAGAATTTGGCCTTCCAGCCTCTACATGCTGGGCAAAACCCTACGGGACCATACACCTCATCGTCAGCCGCTGGCGAGGACTCAAGCCGGCCTGTCACCCTCTCAGGATCCATCGCTCGATCCTCCCGCCCCTCAGAGGGATGTCTGCACACTAGGGTGGGCTTATTCATCGCACTAGCCTGGGCCCTCAGAACTAGGCAACATCATAACCTCTCGCCTCAATCGGCAAACCTTATTCTCCCAATAGTATGAGGGATACCTTGGGCCAATCTCGGGCTTTGCTAACGATGCCGCCCGGCTACACAACAAGCACGGAACGGAGTTAGCGTTGAAGCCAAGAAAACTGCACTCTTTAAAGATAACAATTTCAATGCAATTTATTGAATACAACATTACACAATTCATAACTTCATACAACTTTATGTCATTAATTTAAAAGGAAAAGATACACATTTATTAGCACTAATAAGAAAAAAAATGCTTCTTTAAAAGATAACCAAGCTAACCTGGCCACCATTTACTTGAGGAGCTTGAAGCGGGAGGGTTGGAGCCGCATCGGGAGCATCTTCCCTAATTCTGTTGTTGCGTGCTCCTCTCGGGGTAATATTTTGACGTTTCCAGGATGGGGCCATTTTGGATGTCGACTTGTAGAGCTCGCTGCTGCGGTCAAAACGCTTCAGTCGGATCTCAATTCTGAGATCGTTTGCTCACCGTATGAGCAAAAGACTATAGCATATGAACTCTATCTAAAGGCAAAAATCCCTTATTAAAGTCTACGCAAATGGGGGGGATTGTGAGATGTCTTTAAGGCCAAAAATGTGGAGAGGGCTGTGAGGGGCTGCTGTAAGTCTATTCACACGGGGGGGAGGGGGGAGAAGAGTTAAGGACACTGCCTCTAGCAAGAGGGGGATGGAGGAAAATTGGCTTATCTGAAAAGAGGGAAAATGAGGGGGTGTGAGAGGGGTGGCTCTGCAAGGGCGGCTGTACTGCAGCAAGTACGCCATACAAAGACGGTATGGACGGTACGGACGGCGGTACAACAGGGCATACGCTACACAAAAATGCGTGTCGTCTGTGGAGCACCCCGGGGGTTTATATAGCTGAGGGGTGAGGGTACGAGCGCTGCGCAAAGCAAGGACGAAAGGACGGTGTACCGTCAAAGGCAATGGATTAGTGGCCTGCATGGGTCTAGGGAAAAGGTACGGTGTCAGTTATCCAGGAAAGGAGTGGTACGCATGTACCTTATCTGGTCTGGGGCAGCATGGGTGTCCACGTAAGGGTACGTGTGGACCACATAGTGGGCGGCCATCCTTTGGTCCTTGGGCGGTCATCGTACGAGCACCCTAGTAAGTGTGTACGGTCTAAATTTTGAGACGGGGTACCCAAATTTGGGGCACCCATCTCGATTTGCGTGTCGGACCGCCCCAGGGAGCGCAATTTTTTTTTTGTCCGGGAGGTTCTCCTGGTCGCTGGTGTTCAGACCGTTCGTCAATCGGACGCCCGGTCGTGCATTTATTAAGGTTTAAAGGTCGTCGCTTTTTAACTAAAATGACTGGAATTCGCGTATAAGCTTGATCCGGTGTCCGTTTTAGATGCTGTAAAATCCTATATTAAGGTAAAATCGCACGCAAAATCCAAATTTGGGCTCAGAATTTGAAGGTTCTAAGTAGAAATGACTCAATCAATGAAATCATTGATTTTTATACCATAAAAATGCATAAATTTATCTATTACATAAACATTTCTTTATTAGTGAAGATGGGTATGTTATAGTTATCGATGCTTCTTCGTGTGATGATTCCAAGCCGGAGTTAGCAAACTAAAGTTCCTTAGCTTCTAGCCATGCCAAGTAGTGCAGTTCACATGTGAACATGAATGATGGATGTAAACACAGAAGACAACAAACAGTAAGTGAAACAAGCAGCAAGACGCATTGTGGTCGCCAAAGTGTTGTCGAGTGACAGCTACCCTATTAACCTACTGAGTGTCACTAGTTATGCATGCAACAACACACCAGTTTGATATAGAAAAGATACATCAACCAACATAGAAACAAAGTATTCATCTTATAAGAGATATGAAACATAATGCTTACATAAGACATATCAACTCGTGTGCCCGATTGAAAACATAATCATAAACAAAGGAGACTTCAAAGACGGATATATACAATGATAGATAGAGACGGATATACAGAAATGATAGATGTTTTTGATTAATCACCACCCAAATAAAAGCAGCTTGTGTACAGAATTTGATTACATCTTTACACTTCTTAATGCAATGTTTTTGATTAATTATCACCCGATTAAAACTAGCCTGTTTATAGAATTTGATTACATCTTTATACTACTTAATGCAGCCCCCATGGGCACATAGCTGAGTTTGGTAGAACATTTGGGTTCCATTTCTAGGACCCAGGTTCGATGCCATCAAGTTGTGCGACGGGGGTGTGTGTTGTGAGATGATGTGGATGATACACCTTTCCACTAATATGCTACCTAATTAACCGACTGGATTATAGTGTTAAATGCAGTGGGCTAGGCCATGGTTCTAATGTTCCAGTGGTGTTCTAGCTTTTTGGCGGTTGTCCGGCTCCAACAATAACACATATTTTTATGAGTAAAACTTTTTTTAGCTTACAAATTGTAAAGTAAGTGATAATGCACAAATCCATACTTACCACTAGTATCTACATGTGCATGTAGTATATTTGTTCTACCACGAGATAATATACTTATTGTACCACGAGGCACTCCTATAAAGCATACATTCAGTAAGTACATTCATTTTAGATATATATTACTATTTATTAAAATCATACCTGGAAATTTCATTTGGACTGGTTTCAAAACACCATTGGGTAGGTGGATTATTGTGTTGTAATGGTGCATTTGGTGCTTGACCTCTAACCAAACTTATTTGTACCCATAACCAAATCATTTAAGCTAGAAATTCAAATATAATGAAAGTAATCAATTATGATTATAAGAGTGGCTTGCCCCTGTGTTGTAGCATGATCTGGTTGTTCATTTTTTGGTGTTATCCCGATGGGCCAAATGTCATCCTCAGAATCACTATCGGTATACTTTGAAGCAATGTCAGTATCCTTGTCATCTTCTTCCCCTCCTGCATTTTCTTCTTCCTCTTTATTTGTGGCATTCTCCTCTGGCACTTCTCCCACCATCATCATCATCCCCTTTATCCTCTTCATCTTCATCATCCCCTTCGTCCTCTTCATCTTCATCCCCTTCATCCTCTTCATCTTCATCATCCCCTATGTCTTTCATAAGCTCTTTGCCCTTTCCTTTAAGATCCATGAATCAATAGGATATAATATCTTATATTTATCCAAAAATCTAATTTCAAGTATGAGTAGATATATATATACCATCTTAGATTTCTTGGATTTACAAGGTTGACGATAGTACATCTCCTTCTTGCTCTCCTAGAAAAGTTTCCACTTGAAAAGTCAAGGAATAGTGGACATCTCTTATACACCCCTGCATCCTAGAGTTCTCAAACTTGTTACTGTGTGTCCTGGTGGATCCCACCACTCATTTACGATGCTTGGCATAGTTGCAATGTAATTCTTATGATTTTTTTTCATTCAAGTTAAGAATATAATAACATAAAAAAGTTGTGAGTGGTCTTTCTAGATTGTTACGTGTTGGCTTTCATGGTTGATCAAACATGATGATGAAAATCATTTGTGAAGGCAACATTAAGCTAAGAAAAATGAGATTAACCTAATCACATTAAATTAGAGTGATGAGAAGCATAATGACATTAAGATGATGATAAAGTGAGAGCAATGCATTCTTCCATTAGATGTGAGCCTCTTATATAGGAAGGAGTACAAGAGATTAGGGCATGATTAACCCTTAACCAAAGCCTTAAGAAACTCTTAAAGTGAGCACCCATTGCCTAGATTTGAGAGAAAGTACGATCCTCCTCTACTTGAGCTAGGCACCTAAAATATGCTTATTTTGATCCTCCTTTAAGCATAGTCTACCATATATATGATAGCAATAAGACCTATGAACCATATGCCCATGCCCCCAATGTCACATGTATGATATTTTGGTGTATTATTTCAACATGCTCCCTCGATAAAATATCCATAAATACTATGATTTCAATGCTAGCTCTAGTTACTATTTACAATGCTAGTTATGAACCATCCAAGTGTCTGCCCATCAGTATTACTCATGGTGGTTTACAATGCTAGTTGATAAGGACTACCATACCTTATGTATCTCCTGCCATATCACTTCTCGTCTTAGCCATCGACCTACATTTTCTACATTGAAAGTGTAATTATTACAAGGTTCTTTATATCATGGGGGGTTCACTACGAAGGAATCCTATGTATCACGTGCGTTCAAGGAGTATTTTAAAAACCCCTTACACTTACATACTTTTGTGAATAGAATGACCCCTTTTTCTTCATAAACTTATGATTTTTTTAAAATTGGTTTAGAAACCCCCTCCTATAAATGTAATTCTGTAACTTTTTTAAATTAATCTACCCCTCATGATGAACTCACATGTTACACTTACATATTTTTAGGTGAAGCCCGGGGCTTTGTATATGTGAAGAAAATGGAAAAATAATAATAACTTACTCTTTGAGATTTTCAAGTCAAGAATTTGGGAATCTCCATTAATCAAGACATCCAAAATCATTGCTTTTTAGTCATTTGGCAGTATGCTGATGGCAAAAGCTATATAACTTATCCTCCGTCAAAACAATATGGTCTATCATTCCAATTTACATTAGGGAAAATGTGGACTCATTTTTGGGCCCTCTAAGAAATGCCAAGTCATCATTCTATTACGAAAAGGGGGATCATGGATAACTATATCCATAGTACCTCAAAACTATATCATGTAACATATCATTGGAAAGATCTTGATGACTAACGCACCAACCTCCGACAAATTTGGAGTTTTTATGCTCAAGTTATGGCCTCCCCACCAAAAAGTAACCTCAAAAGTTCTGTAACGGAAGCCTCACCCTCATTGGTCCTTATGGAATATTCCCTAGAATCTCAAAGAGCTTAAAAGGCCCAAAAGTGAGTCCAAAGTTTCCCTAATGCTACACTAGTTGACTATAGCACACAACATCAAATAAACTAGAACACTTTGAAACATTACATCGCTTCTTATCTAGACAAATAAACTGGAAGGACATAGTTTTCTTACTCAAAGAAATCATCTCCCTAGGTAAGGTTAACAATCACGGCTAACCATCTAGTAGCATGCCTCCACTTTTTCTCAAAGATGATTTCTTAATCAAAGAAATCATCTCCTTAGGCAAGGTTAACAATCACGGCTAACCATCTAGTAGCATGCCTCCACTTTTTCTCATCTTTATAAAAAGCAGTTCTCCATTATCTTCAAACTCTAGGGTATCTACAAGGGGATCAATCTCTTTAGTGGTAGTGAGGTACTCATCCTATATTTCACAAGTTACTTCATTAGTATGATAATATATGGATGCTAATCTTATATCTCAAATGTTACAATTATTTATTCCACTACCAATCAATACAGAGAATGTACGTGGAATACTATTTGGGATAACTCTGAAAGTTCACAATTGTGTCAAGATGGGCAACACTTTTTTTTTTGCTTCACGTCATGCTTTTCCATTTGCCTTATTCATCGCTCTTGTATGCTTTGCTTCATATTGTTTCTTTTTTTACCAATCCAAGTGCCCTAATGAGGCACACCTTGTCCATGAGGGGACAATGAAACATAGCCCATTGCATTCATTGCTAGGGTGCTTTTTCATAATTGGGTTTTTCTTTTATAAAAATGATATTTTTCCAATGTCTATAGTCCAGGAAAAGGGTAAAAGGTTAAATTTCAGATTTGGAACTAATCATAAAAAGGTGCTACTGGTAAAAGATTATAACTTAGGCACACCTTATCCATGATGAATGATAAAACATTCCCCACTTTACTCATCCTGAGTCGTCAAAGAGATTTGAAACAAATGATATCTTAATATATAGGTTGCCTTACCTATTTAAGCATTCTATGATGGTGATGACTTTTAACTCTCTACAATCTTTAAATTCAATTAGGATGGTGTCAACACAAGGATATCTTAATTGCACATTCTTGAATGTTACATTCATTATGACCCAAATAATTCCATTACTATTTTAATAAACTTAACATCACGTTCAAAGAGTTAGCATGTTCAGATGACTCACATTTGCTTATCTCCTTCATACATGCTACAACATGATGGTTGCCGTCCCACTCATAAAACATATCCTTTGCCGAGAATGCCCACTCTGTATCCTTGATCTAATCCTCAAACTCTTTGCCGTATGTCATTCCATCTATTACTTTCATCCTGTGATACTTCTCTAATTATAGGATTATGAGATGAGGAGATGGAGCATATGAATCTGCACCTATCAGAGGTAACATAACCATTTGTATAGAATTACCTTGCAAGCTTCTTGTACCTAAACTACACTCTCCTTATAGAGGGGTTAGCCTGAAAATATTCATAGGAATGCATTTAGAAAACATGGGTTAATTCTTAATCATAAAGAGGAATCATGAACATATTTGACTCTTGGAATACGTCTAGAATCTCGAGAAATAGAATCTTGAGTACAATGAGAAAAGGGATTTCCCAGAAAAACACAAGAAACACGCTTAGTTGGATGAATGTAAATACTTGTGATGACTGACTTATTTGTAGATTCTCGGGGAAAGGAATCTGGAATTCTTGAAAGGATCGAGGATCCAAAAGTGAATGGAAATTTAGATTTAATAGAATCGAGTCTAGAAAAGGTTACCTTTAACAGAGCCAAGTAATGGCCGAGACTTAGAAAGTTTTGTTAGTAATGAAAAAGTAGAGTAACTGTACTTTTAACCTGGTTGATTATGGAACAAGAGATTCTAATATCTAGATCAAGGAAAGTTGATAATCAAACCTGATTCGCTCAAAGCAAAAAGAGACCATCTTGTTTGTGGAAATTTGATTGAGGGTAGAATGATGTCGAGTGATGTGGAGAGATGTGTAGTGATGTGTGGAATAATGTGGGTGATGTGGAGTGATGTGTGGAAGGATGTAGAATGTGTAAATTAATGTTTAAATTGACGTGGAATGTGTGAATTGATGTGGAATGTGTGGATTGATGTGGATTAATGTTGAATGATGTGGAGTGATGTGGAGTGATGTGGAGTTATGTATGTTGATGTGAGTTGATGTGGAGTTATGTAGGTTGATGTGAGTTGATGTGGATTAATGTGGAATAATGTGGAGTAATGTGGAGTGATGTGGAAGGATGTGGAAGGATGTGGATTGATGTAGATTGATGTAAGATGATGTGGATTGATGTGTGGATCGATGTGGATTGATGTGGATTGATGTGAATGAATGTGGAAATGATATGGAATGATGTGAATGAATGTGGAAATGATGTGGGATGATGTGAAATTGATGTGGGATGATGTGAAATGAATGTAGGATGATGTGAATGAATGTGGAAATGATGTGGGATGACGTGAATGAATGTGAAAATGATGTGGGATGATGTGAATGAATGTGAAAATGATGTGGGATGATGTGAATGAATGTGGAATGATGTGGGGTGATGTAAATTGATGTTGAATGATGTGGAATAATGTCAAAAGATAAGGGATAATGAGGAATAATGTGAAATAATGGAATAATATGGAAAGATAGGAATTTTGTTTGGAAACTGTATTTGCATATGAAAGCTGTTTTTAAAGATTGTTTTACGTCAAGAATGTTGGGATAGCATTTTGACTATCTTATGGAATGAGGTCATGGGGACCTACGTGGAAAATGTTTCAATAGGTGACGGAGAGTCAAAGAAGGACGTCTCGTATGGCAAGATCGGCCGAGGTATTGACTAGCCTCGGTTCAGTTAAAATGGTAAGCTTCCGGTATGGTGGATAAGGGTCCAAGGAAGTGGCCTATGAGTGAAGCGCTAGGTCACCTATACGAAGGAGCCTAGAGGGTGATGACCATATGGTGCTCGGGCTCTGGGTCGCCCAGGACACCCATGCGTGTGCGACGAGGAACAAAAATGAGTTGGAGTTGTTTTCTGAACACGAGCATGGATCTGGTTGATTGGCCTTGCTGGTCTTCAACGGATGAGTTCATGGCTCTTTTACATGGATCTCGTTGGTTGATCTAGCTGATCTTCAATGGAGAGTCCATATGGATTTTATGAGATTATACTTTTGGGTACTATGGGCTAGGAACTATTAAAAAGGCCCCTGAGCAAAGTGCTAGGTGAGCCTAGAGGGACTGACCAGGTGGTGAGCATTCTGGTTGCCGATGATGCCATAGGTACGCTGAGGAAGGAATGACTGGAAGTTGGATTTTTTGGTTGGAAAGTGGAAAAGTTGAAAATTGAAACTGGAACTAGAATACTGAGGAATATGATGGAAACACTGTGGTTTTATTGCAATGCTATTTTTGGAAATAGCTGAGTCTAAGAAAAAAGCAATTTCATATTGGGTACGTAAGTGGTGTGTCTATTTAATTTTTTGTATGAGTGCCGGCTAGGGGGCCTAGGAACTCTTTTCCCTAGTACCCGAGACAAAACGTAGCCAAACTTTTATAATTGGATCCTATCAATACAGTGGTTGGGCGGTTGGCTAACCCATGGGATTGGATGGGGTAGGGTGGATAGATGGATTCCTATAATAAAATTCAATTCCATTCAAGTTACGATAGTTGAAGTAAATCATAGGATAATTCTTGTTCTATGGAAAAGAATCAATGGTTGTGCCTCGTTTTGATGGGGGAAAAAGTGTTGGTCTCTATGAACCAAGTGTAAGTTCCTCCTTGGATTCGGCCATGTGACCCATCGTTGGTCAGAATACAACAGATAGTTAAGGCTCTTGACTATGTTAGAAGATTTTCCTAGAGGAATCACCTATGCTTTTTGGGCGAGGAAAGTTCATGAGGGGGAATCCCCATATTGAGGTGTCAAAAATTCATTTTTTTAATATTTCCTTTGGTCCTTAGTCCACTCTTCATCTTATGTGAGTATTTTCTCATTTTTGGGGGGTTTTTCTTTATTTCTTCAATTTATCTCCTCCCTACATTTGGATTAATCTGATTGGTCTCTCAGAACCTTAATCTAAAATTTTCAAAAAATCTGGACCCTTAGACAAAGGTCTTTTTAGCAGATTATAATTTATTTCTAATGCACCTTAGGAAATTCTTTTTAAACTTCTGTTTCAGGGGAATTTATTTTAATAAGAAAGGATATTTTTCCATCCAAAGATATCTAAAAATTGAGTTACCTCTCTCTAGAACATTTTCTCTCTCTAGGCCAAAACAAGTAGAAACAAGATCTTTTATTATTCTGAAAAGGGGATTGATTACAGGGAAAGATATTGGACATCCTGCAGGGCTGGGGAGGAATCTTACATTCTCTCCCACTTAAAAAAACACGACATGTCCTCATCTCGCAAACTGGGGGTAATCCCGTATCAGTTCAGCTTCTTTCTCCCAGGTGGTGTCTTCAAAAGGATAGAACTTCCATTTGACTAAGAATTCTCTCAGAATTCTGTTCTTGGGAACATTTTCTCGAACATCAAGGATTTCTTCAGGTTGGAGTTCCATTAACCCTTGGGTTAAAGAAGTTAAGAGTTCATCAACAACAATAAGCACATGATTCGGGGTCGGTACATACTTCTTAAGGCTGACATGAAATACATTATGTACTTTGAGATGAGGAGGCAGAAGAAGTTCATAGGCTAAGTCACCTACTTTCTTTGAGGGGGAATCCCCATATTGAGGTTACTCTATACAGAGGCAGATGGCTGAGCTGGATTCCTCCTGGGATTGCCCTCGTTTTGACGAGACAGACCTTGATTTGACTGATAGGAAGGGACTGGTCTCTGCATTCTAGGTCCTTGACTTCCCTGCCCTCTTGACATGGTAGGAGTCGGGCAATCTTTAAGCTGGTGTCCAAAACCCTGACATCCAAAACATCTGTTTTCACTTCTAAGCTTCTCCCTCTGAGTCCTTTGAAAAACGTGGGGCTCCTGAAAAAGTGTTCTGAAGGAAGGGTCTTCCTTCACTTCTATGCCTTGCGATCCTATGCATATCCAACAAACACACACTTTTCTACCTTAGGATCCAACTTCCTCCTTCTCTCGTCAGGCACATGTACATAAGCTATGCAACCAAACACTTTGAGGTGTCCAATGTCTGGCCTAAAACCTGTAAGCCGCATCTCTGGCGTACTTCCATGTATGGCTGCCATGGGTGTCTTATTAAGTATATACACCGCAGTAGCACACGCTTCTACCCAATAATAATCTGGCATGCTCTTTTCATTGAGCATTGCCCTGGCAACTTCACAAATGACTCTATTCTTTCTCTCAGCAACACCATTTTGCTGAGGTGTATACCTGCAAGTTAACTGCCTTCTTATGCCATGCTTTCTAAGGAGGTCTTGTGCTACGGCTTGGGCAAGGGAGAGTTCATTGAGGGCCCACTGCTCGGCCTCCTGTGTGCTACCTATAGCTGGCTTTGGATCTCTAAAAGGGAGGATAGGGTGCTTGCCAATACTTTCTCTTTTTCATCCAGGGCCTATTGGAGGTGGATATTGTTGAGGGTGGCAGCATAGAGAGCCTTTGCATTTTGGTGTTCCTATGCCCTCACAAGCAACATCTGTTGTTGTGCCATTGTTGCTATCTCCTTTGCCAATAGATACAATCCATCATTTGAGTGATAAGTTCACAAGACATGTGGAAGAAGACCTAGGCAAAGTCTGGCACTTCCCCATGTGATGCATGGACACTCTCAGAGTAGTCTTCATGTGATCTAAAACTTCTAGTGCATGCCCCCAACGGAGGGTTTCCACATTATTCATGTGTGAAGAGGTTGGAGTAGAGGGGTCAGTGTCTGAGTAATGAGGAGGGAAAGTAGAGGAGCTTGCAGGGGGTGGGGTTTCATATAAATGCTGGTCACAAAATGCTTTTCTCTGGGCTTCCTCCTTAGTAGCTTCAACAGCAATCTCTTCAGTGTTCGGGTCCTTGCTGGATTAGGGGTGGGATTTTCTCTTGCTACTTTGGTTCTGGGTGGTGATGGCGCTTTGGAGGTGGAGAGGTGGGAGAGGATTGGGGTGGAGGGAGAGATATTGGCACAACATCGGGCTCTATCAGCAACTAAATTTGGGGAGTTCCTCCCATCCAGTGGCATGGTATAGTACCTTGGTTAATAGGGATGTGGCTGCGAGCATTCCTTGGGGATTAGAACAAATAGGATGCATCTCCCTATCCAGATATTTTGCCTAGTTCACGGGCATACCCTGTTGGTGGACTCTTGGCAATGTGGAGAGGCTACACTTGCTGAACCTATCTGTCCACCGGGCTATGAGAAACAATGATATGGCCCTGGCTAGCATTAAAAGCTCCTCTTTTATGATGTTGCCCCATTCCATTCCATCCTTGGTGGTGGAGCCTTGGAAGATGCAGCATGCCAATTTGTTGTTGGCATTAGTGAGTTGCACACAAGGCTATTCTATCTTGGGGAGGTGGGGGGCATCTCAGACCACATCAAGAATGAGGTGCACTGCTTGGGTCTAACTTATGGCATCCAACACCTATCCAATTGTGTCATGTGCATTGTAAGTCTCTGTGAAGTAGAGACAATTGAAAAGGTATGAGCCCCAAGTTAGCAGCCCACCGAGCCCAGGCAGGCAACTATGGTTGGATCGGCAATAACTCGATAACAGGGCCTTGTGTGCGAAAGGAGGTTGTGCTCCACCTTATGATTTTTCCTCGTCAAGTTGTGGATAGTGTGTCCCCGCTAATGTGCTTCATTAAGTTCTCTCTGAGGTGTGATATCTATGTGGGATGGCGTCCATACTCCTCAAAGATTCCCTCTACTGGGCATTTCTTTTTCTAGGTGGTGTGCTTGTGGACCTCCAGGTAGGAGTCAAAGGTCTTTTCCATGGAGTGAAGGACAGGGGATAGGAAGTGCAATCTTAGGAAATGTTTTTGCAAGAGTTTGGTTAGGTTGAGAGTAGAAAGTGAGGAAAAGGGAGTGGTGGGCCCATATTTAAGTTTTCAAAAGGACATGGCCATGGCAGAATTTGGTATAGGCATGGCAACTCTAGGGTACAGGAGTATGCGTCTGAATTGGTACGGGCATGGCAAAGTTGGTACGACCATGGAAGTTGAGGTTGAGGTTGGTACGGTCATGGAAGAATTTGCTACAAGCGTGGTAACTCGGGTACGAGCGTACGCTTCTAAAATGGTACGGTGTGGAAAAGCTGGTACAGTCATGGCTTCCTTTAGTAGTACGACCGTGGCATGGAGGTGGTACAACTGTGCCTTCTGTTTGGTACGGTCATGGCAAAGTTGAATGAGAATGGTGCGGCCTCTGTGGCTTCTGTCTTCTGTTTGCAACTATGTGGCAAGATTTGTTTTTTGTGGGTACCTTGCAAACATGTCTTGTACCCTCGGGCTATGTAGCCAACACCCCATTGTGGTTTTGTACTGACTCTGTGCCTAGTTCGACAAATGGAGAAGATGGTTCCAATTGGGTGATGGCAAAGTTGGTATATCCTTAGGGATTTCAGACACTTGTAAACGAGGGAGTAGCTGAGAATGTAGAGGTTAAGGGAGTAGTGGGAGTACTCCGAGATAGCCTAATAATGATGGGTGGGGGAGGAGTTAAATTTGAAGGTACTTCTATTGGGGGACAAGGGGTTGTGTGAAGTTTTTTCTTCCCTTTATCCTATGTAGTTTTAGTGGTGGAGGCCACTTTGGGATTCCATTGGAAGGTTGGTAACTGCAAAATGACAAGAGTAGGGATTTTGTACCTTGGTGATTTGGGGACCCAAATTTGGTGATTGCCCTCATAGTAATGGTGAGCCTGAAGCAGTAGAGGTTTTGGAATCCACTTGTAATTTATTGTTAGGCAAGGCTGAGGGTGTGAGCAAGGATGGTTTGGCCTTGTGGAGCATTTGGGTCGACGATTGTCATGTACCTTGTGGGATTGGGGTTGTCGAATTGGTTGCCTTTGAGACAGACGAGGAGCGTGTGTTACTAGTATATGAGTATGGGAAGTGGCTCGGTGGGGGATCCACAGAGTGGTAGTGCCTTCATAATACCCTTGGGATGTGAGAAGCCTTTTAGCTCTACCACTATCAAGAGTGCTTGCCCTATGTGCATTGGTTAGAGTTGTTAGTAGGGTTAGTGTTGTTAGTTTTGTGGGGGTCAGTATAGTGGTGGTGGAATTTGAGAGTTTGGATTGGGGTAGTGGACTGTCCAGAGTGGGGAGTAGCCTCTTTTTGAGTGGTATGGATTGGTGTGAATTGGAGGGTGGAATAACGGTGGTGGTGAGGGGAGGAGTATCTTCTTGGCAGCATGAGGGAGCAGTGGGCACACGGATTCTTCTTTCATCATCATTAGGACTATAACTTGGTCGGAGGCTAGTTGTAGGGTGGTCATCCTTACATCCTAGTTGATGTTACACCGGTTGTGTCCCATCCAACCTCTTCCGAGAAGAATCTCCTCACACATGGTTCCTGTAGGCATCACATAAAACTTCCCTTCCAAGGGATTCTTTCCAATGTGGAATAAGATTCTGATTGTGCCAAGACAGTGAACTTCTTGAGAGGCCACTATTGTGCCAAGACAGTGAACTTCTTGAGAGGCCACTATTGTGACCGTGGCACGAGTCTCTTTTAATGGGGGTTTCTCGAGGGAAGGCCATGTGTCATAAGACATTAAGTGGTAATTAGCCCCTGTATCTATAAGAGATAATTTTTGGGTGAAGCTTGTCGGGGTGGTCATTCCTAACCATAACCGATCAGGCTTCACCTCCCAATCTTCTTCTTCAAGGTCTACAACTTGGACCATGTTGACCAACAATGTTTTTCCCCTGAAAAAGTTTGTCTTGCCTCTCTTTAGCCTCGTATTGGGCTACTTGTTTCATTTCTTTGTGTTTTTTTTTTTCCTTGTTTTTTGTAATGAATGGCCCTGAGGGTGGTTTTGGTTAGCGGGTCATAGTAGAATTTTAATTTGCTTTACCATTGAAATATCCTACCATCTTGATGTTGTTGAGTGTCTCTATGTGCACTGCGCCTTGTAGGGTTATCTTAGTGACTAGGAAAGGTCTTAATCCTCTGAACTTGAGTTTTTTTTAATGGGTTTTTGTGCTAAAGAGGAGGACCATGTCACCCTCATTATTTGTTTGTCCTTTAGCTGGTCATCAAACCATTTTTTATGCCTCAGTTTTTCTACAATCATGCTATAAACAACGAGGAGACATGTTTCATCTAGCTTTTCAAGCTTAAATAGACGACAACCTAGCATGCTATTCTTAAACTCAGGACCAAGAACTCTATTAGCATGACCGCTTTAGTACCATATGTCAAACTTAAGGGTGTTGCATTGGTAGCAGCCTTGTAGGATGTTCGATAGGCCCAGAGTGCTTCCAAAATTTTTTTCCCCAATCGTTGCCGCCCGCTGGCTTCAACCGTTTTGGTGAGAATGGCACATTGAACTTTATTTGTCCTTTCTTCTTGGCCATTAGCTTGGGGTTAATATGGGGAAGATTTCTTGTGAGTGACAAGGAACTCTTGTAATAAAGAGGAATTGGATTACCTCATTAATAAAGTGTGTGCCATTGTCACGCGCTCACAATCTCAAGAGGGCATCCGAAGCGAGTGATTACTGACTCATACAAGAATTTTACAGTAGAATCCACATCAGCTTTATGGGTAGCCCTTGCTTTGACCGATTCTTTGCAATGGTCCATGGTTGCGATGATATATCGATCTTGATTATATCTAGCCATGGGACTAATGGGTCCAATGAAATCAATGCCCCACTTTTTCAATGGTTGCAAAGACACAACGGAGTTCAGGGGCATACTGTCCTTAAAGCGGGGAATCACCGCTCGTTGGCATTCATCGCACTGCTTGACATATTCTGTTGTGGCGACGACCATTAAGGTGGGCCACCATAGCCCTGCTGTGAGGACTTTGCATGCAGTGATATCTAATGCAAAGTGGCCCCCCAGCACAAGCAAATTGAACCTATTCTAAAAGGAAGACACATTCGTCTTCTTGGACACAACGTTTGATAATTTTGTCTTTCCCCTACCTGTAGAGTTGGCCTACAAGTTGGTAGGGTTCCACCTGTTTAATGAGGCACTGTGTACGGTCCTTGTTGAGGAGGAGGTCAAGTGGTAAGCCATTGGCTACAAAGTGTGCAACCGCCTCTCCCCATTCCAAAATAAAACATAATTGGAACAAGGCGGTGTCTGGTAAATCTTCATCAACTCCCATCGGTGGCTCGCCACCATTGGGGATGCGTGACATATGGTCTGTGAAGACATGCTGTGAGTCCTTCTGCACTATGACAGTGAAGTCAAAATCAAGCAAGATCAGCAAACCATATGGTGATTCTTCCTCTTGTGCATAGCTTATTTACTAGATATAGAAGAGGTTAATGGTCTATAAAGTTTTACCCAGAAGATAATGGCAAAAACTCTTAACCATGTAAACCATGGCCAACCCTTCCCTCTCAGTTGTGGTATAATTTTGTTCTACCTCGTTTAGTTGGCTAGCAAAGTTGATAGGGAATTCCATCTGTACAAGGTTTATTAATAAGAAACTATGAGTAATTTTAATAATATGAGATATTTTGGGTATAATGATTCCATTTTGACACATATGTAAGGAAGGGGAGTCCCTTCAATTCTCACATAAGATGAAGAGTTGAATATGTACAAGGTTTATTAGTAAGAAACTATGAGTGATATTAAAAACATGAGATATTTTGGGTATAATGATTCCATTTTGACACATATGTAAGGAAGGGGAGTCCCTTCAATTCTCACATAAGATGAAGAGTTGAAAATGTACAAGGTTTATTAGTAAAAAACTATGAGTAATATCAAAATATGAGATATTTTGAGTATAATGATTCTATTTTTTGACACATATGTAAGGAAGGGGAGGGCCTTCAATGAGGCGCCTACTTCACATGGGCAAATTGAGTTTTTTATCATCAAAAATTGAGATATTTCATCTCTCCTCTCTCCTCATTCAAGTCTAGTTCCAAAAAGTTAGCTTAACTGACCTAAAAATGGTCAAAAATTGACCAAACTGACTTGGAAAATTCTAGAATCAGTTTGTTTGGTTAGGAGCTCAAATTTTTCTATAAATAGAAGCCTCCCCCTTATTGAAAATATATAGTCTTTAAGGCATTGTTACTCTATTTCACCCAAGCCAAGAACTATGAATTTATTAATAATTCATTAGTTTTTGACATTTCCCTCTTCCAAAGATTGGTTGGCCACTCTTGTCCAAACAAGAGTCGAATCCTCAAACCATCAAGCCAAAGGAAAGCTTTCAAAGTCATTAGTAAGTTAACACCATATTGGGGAATATGGAAATTTCCCACAAGTTTGGGACACGTGGTCAAAAGTTTGGATTAACCATAACTTGAACACCACTAATCCAAAATGAGCGCTTTATAGCTCTTTAGATTCCATTTTTCAAGCGCTTTCCAACGATAGGTCATATGATAGGGTTTTGAGAAACTTACAAACATGTTATCCATGTCCCCTTTTTTAAGTATTCAAAAATGGGAATTGGGAAATTCCCAAATTCACTAATATGGTGTTAGTTGGTGATTCTTCTTTTCACTTATTTTATGATTTTTATGGCTTTAATGGTTCTTATGTTTTATGTCTTCTCTAAAAATGTTATACCTCATTATAAAAAGGTATTTCCCTCTCTTTTCTAACAAAACCAACCATTCTCTATCCTAGGTGAATGGTTAATTGATTAATGTCAAGTTTTTATAATGATTATTTTATTATAAAAGTGTTACTTTTAGCATAATTGAATTTCATGCATAGAGGTATGCATAAAAGATGAATATTTTATTATAAAAGTGTTACTTTTAGCATAATTGAATTTCATGCAGAGGTATGCATAAAAGATGAATATTTTATTATAAAAGTGTTACTTTTAGCATAATTGAATTTCATGCATAGAGGTATGCATAAAAGATGAATATTTTATTATAAAAGTGTTACTTTTAGCATAATTAAATTTCATGCATAGAGGTATGCATAAAAGATGAATATTTTTTTATAAAAGTGTTACTTTTAGCATGATTGAAATTCATAGAGGTATGGAAAAAAAAAATTTATTATAAAACTATAAAGAAAAAAATAATTATTTTATTATAAAAATGTTACTTTTATCATATTGAATTTCATGCATAGAGGTGAAAAAAAATAAATTATTATTTTATTATAAAAATGTTACAGAAAAAAAATGATTATTTTATTGTAAAAGTGTTACTTTTATCACATTTGAATTTTATACATAAGAGGATGCATAAAAGATTGATTTTAATTCAAAAGTGTCATTCTCATCTAAATTGAATTTATGCATAAGAAGATGCATAAAAGATTGATTTTAATTGAAAAGTGTCATTCTCATCTAAAGTGAATTTATGCATAGGAAGATGCATAAAAGATTGAATTTTAATTCAAAGTGTCATTCTCATTTAAAATGAATTTATGCATAGGAAGATGCATAAAAGATTGATTTTTATTTCAAAAGTGTTAGTCTCCTTAAATGGAATTTATGCATAATTAGATGCGTAAAGAAATCTTATATCAATATAAGAATTCCCTTGTATTCTATAAATAGATATGGGAAGGAATAGGATGTGATAAGAGATGTGATGAGATGGGAAGGGATAGGATGTGATAAGAGATGTGATGAGATGTGATAAGATACTTATGAGATGAGTTAGGATGTGATAAGATGAGTTAAGATGTGATAAGATAATATGGGATGACTTAGGATGTGATAAGATGAGTTAAGATGTGATAAGATGTGTATGGGATGAGGTAAGAAGTGTATGCGATAAGATGTGTATAGGATGAGGTAAGAAGTGTATGTGATGGGATAAGATGTATATGAGATGAGTTAGGATGTGATAAGATGAGTTAGGATGTGATAAGAGGTGTATGAGATGTGATAAGAGGTGTATGAGATGTGATAAGATGTGATAAGATGCATATGAGATGAGTTAGGATGTGATAAGATGAGTTAAGATATGATAAGATGTGTATGGGATGAGGTAAGAAGTGTATGTGATGGGATAAGATGTATATGGTTGTGATAAGGCAAGAATGGATGTGATGTAAAAGAATAGATGTGAAGGCGTATGGGATTATATGAATGGGAATGTGGAAATGAAGGTATAAATGTGAATGTGGATGTAGAGGTAGATGTATGGGTGTGAATGAGAATGTGGATGTGGATGTATACATGTAGACGTAGAAGTATGGATGTGAATGATAATGTGGATGTGGATGTATACATGGAGGTGTGGATGTATGCATGTAGATGTAGATGTATGGATGTGAATGTGAATGTGGATGTGGATGTATGCATGTAGATGTAGATGTATGGATGTGAATGTGAATGTGGATGTGGATGTATGCATGGAGATGTGGATGTATGCATATGTGTGAATGCGGATCTGGATGTATGTATGTGGATGTAGGATTGGAGGTATGATGTGGATGTACGAACATGGAGGTGAATGTAGAATAATGAACGTGAATGCGTATGGAAAATAATGTGTCGTCGATATGAGTAAATGGATGAAAATGAGTACACATTGAATGGATTGTGGAATAAGTAATGTGGATTGAGGAGGTATAATATGAAAAGATGGAGTTCGATATAGAAACTGTATTTTGTGACCTGTTTGTAAATGACTGTTTTATGTCAAGAATGCTGGGGAAGCATTTTGACCATCTTGTGGGATTAAGGTCATGGAGACCTAACTGATAAAGTTGCAATTGCTGACGGAGAGTCAATGGAGGACGTCTCGCGTAGCAAGGTCGGCCGAGGTCTTGACCAGCCTCAGTTCGATTTAAATGGTGAGCTTCCGGTACGGTAGGTGAGGGACCAAAGAAGCGGCCTATGAGTGAAGCGCTAGGTCACCTGCGAAGAATCCTAGAGGGTGCTAACCATACGGTGCTCGGGCTCTGGGTCGCCGAAGATACCCACACGTGCGTCGTGGAAGATATTGGAACAAGAGTAAGAATTGTTTTCTGAAATCGGGCATGGATCTAGTTGACTGACCTTGCTGGTCCTCAAAAACGGATGAGTCCATGGCTCTTTTATATGGATCTGTTGGTTGATCTTGCTGATCTTCAACAAGGATTCCATCTTGATTTTATATGTGAAAATATTGTCGGGTACTATGAGCTAGGAACTATTGAAAAGGCCCCTGAGTGAACAGGTGGTGAGCGTTCTGGTTGCCAATGATGCTATAAGTACCCCGATGAATGAATGACTGGAAATAAGGATTCAACCAGAGACTTTGAGGATTGTCATCAGTGACATAATGGTTTTATTAAAGGACTGTTTTAAAGTCAGCTGATACTGAGAAAAAGGCAATTTCATATTGGGTGTGTAAGTGGTGTGACTAGTTTTATGTTTGCATGAACTTCCGGCTAGGGGGCCTTGGAACTCTTTTCCTTGGTACCCGGGACAAAACCTAACCAAATTCCTAATTGGATCCCATCACTACAGTGGTTGGGCGGTTGGCTAACCCATGGGACTGGATGGGGTTAGGCTGGACTGATGGATCCGTAAACCGAGACTCAATTTCTGTTATTACGATAGATAAAGTAAATCCCGGATAATAATTGTTCTATGGATAGGAATCAACGGCTGTGCCTCTTGATGGGGAAAAAAGCGTTGATCCCAATGATCCAAGTGCAAGTTTCTTCCTTGATCTGACCGAGTACCTTTATAGGTGCAGTCGGATCAGTTTGATCAGTAATGGTCTTGACCACGTTAGAGTAAAAAGTTATCCTGGTGGAATCGTTCGTGCTTTCCAGATAAAGGAAGTTTTTTCGGGTTCGGTTTTGGAAAAACCAACGGATTAGTCTCTTGTCCGGATGTCCATGGACGAGGCCCTGAATGTGGGACCCTGTCCCGCGCGAGAAGTGCTACTTCCGTTGCTAGTATCCCGAATCCGTTGCTCGGTGGGAACAGGGATCTCACAGAGACTCTCGCCCCCTCCGAGGATGCTGGTGGCAGAAGTAGTGTCAGCCTTTCGCGCGGGGTAGGGATCCACACTCGGGGCCTCATCCGCAGATGTTCGAACAAGAGACTAGCCCGGCGGTTCCTCCGAAACCAAACCCATAAAAACTTTCCTCGCCCAAAAGGCATGGGCGATTCCACCAGGAAAAATTATCTAACGGGAGAATTGAGGAAGAGACTTGCACTTGGTCCATATAATCACCACTTTTCCCCCCCTTTTGTGAGGCATAGCCGCTGATTCCCTCCCACAGAACAAGGTCTTCCTAGGACTTAATCTAATTAACGTAACTTAATTGTAACTATTTGTATCGTAGTAGGAATCCCTCGATCCAGCCTGGCCCATGGGTTAGCCAACCACCCAACCACTGTATTGGTGTGGGATTCCTTTATAAAAATTTGGTTATGTTTTGCTTGAGTACTGAGGAAAAGAGTTCCCAGGCCCCCTGGTCGGCGCTTCAAGCAAAATTTAAGGTAGGCATACCACTTATACACCCAATATGAAATTGCCATTATAACAGATTCGGCTGTCTTAAAACAATCTTTCAATGAAATCATAGTATTACTGATCATAATCCTCCAAAAATATTGAGTCCATTGTTTTACAAAGATTTATCATCTCGACTCTCCGTTGGAGACCAGCTGGTTAACAATCAAGATCCAATATCAAAATTCAGTTCAGAAAAGTAATTCCCTTTAGTTTATCAGTATCTTCCTCGACGTTCGCGTGGGTGTCCTAGCAACTGTGAGCCCATGCATCACCTGGTCAAAACCCTCTAGGATCCTACTTAGGTGTCCTAGCACTTCACTTAGGGACCTCTTCATCAGTCCTTGCCCATCGTAACCGGAAGCACACCATTTTAACCATACCAAGGCTAATCAAGACCTCGGCAGGCTTTGCCGTGAGCGACGTCCCTCGACGGCTCCCCGGTAGTAGCTGTTGTAACGAGTCTCTCCTTAGTTAAATCATAAACCAAATGCTTCCTCCAACATTCTGGCATAAAATAGTCCTTTAAAAAAATAGAGGTTCTATGCAAGTAGAATTCCCGGTTTGAGTTCCACAAAAGCCTTTTTCCATAATCGAGATTTTCTTAATGAGAATCATTAATCTCACATCAAGGTAATCTACCCATCATTTGACTGAATTTCCAACTTTATTCTTGGTGATTACGGTTAAGGGAAAACTAATCTAATTCAACGGTAATCTATTCTTTGTGTCAAGATTTAGAATTGGTCTCAAGGTTTTTGCTTGACTCAGATTCGAGAGATGGGCAAGTAATTTACTAGCCGCCATTCTCACAGTCGTGGTCTAACCAACATTATTTGGTTTACTTCTAACTTTGATTCCTAAGGATTTTATTCAGATAAAAATCTACTGAACTTCTAATCGTAAGGAAAATTCTAACTTATGAATTTCATTCCTTCTTAACCACAATAGATTAAGAAATAGTTCTATACGATAATATCGAGATTTTATAAAAATACTCTTCTTCCACTAATCCAATTTGGTGATTTAACCACATAAAAATATCTAAGAATATTCTTTTCACCAATTTAATCAATAATATACCCTAATTTTCTAGGTGGAATTATAGTGAAATTCCTCTTTTGTCATCAAAATTAATTTAAACCTTTTTCTACTTAAAATACCATGAAAATTTCTCTTTTTAATTAAATACAAATATCCATTTTTTTGAATATGCCAAAAAATTCCTCTTTTGCATTTAAATGATTGAATTTCGAATGTCATGGGAATTCCTCTTTTATCATTAAAAAAAAATTCTTATGCATAAAATAAATTTATCAAAAATTCTTCTTTTTAAATTAAATAAAAATATCCATTATTTTGAATATGCCAAAATTCCTCTTTTTGCAATGATTGAATTCCAAATGTCATGCGAATTCCTATTTTATCATTTAAAAATTCTTATGCATAAATTTTTTTAAATCAAAAATTCATATTTATAAATTAAATAAAAATATCCATTATTTTGAATATGCCAAAAATTCCTCTTTTTGCATTTAAATGATTTAATTCCAAATGTTATGGGAATTCCTCTTTTATCATTTAAAAAATTTTATGCATAAAATAAATTTATTAACAATTTCTCTTTTTAAATTAAATAAAATATCCATTATTGTGAATATGCCAAAAATTCCTCTTTTTGCATTTAAATGATTGAATTCCGAATGCTATGGGAATTCCTCTTTTATCATTTAAAAATTCTTATGCATAAAATAAATTTACCACTCTACCCGTGCCACTAGCAGTCCATCTAGGTGATAATAGCATCTATTATGCTCAAGGCTTTGGAGATGTCAACATTCTTCTCCCACCTTCAAGTGTTTGGTGCTCCTATCCCACCACAACACTGGTGACAAGCTCGACCCTCACGCTCATCGCATGATCTTTGTTGGGTATGGAGACCGATTTCCTGTCAAGGTTTATCGCCTGTATAATCCCAATTCCCGCAAGTTTCACCTCATCACGAGCATCACCTTCCATGAGTTGGCACTCCTAACACGTGATGAAAGCGTCACAGTCAATGTTAGTTCACCTACTAACAAAACCAACAACCATCTTTTGGGAAGATGAACATCTTTCTTTAAATCTCGAGTTAGAAACCTTACCTCTCTATCCTTCTCCTCAGTTGCATCATGGTCCTCCTGTCGCTTCCACCCAACCCAGCACCACTTATGCTGCTGCTTAGCCTATAAGAATGGATCATTCTCATAACCTTTATAATATCAGTGTTCACAGAAAACACACAAAGAACTCGCAAAAGTAAAATTTGTAATTTTTGAAAGTTTATGTAATTTGGGAAATAAAATTAATTTACCTACATAATACGAAAGCCACGGTTTTTGATATTACTAAATGTGATGCAAATAATTAACAAGAAAGTTTTCAAAAGTTCAGTTATCTAGGTATAAAAGTTATACATGGTGCAAATAATTCACTAGAAGGCTTTATAAGGTTAAGTTCATCTCTTTAAGAATTGCACTCGGGCCTAATAAGAGAAGGACATGTGTAATATTGGTGCATATTACCACTATATAACAACAAGTCAACTTGGATACCATCACCTATGGAATATTTTATTCATTTTGGAAGTTGCAAGTTCCCTCCAGTAGGTTACACATTTTATTTTTTTGTTGATGCATATTCACTCTAAGTTATTAATTTTTTAAAAAAAATTGATGCATGTTTTTATAACCTTAGATAAGCTAATGGTTGTAGCTTTAGTAACAAGGAATAAGTTTAGAAAAGATAGTGCTTCTAGCTTTAGTAAGATAAATTATTATTTTAAATTATTGCAAGATAAATTATTGTAATGTTACGTATGCTCCATGCAAAATACGAAATCCAAAATTAAATGAAATGACTCGTGTAAAATGGGAATAAAAATGAGCTGCCAAAATCGGAATTAAAACAACATAGCATGTATACTAATATACATGTGTCAATTTTGAAAATAACTAGACAATGAATTTGCAAGACTTATACATGTTATTTATTATAAAAGCTTGTAAACACAAGCGGTGTAATTACATATGGGAAAAAGCAACGCATGAAACTAAACAAAACAGGCTTCTTCTTCTGTCAAACCAACAAACTTGCGAATTTCTGGAGAGAGCGGTACAAATTCATCACCATCTACAATAGCGTTTTTTTATTTATATGCTCTCTCCCATACAGATAGGTAAGATGTACTGTAGTCATGTGGTGATTGTGGCTGTTGATCATAAAAACTATTGGATTTGATCGACTTCCCGGTTGAGTATTGCTGTTGTCTTGGTTGAGTACTTGCTAGGAGGAGTATCGACAAACAAAATCTCTTCTATATCGATGCATTGAGTTAGGTGCTGGAGTTTCATCACTTTCCAGACTGCTGTCTGCAGATCTTTTTTTACTTATACCCAACCCTATTTTTGGAATATTCCACGAGGTTGATAGCGGGTAGTACTTTCCAGTACGAATCATTTTTAGAAGAGTGCTTGGTAAAGATGTGCCAATTTTATTAGCTATATAATTATCAATGTAGACATATGCTCTTTCAGAAAGATTGATAGGTGATAAGCACACTTTATTCTTCAAGTCAGCCTGGCTATATAACGCATACAGCTATCACCCTCTAGTAATTTACTCTGCAGATATGTTGTGTGAGAAAAATTTAAAGTGTGGTTTGTGCAAATCTTTCATGCGATAACTGTTGAGAGATGTAATCACGGTGTTGTGTGTATGTGGGAAAGCACCCTAGAGGTGCAAGATATTGTGGTGAGATAGGAATGCCACATGTAATATTGAATGGTGTGTGAGTGTTGACCAAAAGAGTGGAAAAGGGAGTGCCACATGGATGATGATGTGTAAAGTGGGATAAGGCTAGAGGGCCTATATCATTGTATGGTTCATTGTGATATGCAATAGAATAGAGCTAAGTGTTGAGTGTGCAATCTCTCTCTCTCTCTCTCTCTTATGGAGTTTTTAGTGTGGTTTAATCCACCTTAATTATGTTGCTTAATCTATGTCCTTCACCATGATCAATCCCATTTTTAGATTGTTAACATGGTGTCAGAGCAGCCAACTTGGGCTCTTAGTGTCATGGTGGATATTTATGTATAGTTTTTCTTGGTTATGTGTTCATATGATTAAGCATTATTTTTAGTTATTATATTAAAAAAAATTATGCACTCATATTATCATTTGGAGTTGCATTTGTGAGGAGATTTGCAACAAGGAGGTTGCATAGAAGCTGCCCAAGAGAGTTGTAAATGGGAGTTTTGCAATATGGAGAGCCTGCTCATCATCATGGAAGCTGAAAATGGAGATTTCAGCAAGTGTGAAGACTATGGAGTCTTCAATGTCAACAAGGAAGCTGCCAAGGAGACAATGGTGTCTCAAGATATGGTATGGTTGTTGCAAGTTCCATTTCAATTTATTGGTTGCAAATGTTGTTTTGGTGCTCATCTTGGTTGGGCACATGGAGAGTGTCTCAATGGGAGGCACTATTGCTGCAAGAAATTTGATGGAATATGCTCAAGGTTGTTGATCATATATTTGGGTGCTTTCATGTGAAAGAGAGCACATTTGGTGCACAAATGGGTGTGCATTGGAAGCTTGTATAGCAAGCTTAGAAAAAGAGAGTGGGACTCTCTAATCAGCATTGGTGAAGGCCATAGTGGCCTTAAGAGCCTTGGATTAGGCCAAGAATAAACTATGAAGCCTCAAGGAAGGGTACAGTTTGGAAATTGTAGCAGAGAGAAAGTCTTTGAAAGCTTAATGATGGAGCTTCATCAAGAGGGTGCAACCAGGAATCTTGATATTAAAGCCTTATAGGAGGGTGTTTGAACCTCAATTGGAGGTGTGTGAGGGCAACATATGCAGCATAAGTAATGCTTCTAAGGAGAAGGCAGTAAGGGTACCAATAATAGAAGCTCGTAAGGTAGAAAAGTTGGAGAAATCATAGAAGATGGCGCAAAGAGAAAAACAATTGGTCTACATCGAGCTCAAAGCAAAGCACATCAGAGTTTTTTCTTGTGAACTCAGAGAAGCTCATTGCGACCAACTAAGTGGAGGTGTGATAGGCAGGGAAGAAGATCGAGCAAATCTTGGATAGTCATATAGACAATCTACATGCAATATTGCAGTTGAGAGGAGACAACACAATAGAGGCGACATGCCATTGCTTTGAATAGCATTAAGAAAGCGAACAGCAGCAAGGCAAACACAGTCACGATTGAAAGCAATATAGAGAGGCGAACTCAGTCACGGTTGCAAAAGAAGCATCCAATGTTCGCAACAATGTAGATGAGCGGCTGGGCAGCTGCTGCTGCAGAAGAGGAAGGGCGACAACAGCCAGAGAGAGAAAGCAGTCAAAGAGCACGAGAAGAAGCTCAAAATAGAGACAAACAACCAGACACGAGAAACAAGTGGGTGGATAAGGGCCACCCATCACGGCCCATCATTGGTAGTGCGCATAGTAGCTGCTGCAAGTCGCCGCACCTCTCATTTTTTTTAATGGCTCAAAGTAACCCTAAGGGTTATCCTTAGAGATGGTGTAAAGTGTCCTTCACAAGGGGTACTCACATCCAGGCTAAAGGCGATAGATGAGTAAATGGTATTGTGTTTTTTTAGTTGGAAGGTTATCACTGCCCCGGCCAAAATGATTGTATTTTTTCACCCATGATTATGAGAAGGGTAACCGTACCCGAGCTTAAAGCTGAAAACGAGATGTGTATTCACCCATGGTATAAGGGTAACCATACCCAAGCTCACCGAGAAGCTCAAAATGGTTGTTGTGATGTGTGCATGAGCGATGCACGTGTGAGGTGCGTGCGCATGGGTTAGTTCCCACCCGAACTTCTATGTTCAAATCGGACTCAGTGGTTCCGTTGAGTCAGCTCAAAAAGGACTTGGTGTCTAAGATGGTAGACACGCGCACACATGTTTGGTTGATGGACACTCCAATATATCATTGAGGGGGAGTGTTGAGAGGTAGCGATTGCGTTTGTGCAATGCTACATTGATATGGGTGATGGATGATGGGTGAGTTGTGGAACACCTCGATTAAGAGGGGGTGTTGAGAGATGTAATCGCGGTGTTGTGTTGTGTATGTGGGAAAGCACCCTAGAGGTGCAAGATATTGTGGTGAGATAGGAATGCCACATGTAATATTGAATGGTGTGTGAGTGTTGACCAAAAGAGTGGAAAAGGGAGTGCCACATGGATGCTGATGTGTAAAGTGGGATAAGGCTAGAGGGCCTATATCATTGTATGGTTCATTGTGATATGCAAGAGAATAGAGCTAAGTGTTGAGTGTGTAATCTCTCTCTCTCTCTCTTATGGAGTTTTTAGTGTGGTTTAATCCACCTTAATTATGTTGCTTAATCTATGTCCTTCACCATGATCAATCCCATTTTTAGATTGTTAACAATAACCCACCATTTCTTCGAGGGGGTATGCATCTTAACCTGTCTAAGGCCTCTACACATAACCAGTGCACTCTCAGGCTTAAACAAATCCATCCTAAATATCTCTTTATAGTTTTTCCTATGCTTATGAGGGATGGTGCCATTAAACTAGCTATCATTTGAAAGTGCAAATGAAACGGTTTAAGGTTCCTCCTTTCTCAAGTGCAAAGAGGCCTTTTAAACACTCCATCCTCACAAATTCCTCCAAGGGTTGCCATCAGGATAAGTGAATATCTCTATTCCCTATAGCAATTGTAACAGATACTTCAAAGAGCTTGGGTTTTTTTTTCAGGCAGAAAAGATGGGATTTTGTGCACTGAAGGTTCAGAATCTACATTTTTTTCGTTGTGCATTGTTTTTTCCCCTTTTGCATCTTGCTTGCTCAAACCTTGAAAAAAAGATGCAAAAAAAAAGAGGATTGAAATCTTTACTCTAAATGATAAAAATGGTAGACGATTAAAATCTTTACACAGACATTTTAAATATTCAGCATTGCTTAATTCAATCAATTTGTTTTTGGCCATTTCTAATTTATATTAAGTGCAAATATTTTTAAACTAATTTTGAACATAATTTCTTATAATGATTTAAATTGATGCAGATAATTTTTAAGATTACTTTTGTTAACACTAGTTTGGTACCAAAAAAGGACACTTAAGTGTCCTTTTTCGGACGATGCAAATAAAATGCTACTTGCGCTAGGAAAGACATATTCAAAATTGAGGAGTTTGAATATGTGACCTAGTGTGTCTTTAAAAAATGTAACCTTGCAATTTGGATGCTGGCACGATAAGAAATTACACCCATAAATAGGACTTGCATGAGACTGCAACTCAGGTTTGAGAAAACTGCCTTATAAGCTTAGAGAAAAAAATCACTAAGCCCCGTGAAAAATTCCAAGTAATTATTTCATATTTGTGTCAAATATTTTGCCAAGTTTCACATGAAATAAAATTCAATTGAGAGTGTCTAAAATAGTAGGAAGTTGTGTGTGTTTGATACACCACTTTTTAGCATCCATTTGTATCCAAACCAATACATGGTTTTAATGTGTTTGCAAGTTTTTTAAGGTGATACAATGCTTACTCTATCCAATGAGATCTTAAAGCTATATGTAAAAGCCCCTTAGTATGAGTCATACGCATTACATTCCTTAGTAAACTTGTAACATTTTGTCTGTATAGAATAATTCCGCTAAGGTACATTGTACAAACATAATTTGGGCACCTAAAACCTTTGTTTCATGGTTGTTGAGAGAGAATTTAGAAATTTTGAAAAATATAGCACGATTGAAAAACTAAGATGGCGCTCAAGTAGCAAGATTTACTTGAGCTTGTGACCCCAAAAAATATGTATTAACTTGGTTTTGAACTATATAATCATTTTCGATTGCCAATTTGCACTAACATAACCCTAGTTTTCTGGAAGTACCTTTGGAAGGCCCAAATTTTCCTCTTTTTCAGCATCTTGGTAATTATGAGATTTTAGTTATAGTTCACAAGTAGCTTAGGAACTAGGACCTAAAGGAGATTGTGTTGTTTTGAAACCCAAGTTCTACCAATTGACTTTTACAAACATGAAAAACATGATTTATTCAAGAAGTTATAGGCATTTTATGGGATTTTCGACAAAACAGCTTCAAATTTCAATGAAAATTTCAAGTTAGAGTTTTTTGTCAAATTTCTAATATAGCTTGTGTTTTGACATCATGAAAAATCTCCTTTATTTTTTGACTTTTAACTGACCTATGGTTGAAACAAGGTGTAGAAATGATGTTTCTAGGTTCCCCAAAAAATTCCAAAGTTTTGGTGAGAAACAGGAGTGTCCAATTACGGAACTAGTGTTAAGACAATCATCTTTAAGTTGTAATTATCTATCATTTTTAATTTCTTTTATTAACATTTCAAGACAATCATGTTAAAATTTTAAATATTCATGGTTTTAAATTCAATATGCACCCATAATATTCATAACATTTAACGCTTATCATTAGTTTATTATTTTATTTTAGATTTTAAAAAAGCATCAAATGAAACTTTTTAAAAAATTTCAAGACCATCATATTAAAATTTAAAATATTCATCATTGTAAATTAGTTCAATTCATTTAATGTTGCCATATATATATAGGCAGTGATGTGTGTGAACACACTCAGGACCGCCGGGGCACTCTTTCCCTCTTTAGGAGGTTTTTTTCCCCGGCTTGTATATACGCCCATCCTTCTAGGGCTAACTTATCTTTTGTACATTGACACAATCTAATACACTTTGTGTTGTGTGCAATCTTGCTCCTTCTTCTCCAAGCTTTGTGTGCTTTCCTGCAACCCTAATTCTAACAATTGGTATCAGAGCAGGCATCGGCTCCCAGGGCTACGCCGCCAACACCCTCCGACTCACGTTCTCCGATTGAGGTGAGTTTTCAGGAGCGCTTGCAGGTCCCTATACGTTCTCAGAATTTGCATCTGAGGTCGTTTCGGGCTCCGTTTTTGCATTTCAAGTTCTGCACAGGTGTTTTCGTCATTTTTTGCAGAAATTTTGACAGTGCAATTTTCTGCAAAACAGGCATACGTGTTCTATTGTGGACCGTGCTACATAGCACAAGTTGTCTTCTGTTCAGTTTGCTTCATTACAGGTAGCTTTTGCATCAGTTTTCAGTCAGTGGCCATGGCTGATAACAGCAATGATGTATTTCGCATGTTGTCTGCTGAAGACAAACTGGATGGAGACAGCAACTACCCACTTTGGGCATACATGATGCAGCATGTTTTGGTTACAAAAGGAGTGTGGAACATTGTGCAGGGTACGGATGTACATCCAGGTTCTGTGGATGTAGGATCTGAGGATGTTGTAGGTTCTAGTAGCTCTATTGTTGCTGCTGTTTTACCCACTGCTGAACAAGCTCGTTGGGATGGTAAAGATGCGCAGGCTCATGCCTTGATTGCACTTTCTGTCAAACGTAACATCACCCCACATATTCGTTCAGCTAAAACAGCAAAACAGGCTTGGGATATTCTAGCTAGTTTGTATGCAGGTCGTAACGAGGTAAAAATCGCTTACCTGTGTAAAGAGCTAGAATTGAAGATTATGCAGGAAGATGATGACATGAATGTTTTTCTTGCTGAGATTAAAGATCTCAAAGAACAGTTGATTTCTGCAGGTGAGATTATTCCTGATCATTCTCTTGTGGAGACTGTTCTTGATGCTTTACCTGAGACATATCAGACTTTTGCTTCCACGTGGAGACTTCTTAATGAGGATAGACCTGATGCTGTCAAGTATGATACTTTAGTCAATAAACTCTTGCAAGAAGCGCAGTCCAGGCAAAACAGGGCAAGGTAGCGTGCAGTTGATCAAGCATTTATTGCTGCCCAGCAGCAGAGAAGAAGTGGTAAGGTAGCCCCTTCCACTGTTTCTTCTCCTATTAGTAGGTTTGCAACTTCTTCTCCTTCCACAGGTAGCAACAATAAGTCTGAGAAGGCTCTTGATAACGGCAAGAAAAAGACCAGGTGCAACTATTGTAAGGCAAATGATCATGTCATTAAGAATTGCCCTAAGCTAAAGGCTAAAGAGGCAAAGAAGAAAGAGTTAAATGCAGCCACAATAGCGGATGCTTCTACAAATGCAGATTCTGCAAATGTTGTGCAGGATACAGAATGGGCGTTTAGTGTGTATTGCCAGTATGACCCATCTGTACATGATGCATGTTTGGCACTTTCTGTTGACTCTAATGTATGGTATTTTGACAGTGGTGCTACAAAGCACATTACCTCACATCGTGATATGTTCACTTGTCTTGAGGCTGTCTCTAATGGGAATACTGTCACATGTGCCAATAATGCTTCTTACCCAGTGAAGGGCGTTGGTAAAATTATGCTTACTACTGCAAATGGCAGCGCTTTCACACTTTCAGATACTTTGTATGTGCCAGGGATAACGAAGAATCTATTGTCTATCTCTGCGCTTGCTAGACTTGGATTTGTAGTCAAATTTGTGGATGACAGATGTACTGTTCATGATTTGACTTCTGGTGATACAATTATTGCATCTGGCACCTTGTTTCGTGGGCTGTATAGGCTCAATTCTTATGACAAGTGTGTGGAAGATTCAGCAAATGCAGTTTCTGATGAAAAGGCACTTTCAGATGCAAAACTATGGCATGCTCGTTTTGGTCATCTGAACTTTGCTAGTTTGCTGCGTTTGCAGAAATTTGATATGGTTGCTTCATTGCCCCCTCTTGAGGCACCATTGAAACATGTTTGTGAAGGCTGTATTTTGGGCAAAATGCAGCGTTCTACGTTTCCAAAGGATGGTTCTGTGCGGGCCACTCGCAAATTGCAGCTTGTACATAGTGATGTATGTGGGCCTATGCAAACTCCGTCATTTGGTAAACACTTGTACTTCGTGACTTTCATTGATGATTACTCAAGGCATGCATGGGTATATCCACTGAAGGCAAAGTCCGAAGTGTTTTTGTGCTTTAAACAGTTTTTTCTTATGGTTGAAAATGTATCCAATTGTACTGTGGGCACCCTCCGTACTGATCGAGGGGAGGAGTACATGTCTAAAGAGTTTAATGCATTTCTGGCTAGTCGTGGGATAAAACACCAATGTACAGTGCCGTATACCCCTCAGCAAAATGGTGTTGTTGAGAGGAAAAACAGGTCACTTATGGAGATGGCACAATGTATGGTCAAGAGCCAAGCTTTGCCACATGCGTTTTGACTTGAGGCTGTCATGTGTGCTGCATATGTACTCAACAGGTGTCCCACTAAGGCCTTGCAGTCTATTACTCCATACGAAGCTTGGCATGGCAGGAAGCCTTCTATTGGTCACTTACGTGTCTTTGGTTGCTTGGCCTATGCTTTAGTGCCTGTGCAACAACGCAGAAAATTGGATGATAAGGCTGTCAAATGCATTTTTGTTGGTTACAGTGCTGAAAGCAAGGGTTACAGATTGTATCATCTGCAGTCAAAGCGTATCTTGATTAGTCGAGATGTTGTTTTTGTGGAAGATGTTGTGCAGCCCTTGTTATCATGTACCAAAGAGACAGGTGTGAGCTCACGGGATGTATTTGATACGTTGTTGCCTCTCTTTATAGGTGGGAATTCAAATGTAAGTCCTAATGAGGCAAACAGTCAGCCTATGCAGATTTCAAACGACATCATAGATCAGCCTATTTCTGATGCAAATTTACAGGATATAATTCATGAGGATAGGGCTGAAAATGAGCAGGCTAGAGGTATGCCTAAATGGCTGGTGCAAACCTTGCGTGATAGTAAGATTGATGCACCTATGACTAGTCGTACTCGTTCAGGTTTTCAGCATGCCTCTTATGCATCAGATTGTTATGCTTTAGCTGTGTCTAGTATGTGTGAAGAGGAAGAACCTCTTTCATTTGATGAGGCACAAAATTCAAAAAATTGGTTGGCTGCAATGCAAAGTGAATATGATGCTATAATCAAGAATGGTACATGGTCTTTGTGTGATTTGCCCATTGGTAAAAAGGCCATTGGATGTAAGTGGGTTTTTAAGTTGAAACGAAAGCTAGATGGCAGTGTTGATCGCTATAAGGCTAGACTTGTTGCAAAGGGTTATGCTCAAGAAAAGGGCATTGATTTTGATGAGACCTTTGCTCCCACTTGTCGTATGACTACCATTCGTAGCATTTGTGCATTGGCAGCTCATAATGGTTGGAATGTACATCAGCTGGACATAAAGACTGCGTTCTTGAATGGAGATTTGCATGAGGAGGTGTATGTATCGCAGCCTCGTGGTTTTGTTCAAAGAGGGCAGGAAAACAAAGTGTGCAGGTTGAAAAAGGCTTTATACGGTTTAAAGCAAGCTCCACGAGCTTGGTATGAAAAGATACATGCATATTGGACTGCACATGGGTTTCAGAATAGTCCAACAGAAAGCACTTTGTGGATGGTGTACATCTAATCATTGCTCTCTATGTCGATGACATGCTGCTCACAGGACCAAATGAGAGTCATATTGCTGATTTTAAGGCTGATTTGAATGCCTCTTTTGAGATGTCAGATTTGGGGCATTTGCATCATTATTTGGGGATACAATTTAAGCAGTGTGATGGAGGTATTGCTTTGTGTCAGACAAAGTATATTGAGATATTGTTGCGGAGATTTGGCCTTGAAGACTGCAAGCCTATTGCTACTCCAATGGAGACAGGTTTGAAGTTGAGTCTTCATGATGCTGGAGATCACTTTGATGTCACACTCTATCAGAGCTGTTGGTTGTCTCATTTATGTATGCATTACAAGGCCGGACATTCAGTTTGCAGTCTCACAGGTGAGCAGGTTTATGCATAGCCCAGGGTCTCAGCATTGGAAGGCAGTTAAACGCATCTTTCGCTACTTGAGTGGCACCATACATCTTGGGTTGTTTTATCCCAAGGGGGGATCGTTGCCGCCAGATTTGCATGCTTTTTCAGACTCAGATTGGGCTGGTTGCTATGACACAAGAGTGTCCACAAGTGGTTTTTGTTTCATGCTCGGTAGCTCATGCATATCTTGGTTGAGCAAGAAGCAACCTACTGTGGCCACTTCTAGCTAAGTACAGGGCAGCTTTCACAGCTACGGTTGAGTGTGTGTGGCTCAGACGGCTTATGGCTGACTTGGGTGTTGGACAGGAGTCTGCCACCTCTATCTTCACTGACAGTCAGAGCGCATTGGCAGTTGCGAGAAACCCAGTTTTTCATGCTCGCACAAAGCACATTGAGGTGCATTATCACTATGTCAGGGAGAGACTCTCAGCAGGAGAGATCAGCTTGGCCTATGTGCCAACACAGGACAACCTCGCCGATCTTTTCACAAAGGCGCTTCCTCGTGAGAAGTTCGAAGCTTTCCGCAAAGCTTTGGGCTTGCTCCCCTTTGTGGACTGATCTACTTCGGGCATGGCACTCCCCTATACATGAGTGCCAGCTCTCGTTCACACCATCACTCCCAGGGGGGATTTGTTGTTATATATATATATATATAGGCAGTGATGTGTGTGAACACACTTAGGACCGCCGGGGCACTTTTTCCCTCTTTAGGAGGTTTTTTCCCCCGGCTTGTATATACGCCCATCCTTCTAGGGCTAACTTATCTTTTGTACATTGACACAATCTAATACACTTTGTGTTGTGTGCAATCTTGCTCCTTCTTCTCCAAGCTTTGTGTGCTTTCCTGCAACCCTAATTCCAACATTTAACTCGTATTATTAATTCATTACTTTATTTTAGAATTAAAAAATTCAATCACTTATTTTTTTTCTTCTTGTGATCAATTTTTATAAAATGTTAATATTATTAATAACTTATATACTCAACATTCACTCATCCAATATTATTAATAACTTATATACTCAACATTCACTCATCCAATATGCACCCACAATATTTTTCTGAGATTAATTATATACTCAATATTCACTCATCCATTATAAATTATAAATTTTATACTCATCCATTATTACATTTTTTAAATAAATTATAACATTTTCACTTCATTTTCATTTGTGTTGATGCTTGATTTATAGAGACCCTACGACAAGAACCAAAAATTTAAAAATAAATTTCGGCTACAAAATAAAATTTTAATTTGGTACAGAACAACAGAAATGATTAATAAAACTAAATAGCGAAACTTCACAAAATAAGCAGAAGTCCTTCATAATGTACAAAATTCAAAGAAAAGTTGCAATGTAATTTGTAATTCAAATAGCGAAATTTATGAAAATTAGGGGAAATTCCTCTACAAAATTCATAAAGGAGCAAAGTTGGATGCATGTAATATCAGTAGTTATTACAAACATACTGTAAAATATTTACAGAACAGAAAACTAAATGGGTGCTATATATGCACCCTGAAAATTTATTTTTGTTGATGCATGCACCCTCAAAATTTATTTTCAGCGACATTCTGTAATTACACAATGTAATTACCAGAAGACATGTTAAATTCAGCTGCAAAAATTAAAGAGAACGTCAAGTGTAGATTCATCAAACGAGCATCAGACGATTGCAATAGAAGAAAAATACAAAAAAATTTATCGGATGATCGTGCTTTGCTCTCCACTACGTGGAGGCTGCGGATAGTATGTGGGACTTCAGGAGGGGTGATGATTCGAGGAAAAGCATAGCACTGAGCACGGGGTACAGGAGATGACGATGGTACCCCTTCATCATAAACGAGTGTAGAGGTAGATGGACCAGCTTGCTGAGTACAAGCAAAGGCTAAGGACGGACATCGGTCAACCATCATGATATTACTAATATCATCAAGGGACTTGCCATGGCAGAATACTGAAATGGAATAACTTCACAGAGAGAGCACACGTTGTTAAATACTTTGCACAATACCAATTATGCAGAACACGCAGAGCATGTACGCATGGACATACCATAAATGAGACGAAGAACCAAAGCAACTTGAAAATAGATATGTGCCCAAGAATCAAAGCTTGCAGAAGACAACCCTACCAACGCTACATAAGAGAAACACGTGCAGCTGTCGGTAGAGTGATCAGATGCTCTTCAATCCAAGATGTTTCCAGAACCTGAAAAACTCCAGACAGTAAATGTGACGCATGCAATACCTCATATAGGAAACGAAACATGCAGAAGACAACCATACCAACGCTATAGAAGAGGAACACATGCAGTTGCCGGTCAAGGCATTAGATGCATCCAAGGTGTGGAATCCAAGATGCTTCTAGAAGCAGAAAAAATCCAGCTCTGGGAGCAACGCGATGCTCTCACAACCGGGACGAAGCGATCAGATGCATGCACGCTCTCGAATCGATGACGATTTTAGAAGCAGAAGAACTCCGACCGGCAGTAATGCCATGCTTTGATGACCGACACCAAGCAAGGCATCAAGGAGAACAACATCAATCCTAAAAGCACGAAGCGATCAGATTCAAACATAATTTTGAACATAATTTCTTATAATGATTTAAATTGATGTAGATAATTTTTAAGATTACTTTTGTTAACACTAGTTTGGTACCAAAAAAGGACGCTTAAGTGTCCTTTTTCGGACGATGCAAATAAAATGCTACTTGCGCTAGGAAAGACATATTCAAAATCCCTCTTGAGGAGTTTGAATATGTGACTTAGTATGTCTTTAAAAAATGTAACCTTGCAATTTGGATACTGGCACGATAAGGAATTACACCCATAAATAGGACTTGCATGAGACTGCAACTCGGGTTTGAGAAAACCGCCTGATAAGCTTAGAGAAAAAAATCACTAAGCCCCGTGAAAAATTCCAAGTAATTATTTCATATTTGTGTCAAATATTTTGCCAAGTTTCACATGAAATAAAATTCAATTGAGAGTGTCTAAAACAGTAGGAAGTTGTGTGTGTTTGATACACCACTTTTTAGCATCCATTTGTATCCAAACCAATACATGGTTTTAATGTGTTTGCAAGTTTTTTAAGGTGATACAATGCTTACTCTATCCAATGAGATCTTAAAGCTATATGTAAAAGCCCCTTAGTAAGCTACAAATATTAATTGTTTCAAAATGTCAAAACTACACACAACAAAAATTCTAGATTTAGATTCTTGAGTCATACGCATTACATTCCTTAGTAAACTTGCAACATTTTGTCTGTATAGAATAATTCCGCTAAGGTACATTGTACAAACATAATTTGGGCACCTAAAACCTTTGTTTCATGGTTGTTGAGAGAGAATTTAGAAATTTTGAAAAATGTAGCACGATTGAAAAACTAAGATAGCGCTCAAGTAGCAAGATTTACTTGAGCTTGTGACCCCAAAAAATATGTATTAACTTGGTTTTGAACTATATAATCATTTTCGATTGCCAATTTGCACTAACGTAACGCTAGTTTTATGGAAGTACCTTTGGAAGGCCAAAATTTTTCTCTTTTTCAGCATCTTGGTAATTATGAGATTTTTGTTATAGTTCACAAGTAGCTTAGGAACTAGGACCTAAAGGAGATTGTGTTGTTTTGAAACCCAAGTTCTACCAATTGACTTTTACAAACATGAAAAACATGATTTATTCAAGAAGTTATAGGCATTTTATGGGATTTTTGACAAAACAGCTTCAAATTTCAATGAAAATTTCAAGTTAGAGTTTTATAGCTTGTGTTTTGACATCATGAAAAATCCCCTTTATTTTTTGACTTTTAACCGACCTATGGTTGAAACAAGGTGTAGAAATGTTATTTCTAGGTTCCCCAAAAAATTCCAAAGTTTTGGTGAGAACTAGTGTTAAGACAATCATGTTTAAGTTATAATTATCGATCATTTTTAATTTCTTTTATTAACATTTCAAGACAATCATGTTAAAATTTTAAATATTCATCGTTTTAAATTCAATATGCACCCATAATATTCATAACATTTAACGCTTATCATTAGTTTATTATTTTATTTCAAATTTTAAAAAAGCATCAAATGAAACTTTTTTAAAAATTTCAAGACCATCATATTAAAATTTAAAATATTCATCATTTTAAATTAGTTCAATTCATTTAACTCTTATTATTAATTCGTTACTTTATTTTAGAATTAAAAAATTCAATCACTTAATTTTTTTCTTCTTGTGATCAATTTTTATAAAATGTTAATATTATTAATAACTTATATACTCAACATTCACTCATCCAATATGCACCCACAATATTTTTCTAAGATTAGTTACATACTCAATATTCACTCATCCATTATAAATTATAACTCATCCATTATATTACATTTTTTAAATAAATTATAACGTTTTCACTTCATTTTCATTTGTGTTGATGCTTGATTTACAGAGACCCTACGACAAGAACCAAAAATTTAAAAATAAATTTCGGCTACAAAATAAAATTTTAATTTGGTAAAGAACAACATAAATGATTAATAAAACTAAATAGCGGAACTTCACAAAATAAGCAGAAGTCCTTCATAATGTACAAAATTCAAAGAAAAGTTGCAATGTAATTTGTAATTCAAATAACAAAATTTATGAAAATTGGGGGAAATTCCTCTACAAAATTCATAGAGCAGCAAAGTTGGATGCATGTAATATCAGCAGTTATTACAAACATACTATAAAATATTTACAAAACAGAAAACTAAATGGGTGCTATATATGCACCCTGAAAATTTATTTTTGTTGATGCATGCACCCTCAAAAAAAAATTTCAGCGACATTCTGTAATTACACTATGTAATTACCAGAAGACATGTTAAATTCAGCTGCAAAAATTAAAGAGAACGTCAAGTGTAGATTCATCAAACGAGCATCAGGCGATTGCAATAGAAGAAAAATACCAAAAAATTTACCGGATGATCGTGCTTTGCTCTCCACTACGTGGAGGCTGCGGATAGTATGTGGGCCTTCAGGAGGGGTGATGATTCGAGGAAAAGCATAGCACTGAGCACGGGGTACAATAGATGACGATGGTACCCCTTCATCACAAAGGAGTGTAGAGGTAGATGGACCAGCTTGCTGAGTACAAGCAAAGGCTAAGGACGGACATCGGTCAACCATCATGATATTACTAATATCATCAAGGGACTTGCCATGGCAGAATACTGAAATGGAATAACTTCACAGAGAGAGCACACGTTGCAGAACACGCAGAGCATGTACACATGGACATACCATAAATGAGACGAAGAACCAAAGCAACTTGAAAATAGATATGTGCCCAAGAATCGAAGCTTGCAGAAGACAACCCTACCAACGCTACATAAGAGAAACACGTGCAGCTGTCGGTAGAGTGATCAGATGCTCTTCAATCCAAGATGCTGCCAGAACCTGAAAAACTCCAGACAGTAAATGTGACGCATGCAATACCTCATATAGGAAACGAAACATGCAGAAGACAACCATACCAACGCTATAGAAGAGGAACACATGCAGTTGCCGGTCAAGGCATTAGATGCATCCAAGGTGTGGAATCCAAGATGCTTCCAGAAACAGAAAAAATCCAGCCGGGAGCAACGCGTTACGCGATGCTCTCACAACCGGGACGAAGCGATCAGATGCATGCACGCTCTCGAATCGATGACGATTCCAGAAGAAGCAGAACTCCGACCGACAGCAATGCCATGCTTTGACGACCGACACCAAGCAAGGCATCAAGGAGAACAACATCAATCCTAAAAGCACGAAGCGATCAGATTCATCCACGCTCTCGAATTGATGACGCTTCCAGAAGCGCAAGAACTCCGGGCTGCAGCAACACCATGCTCTGACGACCGACACCTTTTAAGCAAGACATCAAGGAGAATAGCATGGAGCGCATTCTATGTTGACACCACCTTAACACGTCTAAAGCAACCTTATAACTTTGAAATCTGATCCAAAAAAATTTAATTAATTAATCTCAAAAAATATTGTGGGTGCATATTGAGTCCCTCATTTTGGAAGTTAAAAGTTCTCTGCAGTAGATACGTTTTATTCTGCGAGTGACTCCCTCCTTTTAGTAGTCTTGAAAGGCTAAAATGTTTAACTAATAACGTCTCTCGTGTGACGTTACTGAGACGTTACTCTCTTCTTCATTAAACATTTCGTAAGGTGCGGTTGGCTGGCCCTTGGGCTAATAAAACAACAGAAATGATTAATAAAATAGCGGAACTTCACGAAATAAGCAGAAGTCCTTCGTAATGTACAAAATTCAAAGAAAAGTTGCAATGTAATTTGTAATTCAAATAGCGAAATTTATGAAAATTAGGGGAAATTCCTCTACAAAATTCATAGAGCAGCAAAGTTGGATGCATGTAATATCAGCAGTTATTACAAACATACTGTAAAATATTTACAGAACAGAAAACTAAATGGGTGCTATATATGCACCCTGAAAATTTATTTTTGTTGATGCATGCACCCTCAAAATTTATTTTCAGCGACATTCTGTAATTACACAATGTAATTACCAGAAGACATGTTAAATTCAGCTGCAAAAATTAAAGAGAACGTCAAGTGTAGATTCATCAAACGAGCATCAGACGATTGCAATAGAAGAAAATTAAAGAGAACGTCAAGTGTAGATTCATTTAGTTTTCTGTTCTGTAAATATTTTACAGTATGTTTGTAATAACTGCTGATATTACATGCATCCAACTTTGCTGCTCTATGAATTTTGTAGAGGAATTTCCCCTAATTTTCATAAATTTCGCTATTTGAATTACAAATTACATTGCAACTTTTCTTTGAATTTTGTACATTATGAAGGACTTCTGCTTATTTCGTGAAGTTCCGCTATTTTATTAATCATTTCGTCATAAACCCTAGAGCAAGGCGGCGGGCCCCGGGGCCGCTGGGCTACTACAAGGCAGGTTGCAAGCCACTGAGCGCCAGTCACTGCTGCAAGCCAGGCTCGGTGCTTCTATGAACATGGTCTCGTGTGAGTTGTTTGGAATCTGACGGAGGCGCTGGCACTTCTGCGACTTGAGTCTTCTCCTGCGTTCTGAGTCCCACCGTCTTGCTCTTTCTAAGACTTCTCACAGTCTTGTTTGTTTGGTTTTTTTTTGTTATTGGTTGTGGGCTTGGGCTTCGTTTCGTTCTTTGTTTAGTTAACTAGTTGTGGGCTTGGGCTAAGGCAGTTTTTCTCTTCACAAACCCTAGAGTAAGCCTTCTTTGTTTTGTTAACTGGTTGTGAGCTTAGGCGAAGGTGGTTTTTCTCCCTCGAGTAAGCCTCGATGTGCTCCAAAACCTTGCATGTTCCCATGGTACTGCTTGTGTCTTCGTTTGTTTGGTTTTTGGGATTGTGGGCTTCGGCTAAGGCGGGCCGCTCAGCGCTTCCAAGTGGCCGTTCTAAGTTTTTGAGTCTTCTCATGGTACCGCTTTTATATTGTTTGTTTTGCTTTTGGTTGTGGACTTGCGGTTTTTGGTTGTGGACTTGGGCTAAGGTGGTTTCCCTCTTGCCATGGGAAAACCGTAGCTCAAAAGGCCAGGCTCTGCTTTCTCATGCTCCTACTTGCATCCTGTGACTTGTCGTCTTGCTCTTTCCGGTTTCTTCAATCTTGGTAGCTTACTAGCTGTAGAGTTCATAGTGCCGTAGGCATTTTGTAGGACAAATGTGAGAAATCTATGGAAGGATTTAGACACTTTATTATTACGAAATAGCCATATGTAAGTGCAAGAGATATATCCACGAAAACATGGTTTGTAGTTGATGCAAAGTCTTGTGGTATTTACAAACATTTAATATGCACCTCCAAAGCTTAAGACTAAGAGAGGATTGTAAAAAGACAACTTTACATGTTATGTGGATTACACATTACAAAGATACAAAAGAGATTTAATTGCCAACTTCATATATTTCACTCAAACATCATTCTAGAGCAATTCTAACTTTATAGTCCCCTTGGGGAGAATGGCACTAGTGCCATTCTCCATAAACCCATGGGAAAAACGGTACTAGAGACATTGAAGCTCTATAGTCCCTCTAAGGAGCCATTCTTCCTATTGGGCTATGTGAGAACTACACAATTAGTAAGAAATTAGTGATTTGAATTAGTAATGAATGTATAATGAAGTACAATTCCTTTAATCAAACTCATAGTTTGTAAATAGCTCCTCTTCTATACACATATAGATCACCTATGGTTTCAACACATATGTGCCCATATTCTACAATGTCTACATTCTTCATAGAGATAGACCAAGATGATAACTCAAGGGAAAATATAAAACAAACATTTGGCTTTGCATTTGTATTTCTACTGCTGTTGACAAACCCTACCACATTGCCATATCGAACATCATCAACAATGTACACCATATCCTTCAGGGAGACCAAGTTAGGGTCCTCCTGGATGGAGTAGTTGTTTATCTTTGGGTGGGTTCTAGACAGTTGTTTTGAATATCTATGTGGCTACTTATCACCTCCATAATGGAGAATAGTAGTTCCTTTTTTAATAGATTTATGCACAAACAAGCCTAGGCTAGCACCTATATGGTTGACTCCTCTCGCACCTCAAAAATCACGCTTTCGATCTGAAACAATTACTTGATTGGGATAGGAAGCTTTAGCGTTCTAAGAGGATCACATTCTGATATGTATCTACTCAAGCATGCTTTGAAAGTAGATCTGCACCCTTCCATATCTACATGGAAAAAGACACGTCTAATTAGCTCTAAACAGAAAAGTAAGAACCCCATGTCATTATAAACAATGGAGATAAAATCAAAGGAAAATTAGACATGTATACCTTCATCATGAAACTAGGAGAAACTAGGGAGAAACAATATGCATTCTATAGTCTCTTTAGGTGGTCCTTAGCAATGTGTGGCTTGATAAAGCAACCTTTGTATCCTAGCTCTCTAGCTAAATGAATAGCTTTCATACTATTCATTCTAGCTATAAGGTGGAGCATCCCTTAGAAATAAATCGACGCAACTGATCACCATCACTATATCTTGGCCTAGTGAATTTACCCTTCGATTCTCTCTTATCACTTGCCCTCCTCTCCCTTAGTTGGATTGCAAGAGAAAAATTTTCTATTCTATATTCCATTCTTAACCATTAAAGATTCTGCTCATTCCATTCACTAACAACTACTTGGATGATGTTAGAATCTTCATGGTCCTCAATCACAGGAAATTATCCATACTGGTTAGTCTTGATCACGCTATGCACGTCATAGCTTCATCGAGATGTAGCAAGTAAGGTAGCCACTCCCCTAGGAGAATGTTATCTTCCTTATCTTGTACATTGAATGTATGAGGAAATATGCAATTTGTATGGAGATTCATCTCGATAAGTATTGTCCTTCTAGTGTCACATCCAAACACCTTTGAGATTTTTGCTAAGGGTTTGAACATTGCCTCAAAACCAACCTTGTCACTCAAGGAAAATTATCATCATCTTGCTACAAGTGTAGCATCCCTGCTGACTCCATATCACAAAGAAAGGGAAGCTCTCCTTTGCATATCTTTGTAGGTTTTCTACCATATCAAGGACATTACGCTCCACTTCCATATTGACCAAATACCTACATTAAACCTTTCTAGCAAGTTCCTTAGAAAATCAATACACCTAGCTCAAATAACCATAAACTTGTTGTACCCACACATCACATAGGGGTGTGTATGTGACTTCAAGAAGCAACGACTCAATAGCAAGCCATTCAAGTCCAATATCACAGTCATCCTTGGATTATCCAAAGGTGTTTGATTTGGATGCAGATCCGGATTGGATTTAAAGTTGCTACCTCTTGACTCCTCAAAAATGCCTTGTGCTATGTTTTTATCTATGTTTATATAGCAACACGATCACTTATTGTTGTTACTCCATACCCTTATTTATGTTTATATAGCAACACAATCACTTATTGTTGTTACCTCCATACCCTCATGTGCAGCTAGTAAAACTTTTGGTGCTATGTTTTCTTCTAGATTTATAAGGATAATGAGGTTGCTTGAAGTTATCCCCATTTTTGGTGTTATGTTTTCTTCTACACCTAATGTTGTCTCTATATCCTTCCATGCATCATTGATTGCTGTAACGTGGAATGCTCAAAACACTTTGGCAAATGCAATTTCTTGAAATAATCCCCAACATGTTACTCTTAACATACCTATTTTAACTACTTCCTGGAAAATTCATTTAGATTGGTGTCAGAACACCTAGGCTAGGTGGATTATTATGTCGTAATGGTGCATTTGGCACTTCACCTCTTGCCAAGCTTATCTGGATCCATAAATTATTCATCTACATTAGTTTTCCAAACCTAAAATAATCAAACTCCTATAGTTTTTCAACCCTATTTTAATCAAACCTCTCACCTCTTGCAAAGCATCTTTAGACGTATAACTAAATCATATACGTTAGTATCAAAACTTTTAAATAATAAAACTAATGAATCACGAGTAAAAGAGTGCGCTCCTGCCTATGTTGCCACATGACCCACTTCGTTAACTTTTGGGGTTGCCTCAATCCTATGAGTGCTATCCTCATCACTTTTGTCATACTTCGATGTAGAGACATTAGAGTCATCTTCTTCCCTTCGTGCCTTTCCCTTTTTCTCTTCCTTCATGGCATCCTTCTTTGGCACTTTTGCCCCATCCTCTTCATCATTCTCTTCATCTTCATCAACCCCTTCCTTCATGGCATCCTTCTTTGGCACTTTTGCCCCATCCTCTTCATCATTCTCTTCATCTTCATCAACCCCTTCATCTTTCATAAGACATTTGTCCTTTTCTTGAACATGTGATTGGTCATGTAGAATCCTAGTCTTTATAATAGAAATCATAATTAAAAAAGGAATAAGAAATAAAAAGAACTAAAATATCTAATTGTACATATCATCATTGATTGCTTTGATTTACGAGCCTGAGTATAAAACTCCTCACTTTTGGGAACTTTACAATTTGGAAAGTACATATCATCGTTGATTGCTTTGATTTACGAGCTTGAGTATACAACTCCTCACTCTTGGGAACTTTACAATTTGGAAAGTCAAGGAAAAATGGGCACCTCTTGTATATCCCTACATCCCAAAGGTCTCAAAGTTGCTGTTGTGTATACATTTTTCTCTCATGTCATGGATCACACCAGTCATTTATGATTACAGGCAAAACTATAATAAATTATACGCACAACTACGATATATTTCTCGACATGGCACTTACGAATCCATCTACATATAATTGTTTCCATTTACTTTATGAATATAAGAGCACAATAAAGTAGTAAGTAGGTTTTCTATAATGTTGTTCACTTGAACACAGCACTCTTAGTAGCTTTGATGATGACAGTAAGGTTTGAAGCTACCACTACTTGTTTTTTTAGGTACCCCACCATTTCCTCAAAGAGCTTCCCAAAATATAGTCTCTTAAGATCGGTGAGGTCCTCCTAAAATGTATCTGGGAAAAATATTTTGTACTTATCTCCAAGGACAGCCATGTCACCTTGTGCTCCAATCTTGTGCCATATAACTTCTCTTCTTAGCCAATTATACCTAAATAAACTTGTATTTGCTGTGTTGCCATTGAAATTTTTATTCATACAAAATACAGTGCTTTGTATATATCAAGAAAATAGGGAAAGTAATTATTACTTACTTTTAGGGATTTGTAAATCCTTAAGCCTGCAAATCTCCATCAATCAAAATATCTAAAAATCATATCTTTTTGGTCATTTGGCAATGAGCTAGATGCTAAGCTGTATAGCATATCCTCCGTCAAATAATTTGGTTTCTCATCCCAATTTACTTGCACTAGTTGTTTGTAACACAACACCAAAACTAAACTGTAATATTAAAACAATAATATGTCATTGCCTACCAAAAAGAAACAGAGGGAAGAGTGTCGGATTTCTTACTCAAAGAAACCTTCTCCTTGTGTGGGGTTTGCAATCACCGCTGGCCATCTTAGTAGCATGCCTGCACTTTCTCTCATCTTTATAGAATGTAGTTCTCCATTTGTCTTCGAACTCATTTGTAGGCAAGCTATCTATTAGGGGGTTAATATCTTGGGTGGCTGTGCTCATCCTATTATTCATAGGTTACTACATTAGTTTAACAATATGTAAATGCTAATCATATATTGCAAGTGCTAGAAGATAGAAGATTATACCTGGAATACTATTTGGGATAGTTATGATATCTCACAGTTGTACCAGGATGAGCGACCCTTTTTTTCTACATCGAGGCATGCTTCTCCATCCATGCCTTGTGCATCACTCTTGTGTGCTTCATAATCATTTCTTTATTTGCTAATCCAAGCACCCTAATGAGGCCACTTTGTCCACAAGAGACGACCAAACATAGCCCACTTCATTCATCCTACGGTAAAAAAATTACGAGTTATGATAAAGATAAAACATACAGCACTTGGACCTTCCCAAGTCAAAGAGATTTAAGACATATATTCTCGTAATGTATACATTCCCTTACCTATTTAAGCAAGATACTGTGAGGACCTCCCCCTCGCTATCCTCATTGAATTCAATAAGGATAGTGTTAACACATGGATGTCTTAATACAACATTCTTGAATGCTACAGTCAGCAAATCTAATTAGTCCCAAAACTATTTTGAAAAACTTACACTGCGTTCAAAAAGTTAGCAATTTGTGAGTGATGACTCGCATTTAATAATATCCTCCATCCATACCACAACACTTATTGCCATCCCACACATAAAACATCTTGTTGGTCATAAACATAGTTGCATTCTATACTCGTACTCATCTATTCATACTTTCAATATATATCGTACCGTATCGGTACCATGTGTTCCATACCCGTACTTTAAAAAAAGTTTAAAGTGACCTAAAATAACTACTAATGAATACATGGTAGTAGGTTGATGATGTTGAGAAGATCGAGCGTCAATCAGTAGCATGCCGAGGAGAGTGACATAGTATGTGATAAGTAAGAGGAGATATACATACAACTTCATAGAGAGCTCAAGAGCATTGATAGATGAGTCACTTAAGCTCTCATGACCACTTTCCTCACTTCTTCAAATCAGCAGAGTCATCCTTTCACCTCTAAAGGCACCAGAGTGTATACTTGTCGTGCACATTTGAGAGGGAGAGTTGTCAAAGCGGCCATGATAGAGGCAATCCAAAGCACCAGATGTAGACTCTTCCTGGACCCTCTACCATTGTTGAGAAGATAGCGGGTACTGATGTACCAGGTGATATGGTGGAGAGGGAGCTGCTATATGATTTTGATGAGAATCTCCTTATAGATGGAGACTACTCATCGTCATCATCTTTAGGTTTGGATGATGATGAGTGAGTGGTGGCTCATGAGACTTGATTTATTAGCAAGTGGCCTTGCAGTTTGGTCGCTATCTTACTAGTTAGTGGTTAGAATATCAGTATTTATTTCAGTGGCCTTGCAGTGATTGGTCGCTATCTTACTAGTTTGGTTAGAATATCAGTATTTATTTCAGTATAGCGACCACTATCTAGTCACATATTTAGCTTGTAGCTGCTAGCTAGCTAGTCTTGTACTTTCATAATTTATGATCAAACACATTACATCACATCCACATCTATCCATATCTCATCACATCCATTCACATCTCATCACATTCACATCCATCCATTCATTCACATTCACATCTATCCACATCCATCCATTCATTCATTCACATTCACATCTATCCACATCCATCCATTCATTCACATGCACATTTATCACTTCACATCTCATTCTCATCCATTTACATCACATCACACCCATTCACATCTCATCACACCCATTCACATATCATCACATCTCATCACATTCACATCCACATCTCATCACACCCATTCACATATCATCACATCTTATCACATTCACATCCACATCCATTTACATCGCATCACATCTCATCATATCCACTCTCATCTCCTCACATCACATTCACATCTTATCACATCACATTCACATCCACATCCATTTACATCACATTCACATCCACATCCATTTACATCACATCCACATCCATTTACATCACATTCACATCCACATCCATTTACATCACATCACATCTCATCCACATCTCATCACATCCACTCACATCTCCTCACATCTTATCACATCACATTCACATCTTATCACATCCACTTTTAGTACGGTTTTCTACTTTCGATACCCATGGGACTTTTCTAAGTTTGTGCCAAAATTTCTTGGCCTAGTTAAAGGTACTTTTTCTCAATGGATATTTTCATATTCTTTCTCAAATTTCTTAAGTGAAATATATTCAATATTCTTCTTTTTGAGTAAAATATTCATGGGATTTACAAAAATCAATTCTACCCATATTTTCCAATAAAAATAATAATACTCAAAATTTCACTTTTGATAAATACTCATAATTTGAATTATGCCAAAAATTCCTCTTTTACCATTTAATTTCGTGGATCTCAATTATCATGGGAATTCTTATTTTTTTATAAAAATAAATTTACCAAAAATTTCTCTTTTTGCATAAAAATAAATTTACCAAAAATTTCTCTTTTACCATTTAATTACTTGGATCTCAAATATCAATGGAATTCATCTTTTTGTATTAAAATAATTTACTAAAATTTACTCTTTTCTCATAATCAATTATTTATGCATAATTACAAAATTATTTCTCATGAATATGATGAAAATCATTCTTTTTGCATAGGATGTCCAATCAGGCTAGAATATGGTAGGAAGTCCTCTTTTAGCATTATGCATAAAAATAAGATATGTATTACTCTCTAAAAATTTCTCCATAGCTTCGCTCTGCTATTACTGATAATTCTCAATTTTTTTCTAAAGAATAAAAGCTTGACATGAAAATATGATAGTAATTCCTCTTTTATGCTTAAAATCAAACTATGACTTTAAATCATAATTTAAACCATAATCATAAACTTAATCATGATTATTTCACTAGATTAAGCTCATTCCATTATTTTCCTTTTTTCAAATTGATAGGATAATCTATTTCTCATTTAGAATCAATCAAAGTAGTTTTTAACTACTTATAAATAATCTAAAAGAAACAACCATTATTTTGTTAACATAAATCATAAAAATACTATTTTCTTAATCTCTAGCTTATCAAGCCTAGAGTTTAGCTTTGAATTAAGAGACTATCATTGAGAAGCATCCTTTTTCAAGGGATTTAGCCATAAAGATGGCTATTCTTTTAGAGAGAGAGATTTACTTAAAGAAAGCATTACAAATAAGCATTAAGACTTTAAGGGAAAGCTTGATTTGAATTAAAACATTTATTTAGAAAGCTTCTCAAGCTTGAGAGGGGTTGAGAAGAAGAAAGTCATTGAGATAAATTGAAAAAACCATAATATTTGATTTTACCTCTAAGTTTGGCTTAATTCTCTATTAGCAGTGAAGCCCCTGACCAATAAATTGGCCCACCAAGAGGAGAAGAGCAACTCCAAGAGTTGTTGTAGAGAGAGAGAGCTCCAAGCTCCCAAGAGAGAGAAAATTTTAAGGGATAATAGAAAATATGATTATTTTAATATAATATTGGCATAGTATAGCTCTAATATTTTTTTACAAAATACTAAGGGTGTATTTATAGGTGAGAGAGGCCACTAACCAAGTCTAAATGGGTTTTAGAATTTTCCAGATTCAGTTTGACTCAATTTGGATAAGATTTGGACCAGTTTGGCTCCCTTTTTGATTTGGTTTGATCTAGGAGAGAGGAGATATAAAATATCACAATGTTTTTGAATTAAAACCCTTCCACACGTGAAATAGGCACCTACCTCAAGAGTTTCCCTCTCGTTACCAAGGTGTTAAAAATGCATCATTATTTCAAATTATCTCATTTTTTAGTAATATCTTATAATTTTTATCTAATAAACCTTGTACTCAGTCAACTCTTCATCTTATGTGAGTATTTACTCATTTTTGGGTATTTTCTTTTATTCTCTTGGATTTATCTCATCCCAACACTTGGATTAATCCAATTGGCCCATTGGAACCTTAATTGGACCATAATCCAAAAATTTCTGAAAATGTAGACCCTTAGGCTAAGGTCCCTTATACACATTTTCAATGAATTCTAAATGCACATTGGAAAGTTCATTTTGAACTTCTGTTTTAGGGGAATCCATTTTAGACACTAGGAGGATTTTTATATCCAAAGATATCTCAATTTTGGATTATCTCTCTCTAGGCCACAGGGTAAAACATGATCTTTTTCCTATTTTAGAGAGGGGAATAATTTCAAGAATAGAAGGGGAGGTTCTTATACCTTTACTACTCAAAAGCTGGAGGGAGGAATCTTACATCCCGGCCCCACTTAAAAAACGCCTCATCTCGTAGAGCAAGAGGGTAAACTCTTTCACCTTAAGATCCAACTGATTCTAGGATTCCTTATAGTTTGGTCAACCACATAGAATCCTGGGATAAAGATTACTTCTACAAGGAGAACATATAGAGCTCATTATCAGAGAATAATTCATTCAGAACATATCATTCATATCCTTAATACAATAATGGTCCATCAGACCAAAAATTCCATCTGAACATTCCTCCACAGGAATTTCAGCTATGCAGGTTCTCAATTTGTCATTCCTTAATTAGATCCACTGGGTCAAAGGTTAACAACAACAATCTATCAGCACAATCCACTAATCCTCATAGTGATTTGCTAAAGTCATAATCGTCATTTCAATTACTAACATCATCACTGGGATTCGTCCCATTCATCCTCATTGTGGCTTTGTTCAACTTATCCTCTTTCAACCAGAACTCAAAAATCATCATCTTTCAATTAGAATCCAAATTAACTCATCAATTCTTAACCAGAATTCTAAAATCATATCAACCACAATTCGAATTCATCCTTTGGATAGCATTTTTGCTTATAACTTCAAGGGCTTAGATTTACTCGTATATATTGTTAGAAAAGAGCTGCAGATATACCCATGGTATATACGGGTAGTCACGGTCCTTGGAGCTATAAGGTAAATACCATCATATCTAGGCGTCAAGAAAGTCAGGGATTCCATACGATTGTGGTACTTCCATCTGAAGACCCAATTTTCAATTTATGAATCTTCATTCTCAATTTGTATGAATTTCATCACACAATTATAATATTTTACTAGTACTACATAAATTTCTGACATTTCTGGCTTCTCAGTTGTTCCAATTTAGCCAATTCACTTTGATACCAGCTCTGAAAGATCCTTGCCCTCTCCACGTATCGAATTATGGGGTGCTAGCATGCGCAATTAGCACTTCTTGTGCGCCGGACAAAGCCTCTCACTTGTGGCCTTGCCCACGGATATCTGGACAAGAGACTAATGCCTCAGTTCTTTCAAAACCGAGCCTGGAAAAACTTCCCTTGCCCAACAGACATAGGCGATTCCTCCAGGATATTTTTTCGTTACATAGACAAGGTCTTCGCTAACCAAACTAATCCGACCGAACCCATAAGGCTCATGGTCAGATCAAGTAAGAGACTTGCACTTGGATCATAGAGTCCAACGCTTTTTTCCTCATCAAGAGGCACAGCCGTTGATTCTTTTCCATAGAACAAGGGTTATCCGAGATTTACTTCAACTATCGTAACTTAACAGAATTGAGTCTCATTTTAGGGATCTATGAGTCCAGCCTAACCCCATACAATCCCATGGGTTAGCCAACCGCCCAACCACTGTAGTGATAGGTTGCCTCAGGTACCAGGGAAAAGAGTTCCCAGGCCCCCTAGCCGCGCTTCAAGCAAACTTCAAGATAGTCACGCCACTTACATACCTGATATGAAATTGCGTGTTTCGCAGATTCAGTTGTCTTTAAAACAATCTTTTAATGAAACCATAGTATCACTGATCATAAGCCTCCAAAATATCCAACATGAATTCTAATTTCCAATCATTCCTTCATCAATGTACCTATGGCATCATTGGCAACCAGAACGCTCACCACGTGTTCACTCAGGGGCCTTTTCAATAGTCCCTAGCTCATAGTACCCAAAAATATAATCAAGTATTACATTTATTTCTTCTCCAGCGTACCTTTGGCATCATTAGCAACCAGAATGCTCACGGGCCTCTTCAATAGTTCCTAGCTCACAGTACCTGGAATTATAATCACTTGAGAAAAATCTAGATGGACTCTCTGTGTTGAAGATTAGTAAAATCAACCAACAGATCCATATAAAAGAGTCATGGACTCATCCGTTGAGGATGAGCAAGGCCAATCAACCAGATTCATGCCCGAGTTTAGAAAACAACTCTAACTCCTTCTTCCATTTTCTTCCTCAATGCACGCGCGGGTATCTTTGCCCGACCCAGAGCCCGAGCACCGTATGGTCAGCATCCTCTAGGCTCCTTCGCAAGTCCCCTAGCGCTTCACTCATAGGCCCCTTCCTTGGTCCCTCATCCACCGTACCAGAAGCTCACCATTTAAATCGAACCAAGGCTGGTCATCAAGACCTCGGCCGACCTTGCTCCGCGAGACATCCTCCATTGACTCTCCGTCAGCTGTTGTGACTTTATCACTTGGTCAAAATACTTTCCCAGCATTCTTGACATAAAATAGTCATTTAAAAATAGGTTTCATAAATACAGTTTCTAACGAACTCTCATCTTTCCACATTGTTCCACATCATTTCTCGTTATTCCACATTCTTCTACATCAATTCACATTGCTTATTCCACATCTAGTCATATGTATTCCCATCGTCTTCATCCATTCTCATCCAATCATATCATATTACATCTCATCCATTCACATCTACCTAGATCCACATCACATCACATTCATCCACTTTACATCTCATCCATCCATTCACATTACATCACATTCATTTATATTCATTTAGATCCACATCTCATCACATCACATTCATCCACAACACATCTCATCCATTCAAATCTCATCACATCATATTCACATCCATTTACATCTCATCATATCATATTCACATCACATCACATCCATTCAGATATCATCACATCACATTCACATCCATTCACATCTCATTGCATCCATATCATTACATCAAATTCACATCCATTCACATCTCATCTCACATCCACTCACATCTCATCACATCTATTCATATCTCATCACACCCATTCACATCTCATCACACCCACTCACATGTCATCACACCCATTCACATCCATCACACCCATTCACATTCATCACACCCGTTCACATTCATCACACCCATTCATATCCATCACATTCATTTCATCCACATCACATCACATACATTCCATCCACATCTATCCTTATCACATCACATTCATTCCATCCATATCACATCACATCCACCTCTATCCACATCACATCTCATTCATTCCATCCACATTACATCACGTCCACATATATCCACATCATATCTCATTCATTCCATACACATTACATCACATCCACATCTATCCATATCTCATTACATCCATTCACATCTCATCACGTTCACCCACATTCACATCTATCCACATCCATCCATTCATTCACATTCACATCTATCCACATCCATCCATTCATTCACATGCATATTTATCACTTTATATCTCATCCTCATCCATTTACATCACATCACACCCATGATAAAAAACAGAAGTAGGAGGGAACACACACAAGAGAAGCAAACCCTAATCCATAACCATCAATCATAAAGAAGGAGAGAAGTCATAGTCACCATCTCTCTCACACACACAAAGGGGAACACAACATAGTGTTATGTCCACACTACAAAGTAAACCTAATGTAATGTCCACACCACACATGACCAGCTGGACGCGGTCATAAACACACCACACGATATCTATCTACCATACTGTCACTCTGTCAGCACCCATGTGCTATCCTCCAGCTGTATACGAGCTTGACATTTCAACAACCCGTTCACATATCACATCTCATCACATTCACATCCACATCCATTTATATCGCATCACATCTCATCACATCCACTCACATCTCCTCACATCACATTCACATCTTATCACATCACATTCACATCCACATCCATTTACATCACATCATATCTCATCACATCCACTCACATCTCCTCACATCACATTCACATCTTATCACATCCACTTTTAGTACGGTTTTCTACTTTTGATACGAATGGGACTTTTCCAATTGCTTGGCCTAGTTAAAGGTACTTTTTCTCAATGGATATTTTCATATTCTCTCTCAAATTTCTCAAGTGAAATATATTCAGTATTCTTCTTTTTGAGTAAAAGATTCATGGGATTTACAAAAATCAATTCTACCCATATTTTCCAATAAAAATAATAATACTCAAAATTTTACTTTTAATAAATACTCATAATTTGAATTATGCCAAAAATTCCTCTTTTACCATTTAGTTTCTTGGATCTCAATTATCATGGGAATTCCTCTTTTTGTATAAAAATAAATTTACCAAAAATTTCTCTTTTTGCATAAAAATAAATTTACCAAAAATTTCTCTTTTACCATTGAATTACTTGGATCTCAAATATCATGGGAATTCCTCTTTTTGTATAAAAATAATTTACCAAAATTTAATCTTTTCTCATAATCAATTATTTATGCATAATTACAAAATTATTTCTCATGAATATGATGAAAATCATTCTTTTTGCATAGGGTGTCCAATCCTAGAATATGGTAGGAAATCCTCTTTTAGCATTATGCATAAAACAAGATATGTATTATTTTTTAAAAAATTTGCCATAGCTTCGCTGGTGGCTATTACTGATAATTCTTAATTTTTTTCTAAAGAATAAAAGCTTGACATGGAAATATGAAATTAGTTCCTCTTTTATGCTTAAAATCAAACTATGACTTTAAATCATAATTTTAACCACCATAATCATAAACTTAATCATGATTATCTCACTAGATTAAGCTCATTCCATTATTTTTCTTTTTTCAAATTGATAGAATAATCTATTTCTCATTTAGAATCAATCAAAGTAGTTTTTAACTACTTATAAATAATCTAAAAGAAATAACCATTATTTTGTTAACACAAAATCATAAAAATACCATTTTCTTAATCTCTAGCTTATCAAGCTTATCAAGCCTAGAGTTTAGCTTTGAATTAAGAGACTATCATTGAGAAGCATCCTTTTTCAAGGGATTTAGCCATAAATATGGATATTCTTTTAGAGAGAGAGATTTACTTAAAGAAAGCATTACAAATATGCATAAAGATTAACTTTCTCTTAATTAAGAATTAAGAAAAAGCTTGATTTGAATTAAAGCATTTATTTAGAAAGCTTCTCAAGCTTAAAAGGGGTTGAGAAGAAGAAAGTCATTGAGATAAGTTGGAAAAAACCATAAAATTTGATTTTACCTCCAAGTTTGGCTTAATTCTCTATTAGCAATGAAGCCCCCGACCAATCAATTGGTCCACCAAGAGGAGAAGAGAAACTCCAGGAGTTGTTGTAGAGAGAGAGAGCTCCAAGTTTCCAAGAGAGAGGAAAATTTAAGGGATAATAGAAAGTATGATTATTTTAATACAATACTGGCATAGTATAACTCCAATATTTGTTTATAAAATACTAAGGGTCTAGTTATAGGTGAGGGAGGCCACTAACCAAGTCCAATTGGGTTCTAGAATTTTTGAGGTTCAGTTTGACTTAATTTGGATAAGATTTGGACCAATTTGGCTCCCTTTTTTATTTGGTTTGATCCAAGAGAGAGGAGAGATAAAAGTATCATAATTTTTTTGAATTAAAATCCCTTCCACGCATGTGAAATAGGCACCTACCTCAAGAGTCCCCCTCTCCTTACCAAGGTGTCAAAAATGAATCATTATTCTAAAATATCTCATTTTTTTAGTAATATCTCATAATTTTTAACAAATAAACCTTGTACTTAGTCAACTCTTCATCTTATGTGAGTATTTACTCATTTTTGGGTATTTTATTTTATTCTCTTGGATTTATCTCATCCCAACACTTGGATTAATCCAATTGACCCATTGGAACCTGAATTGGACCATAATCCCAAAATTTCTGAAAATGTAGACCCTTAGGCTAAGGTCCCTTATACACATTTTCAATTAATTTTATATTTACATTGGAAAATTCATTTTGAACTTCTGTTTCAGGGGAATCTATTTTAGACACTAGGAGGATTTTTATATCCAAAGATATCTCAATTTTGGATTATCTCTCTCTAGGCCAAAACAGGGTAACCAAAGCTATAATCAAAGTAGTATTAGACCATCACCACATAAACAAAACAAACCATCGCTAAATACAAACCAAAATCATAGTAGTGTCATGCAAGATCAAAAAACAACCCAAATGTATAGTCAATAATGCAAGCATATAGAATAGAAGGTCTTTGATGAAGTTTCTGCATCATCTTCTTCATCCTCTATCAATGGCACAACAGGGACCTTTGGCCTTGCTCTTCTAAGAAGATGCTTCTTCCCGCAATCACTCAACAGATTAGGATCTGTGATTCCACATGCCAACCCGTAAGCAGCATATGTTAAATAATATTTACATCTCAACGAATATACTCCAGGTCCCTCTCCAAAGATTCGAACAGCTGCTTGCTGCTCCAGAAGTATTGCCTTGTTTGCATTCAGCCTTAAGTGATAGCCACCTAAATACCTGGATAGAGTCTTTATCGCCATCAGAGAAAACTTGCATTGTCCTTGGAGAAGCTAGCGTGAAATATCACAATTTGAGGGAATTTTAGGCGATGTATATATGTTCCTAGTGTCGAATCGTGGCCCAATCCCGCCATACGCTTGCCTGAAGCACGTTTGAGGAATGTGTCTTCATATATTTCCAACTGAAAAAATAAAGGAGCATTAGCCAGAAACAACATCACCAAACATTTCAGGACAAAGTTGATAAAGCCAAATCCACAACAAAAAAAAAAGTAACCTCTTGGTTCTCATCTGCTTCAAGCAAGGCGTCTTGCCATAAATTAGTGCTCGAACTAGGAACGGTTTCCGCTGACTTATTTGGCACATCCCTAAACCCTCCCATGTTGGTAATATTCAGTCTTTCCCTTGCTTCTTGTAGCTCTTCCTCTGTGGCATCTTTTCCTTCATATTTAAGGGCATCAGCATAGATCATCTTTAGTGTTGCTGCAGAGCAGATAGGAACTCGGTGTCTTTCACATGGCTATCCACTAGTAAGTACTTATCTATCCTATCATCATCTACAAAATTGTCATCAACCTCCAGATTTTGGGCTATGAAAGCTATGCAATGGTCCTCCCTTAAGTTAAATACATGTTGTATGTCTGTCAGCAATATATACTCTGAATCTCCTACTTGGTAGGAGGGGAGTAATGGCGTTGGAATGGGGGAGGAGTCATCTGATTCAATCACAAGCTGTCCTATATCACTGTTTTGTTCTCTAACTGCCTCAATATCAACCGCCGAACTGAGCTTCCTCTCTTCTTCAACATTGAACTCCTCAATCACATGAGGAGTGTCCTCCTCTTCAGCAACATCCTCAACGGTGGGACTAGCCTGACAAGAAATCGTGTCTTCACTTTCATTTGTTGCATGCGGCTCTGTACATTCTTCATCTGTTAACTGCACGTTCATGTGCAAGAGGCATAAGAAGGCATAAGAGTATTCCATCAAGCGGCATTTTCTTTTGTGAAAAGGGCATAGCAAAGCTCTCTTCTTATCACATGGTACCTTGTGCCAATCCCTATTTAACCTCTGCTTCTTCTCCGGCGACACCTTGAGATTAAAATGAATGTGATTTTTTCCATCAATCATCATTGGTTCTTCATTTGTGAGCTCGTCAAACTCTTGCTTTGCCTCTTCAAAGTATCCATGATGGCTAGAAAATGTATCCTCCAGAGAAAAATCGCAATTGAACATCAACAAAATTGCAGGGTGCAAATCATGATGTCGACATTTGTAGAGGAAGTCATACAACAGAGTTGCAGGTGTTTCTTTAATCTCTTCGTCCACATCAAACTCGACTTGAACTTGCGCTATGGCTGAATTCAAGGGTGTAGATAAGACATGGAAAATATTAGTTCAAGCAATGAATCAAGAGACAGTCCATCTTAAACAACAAATCTCTGTGTGGTGTGAATGGATTCAACATAACGCGAGAGGAGATGCCAGAGGAATCCAGGTATTCCTCCTCGCGTTGTAGTGAATCTATTTTCCCTAATGCAAATAAAATTGCAGCTTAGTCAAGGACCTCTTCTCGCGTTATGGTGAATCGATTCACCATAATGCGAGGAGGAATATTGTGCTTCCTATGGGACCTTCGCTCGCGTTATGGTGAATTGATTCATCGCAACATGATGACTTTATCATCCTTTGGCAACGCCTCTTACGTTATGGTGAATTACAAATAAAGATAGTTCTCAAGTACCCATACTGAGAGAGGAGGTGTCAAACGAATTAAAATACTCTTCTTCGCAGTCAATTCACCATAAGGCAAGGAGTCATAGGTTTTCAATTCACCTTAACGCGATGAAAAGACAAAGCAAGGAGTTCTCCACGAATGAAACCAAAAGAACGAAATAACAAAAGAAGAAGGAAGCACAAAAGAGATAAAAATACCAGGAAAATGAATTGTATACAAACGTCGCAGGAGATGGAGATGAAGGAGGTTGGAGGTTTGTCTTTGACGTTGGATACAGGAGGATGAAGGAGGATGATTGATGAAGGAGGGTTGGAGGAGATAGTCAGTCGCGTTGATGGAGATGAAGGCCGTTGGTGGTGAGATAAATGAGAATACGAACTGCAAGAGAGACAATAAATGAAATGAGTATCCTAGAAAATCCGTTTTTAATGCTATGCAACACGTCAGCGCCGCGTTTTCACCCGCCATTCCATGAATGCCACGTGGCAGCCCGCCGTGTACCTAGCACGTGTACAAGCTATAAAGTTCAATCAAAGCCCTTTTTAATGCTATGCGACACGTCAGCGCCGTCGCCTAGTCGCCCTGGCAGCCCGCCAGCACGTGTGTTCGCTCTAAAGATTAATCAAAGCCGTTAATCACGCCACCTTTTCGTCGTCTTATCGATTTTGCCTTGTCCGTCCTCCTGCTTGCCTCCAGGTTACTTCCGACTACCGCCACAGTACTGAACCGATATTCCACGTCCTGCACGACAGTCTCCATCCATTCTCACGCAAGAAATGTAAGTTTCTGTATATTACTTGATTGTTTTGTAAGTTTCTTGTATATTGCTTGTTTGTTTTGTTTTTTCTTCGACTGTTTGCCTTGTGCCATTGTTTTTTCTTCGACTGTTTGCCTTCTGCCATGGTGATTCGATTCATCTTAAAGCACACGATGGGCCATTAGAATCTCAATACGCTCCATGTCTTATGGTGAATCGAATCACCATGGTAGAAGGCAAACGTAAGAGATTCGCGATAATCCTCCTCCCGTTGTAGTAAATCGATTCACTATAACGCGAGGAGGATTGTTTTGCTTTGACTGGCCCTTAGTCTCGCGTTATGGTGAATCGATTCACCATAACGCAAGACCAAAGGGCAAAGGATTCACGATAATCCACCTCTTATTGGTGTCAATTAATTCACCTCCTACACGACAGTCTCCATCCATTCTCATGCAAGAAATGTAAGTTTCTGTATATTACTTGATTGTTTTGTAAGTTTCTTGTATATTGCTTGTTTGTTTTGTTTTTTCTTCGACTGTTTGCCCTGTGCCATTGTTTTTTCTTTGACTGTTTGCCTTCTGCCATGGTGATTCGATTCACCTTAAAGCACACGACGGGCCATTAGAATCTCAATATGCTCCATGTCATGGTGAATCGAATCACCATGGCAGAAGGCAAACGTAAGAGATTCGCGATAATCCTCCTCCCGTTGTAGTAAATCGATTCACTATAACGCGAGGAGGATTGTTTTGCTTTAACTGGCCCTTAGTCTCGCGTTATGGTGAATCGATTCACCATAACGCAAGACCAAAGGGCAAAGGATTCACGATAATCCACCTCTTATTGGTGTCAATTAATTCACCTCCTACACGACAGTCTCCATCCATTCCCACTCATAGAATGTGATGAAAGTGTATTACTTGATTGTTTTGTGAGTTTCTTGTATAATCCTTGATTGTTTTGTTTTTCCTTCAACTGTTTGCCCTCTGTCATGGTGATTCAATTTACCATAAAGCAGACGACGAGTCATTAGAATCTCAATACTGCTCTATGTGTTATGGTGAATTGAATCACCAAAATGCAAGACGGAATGGTAAGAGATTCGGGAGAATCCTCCTCCCGTTGTAGTAAATCGATTCACTATAACGCGAGGAGGATTGTTTTGCTTTGACTGGCTCTTAGTCTCGCGTTATGGTGAATCAAATCACTATAACGCAAGATCAAAGCTCAAAGGATGCACGATAATCCGCCTCTTATTGGTGTCAATTAATTCACCATAATGCGAGGAGGATTATTGTGTTTCTGTGGGCCTTCATCTTGCGTTATGGTGAATGGATTCACCATAACGCGAGGAAGTGCATATTGCTTTCTTGGCCACCCTCTCTCGCTTTATGGTGAATTGTTAATCGTGTACTACTGAGTAGCTAAGTTTTCTGCCTTTTCTTGCATTTTCAGATGGCTCGTGTAAGGCATACAGCTAGACCCATTGACAATGCAGCTCCCTCATCTACTGGGAAGAAGATGGGCGTTCTGAAAGCCTCAAGATCCAGGAAATCAAGCAGTCCTTCCCGATTGTCCAAAACGCAGCCTAGACTAAGGCGTTTCGCAGAGCATTCGTCAGCTCTGCGAGAAATCACAAAGTTTATGAAGCACCCGACAGCTGCTATTCCCAAATTGACTTTCCAGAGGCTTGCCAGGAGAATTTGTGAGCAGAATAGAATTTTGTTTAGGTGGAAGGCATCGGCCCTGTTTTGCTTGCAGGAGGCCACAAAAGATTGGATGATCGAATTTTTTTTGGATAGTTACGTTCTTGCTGCCCATGCACACAGGGTGACAGTAATGAATAAAGATTTTTTCAGCCTAGTAGCCCTTCGTTTCAGATACGATAAGTTACTTAGACCAGTTACATTTACTGATGAACGAATGTTACAAATTTTGGATGTCCGTCCTGTACAAAAAGTGAGAATTGAAGAGGTGACCGAGGGAGGTCCAGATCATGAACATCAGACTCGGGCAAATTTAATGACAAGCACTCAAAGGGAACATCAAGCTGCAATGCTTGCATTGCAAACAAAAAGGGAAAATGTTCGTGCACTCCACGCCATGAATCAGGAGGTGCTGCAATTTTTGTTGCCGGAGTTCTATGTACCCTTTAATATTAGAGGGCATAGATGTTATTTCCCAATTCATGCTGAAGAAATCAACATTTTGTTTGATCCTAAAACTGAAGTGAACGACAAAGTGCTCAGATGTGTTTTGAGGTATATTCTTTTCTCTGTCCTCCCACAATTTTTCATTCTTGGCTCTTAAAGTTTATGCCTCACTCTTGATATGTTTCCTTGTGAAGTTTTGTTATTTCGCAATTGCCCAAGGATGTACAGCAACGAGTGTTCTAGATTGATTCACTCGTCTCAACACTGTTGCTAGTAGAGTTAGTTCCGTACCTCGATGTGCTGACCTGGTTTTGGGAGGTCCAGCTGGCGAGTATTTTTTTTGGCATATCATGAAAAGTGAGTTTGTCTCTCTATCTCTCTTGCATGATGTTTATAGGAATCATCGTACACGAGTTATATAGTGCTTCCTTTGGATTGAAACTAATAGAAATCTATTGTGCAGTTCCCATTGGAGTCTTCTACTAGTCGACGTGCAAGAAAATGTTATTTACCTTGCAAATTCGACATCTGGTGTCCATGGAAATGTTTTGCTGTAAGTAAAAATCATTAAGATACATATTATTGTTTGAGTTAGAAGTCCGGATTGATCAGGATAATGATTGGTCTTTGTTTACAGTGGTGTCAGGAAACTAATGGCAGCTTACAAGAGCCTCAGCATGGACATCGACACCCTGGATCGATCGACCATCCAAAGGGTTAGTGTCCCCAAACAAGAAGATGGCTACAGCTGTGGGTGGAGGGTTGCACTTAATGCAATGTTGCTGCTACGAAGCATTTTTCAGCTCCCTTCAGAGGATGTAAGCATTTTTCAGCTCCCATACGCATGAGTACTCTTGTTTATCTTCTTGTATATTGTCATGTTGATCTTATTTATGCCTTGATGAATTGTGATGGCAGTTTCCATCAATGTCTCGCTACGTGGACCTAGACGTCCAAACATTTAGGGAGGAAACGATTGCGAAATTGATCGAGGTCGCTGAAGTTATGCCTCCAGACGGCCCAGTGGATTTCATCCCGCCCAATCCACGAGGGGGGATAGGCCCCCCTGAGCCTCTTACATGGGCTCCATACTTGGGAGAAGAGCCATGGCTCCATCCTGAAGCCGATACCTACGGGTTCCAGTAATAAATAGTTTTTTCCTTCTTCCAACAAATGTACGTTTGTAAATATGCAGCTATACATGTACATTTATATTTTTTTGCACATATATAGTGTTATTGGAGAGAGAACATCAATTGTAAATGCTCTTTTAATTTGAAAATCAGAGGATCAAATTTGCTACTGTGTTCCTTCACTGCTTGTTTTCTTACTTTAAGCCTTTTTTGTGTACATAAAAATTCAATTGGGGAATTTTTGCCTTCATTACATTGTGTTAAACAATAAAGCATTACAAAAGCAATGTTCTGAATAGATAAGTTTATTGCATATGGAAAATACATTGTCACCGTATACATGGTCACATCATATATCTTCTAGTGCCTCCAATTCATGTGGGGCTGCAACATCTTTACAAATGATCTGATGCTCTCTTCTTTTACTTAGCTTCCAACCATCGAGCTTGAAGCAAAATTGATCTGGAGGATTCTGAATAGCTACTTCTAATTCCTTCCTAACATATTCGAGAGTCCAATTCTCTTCCACTTCCAATGTCAAAGATGGGTGACCCTGTCGAATCATAACTATATCTATCAAGCAAGAGTGGCTGCCATCTCTTGTATCTTGGTCCATGCTTTCCCAGTTGTTGTTGATCCATCGCCACCTTCTATAAGTAAATGACATGCACAGATGTTGCCTGGCAATATAGTATCTGATTCCAAAATATCATTAGGATAATTTTTCGAGTATAATCAAATAAGCGTTGTAACTATTTCACAAAAATACATTATAATGTCATAACACTCACCGAAATGCAATGTCGGAGGTGTTCAATCGACATTCGATCAAATCATCTCCCTTTGATGATTTCACTCTCCAACCTTTGTCAAACAAATGATCAAGCCAGGCTTCATCTATATCTTTGCACACAAAAGTTGTTCTAGTTTTTCTCAATTGTTTACAATCAAAAAATAAATGAACAAAGCATGCAATTGGAACAAACAAACTTAAGTGGACATTTCTTGCACCAATGCTAGGCTTCATAGCACATTTAATATCATTAAACATTTTGGTCCTGTATGACTCTATCACTTCTGTGTCAAGCAATGGCCACTCAGGACTATCAAGTGCGGGCAACGGAATACGTTCCAACTTTCCATGTCGACTTGATTGAGTGGGCAAGGTGTAAAATGAGTCATAGAAATATGTTCTACTTCTTGCGAGATCACTTGGTGCACGACCTTCATATTGAAGTTCCCCCACCTCACCATGTACGACATTCAAGCATCCCGTCCAGCATTGTGCAGGCTCCCACTCCTGAAGATTGGATGGGTACAAATCTGTGCAAGGCAGAAAAATGTATATCAATCACCTTATTTGCAACATTGAAATACAAAACACAAGCACTTACAATGTGGTTTGTGTCTTTGGAAGTCCTTCCAATGGTCCCACGTTGATCTCTTTTTGCATGAATACATGCTGGATCAACACTTCTTTGACAGTTTTCCCTCCTAGTGCCATCTTAAAGTCAAGGATCCTTCCTTTCCAATGTTTGGCCAAGTCTTCAGATGCCTTTCCCTTCACTCGGTAGTGGCCTTGTTTTCCTGGCTGCATAGTGACCCAAGAGTACTTCCTGTATACTTGGGGAATCCATTCTTCGTTCTCGTCTTTTATGTTATACAACACAACAGATGAGATACTGCTCCTTGCTCGTTTCAGTCCACTTTCGGGTGCCATGATAGATTAACAGACGTATGAGAAAGAAGAAGTAGCAGAAAGTGGATGACTGAGCTAACCGCTTTTGTGGATCAAGGAGGGAAGAAGAAATGAGGGACGGTGTGTTCTTTTGGGCGCCAAAGATGTTTCGAGATTCAAAAGTGGAACCAAGTTGAGGGAATAACCAAGAGAATGTGTATCTATCTATTCCAAGCATTCAAGCTTCATTAGTTCTAGGGGTGGTGGAAAGAATTTTTTAGTGCTCCACGTCTAACACAGGAATGGGGAAAACATTCTTTTATTGTGTTAGGTTCTGACAAAAAAACGGTTTTAAATATTTTAAGACAAGGTGATTGTTTTTTTTAATATTTCATGAAGATAAGAGTTTCTCCACGTTTTAGGTGATTTTGTACAGAGGTCCCACCACCGGTGAATCTCGTTCGTAGATTACATGTCACTCAATCTATGTGTCTATTATTATATTATTGTTGAAACAGCCCTCTTTTGAGTCCAGAATTTTCCTAATGTATAATCAACGCATTGCTTAGTTACATTACAAAGGTATAGCCACGCAAGCACAGGGTAATGTTAACCAGAGTGGTTAACATAATCATGTCGCACATTGATCATATTCCCCATGTTAGTGATGGTGCCTAGCAGCATAAGTTGAATGAGCAGCTTGTCCCTCTCTTGATGAGGATAGTGCCGTATCACTTTTTGAAGAAGCCCATACCCATGCTAAACTAGATGTATAGCACATGTTGTCGCCAAGCAGGGCAGTAGAGGTCATGAACACTTGGGCTGAGAGCTCATGAAGGAGGCGCCTAGAATCTCATCATTTCCCCCAATTTTTTAATCAAAAAAATGAGATATCTCCTCTCTCCTCTCACCTCTTTCAAACTAGATCAGAAAAGTGGGCCTAACTGGTCCAAAACTTGTCCAAATTGGATCAAATTGAAGCTGGAAGCCTCTAGATTCTAGTTGGACTTGGTTGGTGGCCTCCCTCACCTATAAATAGACCCCAATTCCTTTGTATTTTCATCTTAGAGTAATTTTACGCTAGTGTAATTTTTTAATTAAGTGATTCTTTTATCCCTCTTCCTTGCCTCTCCATTGTGAAGCTTTGAAGCTTCACTAAACCTCTTCTTCTCTTGAATATTACCCTTTTCCCTTGGTGGCCAAGCCTTTTCTTTGAGGGCTACACAACTTTTGCAAAAGGTAAAAATACAAACAAACCAAGGGTAAGCCTAAAACAATGATGTTACTCTCTTTTTGGTGTTAATCTTCTTCCTAACCTCCCTCATGCTTGGGAAGCATTTTATTTTATGGGTTTCCTCTTAAAACCATGCTTTTCTTGATTTATGATGAATTAATGTTTATGTTTAAGCTTAGGTTTATGCATAAACTAATTTTTATGTTAATCATTAGAAATGAAGGTTTATTCATAAATTAAATTTTATGCTAAAAGAGGAACTTTGAGTATTATCATTTCATATAAAATGCGAGGAAACTATGGCATAATTTTATCATTTGAAAATGAATTTTATGCATAATTAATTTTTTTGCTAAAAGTGGAATTTTAAGCATTCTCATTTCATAGAAAATATGGGGATGTTATGGTAAAATCTTTATCATTAGAAAATAAAATTTATGCATAAATAATTTTTATATTAAAAGTGGAATTTTGAGTATTATCATTTCATAGAAAATATGGGAAAGCTATGGAAAATTTTATATCATTAGAGAATGAATTTATGCAGAATAAGTTTTATGCTAAAAGTGGAGTTTTGAGCATTATTCGTTTACTATAAAAATAAAGAAGGTTATGCATAAATTTTCTAGATTCATTCAAATTATGAGAATTATGGAAATGATTAAGAATATAATTCATTTAGATAAAAATGGATTAGTAGGTGTGCATAAATATTTTATGCACACCTACTAATGATTAAGAATATAATTATGGAATTATAGAAATGATTAGAGAGAGAGAGAGAGAGAGAGAGAGAGAGAGAGAGAGAGAGAATTAGAATTTTAATAAAGAGGGATTAAAAGAAATATGAAAAAAATGAAAAGAGAGAGAGAGAGAGAGAGAGAGAGAGAGAGTGTGTGTGTGTGTGTGTGTGTATGAAAGAGGGCTTGCAAAGGGCTCACGCATGCCCTCAATTTTTTGTGTGGAAAGTGTGTGCATGTGCATGTATGTGTGTGCAAGTGTGTGTGTGTGTGTGTGTGTGTGTGTGTGTGTGTGTGTGTGTGTGTGTGTGTGAGAGAGAGAGAGAGAGAGAGAGAGAGAGAGAATTGTGTTTTTGTGTGTGTGTTAAGACAAGCAAAAATATGAACTGCTACACAAAGCATTTGTGTAAATAAGAAAATATGATTTACCACTCCACAAGCAACATCAAGAACGTATATTGGGAACAACATTGCTTTGTAAAAGAAACTTAAGTGTTTACAATAAGATTATAATGTCTCTTGCTATAGTCCTTTGCCGTGTATTTACACCATATTAATGTGTTTCCAAATTTCTTAAGCATATTTTACCTAGGGGTAGAACCTCACCTTTTTCGGAAGCTAGATCCCTTGTTATAAAGTTGATTAAAAAATTATCATATAGAAATAAATCAAGTCCTTGAATGGATTTTCCGTGAACTGATTGCTTTGAAAATACTTAAGGCCAAAGGCTTACATTTGTAGTCTAATTGTTGATGAGAAAGAGGACCCTTGAAGCCATTGATCTTAGAGTAACTTTGTTGCTCATCAGTATTTCGAAAAAAGAACCTTAGACACAGGTCTAAAGGAAGGGTAAATTACTTAGAATGGCGATATAAGGCTCATTCAACGAACACAAGGAAGCATGCAAGTGAACATCAACAAATATATAATGTTTAGGCTTGCAAAACACAGTCAGTCAAAGTTGTGTTTAATCGCTGGCAACTGTTTGGTCTCGTTTTTATGATCGTAACCTTTCTTTTTGGGGGACTTTTCCTTCTTTTTATGATCCAAACCTTCCTTTTGGGGGACTTAGAAGGCACCACATCAACTTTCTGTCCAAAGTTGGATGAAGAGTCGAAGTTGTGCATAAACTTTTTGTCTAACTTTGGATGTCTAACTTTGGATTAGTTTGGTGACTTTAGGAAAATCTTTTGATAATTTAACTACATTTACCATATTTGAAAGGTTTTGGAATGAAGTGCTCATTGAGTCCTCCTTTGGTAATTATACACCCGTTTCTATCCTCCTTTTGGAGGGAAAGTTTATGCACCACATCAACTTTTTGTCCAACTTTGTATGGAAAGTCCTTTCAACAATTGCAATGGAATTTGACGACATGCATTGACCTATAGATGGAGCACAATGGATAGTCAAATAGATTTTTCCACCTTTTGATAAAATAAACAAAGTCATCCAACTCAACAAAAATACAAATGTAATCTTATACTTTCCATCTACCTTGATGCAAATGAATAAAGTCATGAAAATGATATTTTATTCAAATTTAAAAAAGCATACATCTTTTACTTCTCCTAATGTTCTAAATTGAGGCTTTATTTTTCTGGTTGACTATTATGAGGACCCGTAGAACATCCCACTCGAGGACAGTCTCCATAATGTGTGCAGCTATCGAGCAATTTCCTCGCATAACTAAATTGGAACAGACCTTATGTTGGGAAATGAATATGATTCTTATAAGTGTCCTCTTCATAATTCCCACAAGTACACTCTTCATAATTCCCACAACTAGGACCATTGATGGGAGGCTTAACGCAATGCCCTAACTCCTCAATTATGATGATGACCAATTCTACTAAGATCTGCTAAATCTCTAAATCTAAAACTAATTCCCATTTTTTCCAAGTGATTGTGTCTCATGTTTGGAAAGCTATGTTCTTCATCCATGGCTAAAATCCATTCTTGGTGTGTACATGCTTCTTGAGATTTCTGAGGGTCCATAATGGGCTCCACATTTGCCATAAAAGCCACATGTGATGCCATAAAATTTGATGTATAAGCTAAACTTTGAGGAGTAAACTTTAGCTTTGTAGACCTTGAGAGTTGGTGTAGCAAAGGTTTCTTCATGGTCATGAGTAGAATCTACATGTTCCTTGTCTTCACTTTGAGATGGTGTAGAAGAAGTGGGGCTTTAAGAAGTGATTGTAGAGTTACTTGGTGACTCCCCTTGGCTGGAATTTGTTAAACCATCATCGTCACTTGTATCTATCCCTCCATGCTATAAAGTTGTCATCAAATACAACATCTCTAGAAACAAAAAGTTGTCTTCAATCTAGATTAAATAACCTATAACCTTTGGCATGTGCATCATAACTAATGAATATGCATCTCTAAGATTTGGGATCTAATTTGCTTTTCTCATCTAGTACATGCATGCACACCATGCAAACAAAGACCTTCACATGAGATACATTGGTCTTTGTACTTGAATATGCTTCTATACATACCTTTCTTGTCATCTCATCCACAAATGTCATGTAGTATGATTATCTCTTGACATGATTCCCATAAATTTGTTTGTATAGTCTCCAACCTTTTCCTTAGATTAAAGTAAATCCATACCTTTCTTGTCATATCGTCCACAAATGTCACGAAGTAGCATGATTATCTCGACATGATTCCCATAAATTTGTATGTATAGTCTCCAACCTTTTTCTTACTTTATAAGTATGTTTGTGTTGAACCTGGTTCTTTGTTACTTTCCAAACAAGCAAGATGGACAATTACTTTCTTGTTTATTAAACCATAGTGGTGGCAACCCTTCCACAAGACGACCTCTTTTCAAATGCATGATGTTATTATGAATAAGATGTCAGAACCTTGTATGTATGTCCACCTTAATGTTCAATCTTTTTACACTAATCACTGGGCTGAGCTTCTACCATTCATTTGCAAATTTTACTTTTGCGAGTTCTTTGTGTGTTTTCTGTGAACACTGATATTATAAAGGTGATGAGAATGAGCCATTCTTATAGGCTGAGCGGCAGCATAAGGCAGTATTTAGAAAAAAGGACCTTAAACACAGGTCTAAAGGAAGGGTAAATTACTTAGAATGGCGATATAAGGCTCATTCAACGAACACAAGGAAGCATGCAAGTGAACATCAACAAATATATAATGTTTAGGCTTGCAAAACACAGCCGGTCAAAGTTGTGTTTAATCCCTGGCAACTGTTTGGTCTCGTTTTTATGATCGTTACCTTCCTTTTTGGGGGACTTTTCCTTCTTTTTATGATCCAAACCTTCCTTTTGGGGGACTTAGAAGCCACCACCTCAACTTTCTGTCCAAAGTTGGATGAAGAGTTGATGTTGTGCATAAACTTTTTGCCTAACTTTGGATTAGTTTGGTGACTTTAGGAAAATCTTTTGATAATTTAACTACATTTACCATATTTGAAAGGTTTTGGAATGAAGTGCTCATTGAGTCCTCCTTTGGTAATTATACACCCGTTTCTATCCTCCTTTTGGAAGGAAAGTTTATGCACCACATCAACTTTTTGTCCAACTTTGTATGGAAAGTCGACTTTCTATCCACCTTTCAACAATTGCAATGGAATTTGACGACATGCATTGACCTATAGATGGAGCACAATGGATAGTCAAATAGATTTTTCCACCTTTTGACAAAATAAACAAAGTCATCCAACTCAACAAAAATACAAATGTAATCTTATACTTTGCATCTACCTTGATGCAAATGAATAAAATCATGAAAATGATATTTTATTCAAATTTAAAAAAGCATACATCTTTTACTTCTCCTAAGGTTCTAAATTGAGGCTTTATTTTTCTGGTTGACTATTATGAGGACCCGTAGAACATCCCACTCGAGGACTCCATAATGTGTGTAGCTATCGATAGCAATTTCCTCGCATAACTAAATTGGAACAGACCTTACGTTGGGAAATGAATATGATTCTTATAAGTGTCCTCTTCATAGTTCCCACAAGTAGGACCATTGACGGGAGGCTTAACGCAATGCCCTTACTCCTCAACTATGATGATGACCAATTCTACTAAGATCCGCTAAATCTCTAAATCTAAAACTAATTCCCATTTTTTCCAAGTGATTGTGTCTCATGTTTGGAAAGCTATGTTCTTCATCCATGGCTAAAATCCATTCTTGGTGTGTACATGCTTCTTGAGACTTCTGAGGGTCCATAATGGGCTCCACATTTGCCATAAAAGCCACATGTGATGCCATAAAATTTGATGTATAAGCTAAACTTTGAGGAGTAAACTTTATCTTTGTAGACCTTGAGAGTCGGTGTAGCGAAGGTCATGAGTAGAATCTACATGTTCCTTGTCTTCACTTTGAGATGGTGTAGAAGAAGTGGGGCTTTAAGAAGTGATTGTAGAGTTACTTGGTGACTCCCCTCCATGCTATAAAGTTGTCATTGGTCTTTGTACTTGAATATGCTTCTATACATACCTTTCTTGTCATCTCATCCACAAATGTCATGTAGTATGATTATCTCTTGACACGATTCCCATAAATTTGTTTGTATAGTAAATCCATACCTTTCTTGTCATATCATCCACAAATGTCACGAAGTAGCATGATTATCTCGATATGATTCCCATAAATTTGTATGTATAGTCTCCAACCTTTTTCTTACTTTATAAGTATGTTTGTGTTGAACCTGGTTCTTTGTTACTTTCCAAACAAGCAAGATGGACAATTACTTTCTTGTTTATTAAACCGTAGTGGTGGCAACCCTTCCACAAGACGACCTCTTTTCAAATGCATGATGTTATTATGAATAAGATGTCAGAACCTTGTATGTATGTCCACCTTAATGTTCAATCTTTTTACACTAATCACTGGGCTGAGCTTCTACCATTCATTTGTAGTGCTTTCAGCAATGATGGAGGCTAGCAGTAAAGAATGACATGATCAGATTGATTTGAGTAAAGATAACATTGGAATCAAACTTTATACACTTCAGTGTGTCAAGACAACTGCATAAAAGGAACTCGTTAATGTGTAAATAATAAAGTACCATGCATAAAAATTGCAAAAAAAGAGAGCCCAATAAACATAATTTACCAAAACATTCTCTTTTCTAATTTCAGTTGTGGCCTTGCTTCCATGATGCCAATGTCTACATGTATCTTTGATTATATTGAAAACGCCCAACGCTGGCTTACAAGAGGCACCTTGCTCATCCTTCTTAAGTGAAGAAGGCAATATCATTGAGTCCGATTGAGGAACAAAACCCTCTTTTCTCAAAAGCAAGCTTAACTCTTCTAATTTACTGTATATATCATTGTTTTGCAGGTGAGTTTCATCTCCAACCAAGAACTCTTGCACCTTCTTACCCACCTCAATCCAGGCCCTTCCTGGCTTCTTCCATACACCTGCATTCATTCTCAACTTTTGTATTTCGAGGACACACTCCCACATTTGTGCATCGGCATAGATGTTGGACATGAGAATATATGCAGAAGAAATGGTTGGATCCAATTGACAAACGTTCTTAAAACATTGTCTTCCTAGCTCAACATTGCTGTACGTTCTGCAGGCAGTCAACAGACACATCCATGCAATAGCATCAGATGTGGAAGGCATACTCTTCAGCAATTTCAGTGCTTCATTCAGACGCCCAGCGCGACTGAGCAGATCAATCATGCAACTCAAGTGCTCAACAGTTGGTGTGATACTATGATCTTTCCTCATGGATTCAAAATACCAATGACCTATCTGAGTTTGTCCTGCATGACTGCAAGCCACGAGAATGCTGACATAAATTGGGCCATTTGGCTTTACACCTTGATTTTGCATTTCCTGGAAGCATTGTATTGTCTGCCTCAATGAGCCATGCTGAGCGTATCCAGAAATCATTGCACCCCATGATGCTACATCCCGACTTGGCAATCTGTCAAAAACCCTGCAAGCTGCCTCCAAGCTTCCACTTTCACAGTACAGGACAACAAGAGTATTACCTACAGCCAAGTCTGATTCCAAGCTACTCCTGATGATCTCAGAATGTACCACCCTGCCCTTTCCAATGGCTCCTAAATCAGCACAAGCTCTCACGGCACATGAGAAAATAAACGTGTTCGGTTGCAAACCTTCCACCTGCATTTTCTCCAGAAATTCCAGAGCAGAAAGACTATGCCCATGATGGGCATATCCTGTAACCATGACACCCCATGTCACTATATCTTGGGTTGGCAGCTTGTCAAACACACTGCGTGCCTCCTCTAAGCTCCCCCATTTGGCATAGATCTCAACAAGGGTGCTCCCAATCACCACCTCAAACTCCACTCCACTTCTTATCATTTGATCATATAGGAGCATACCTTTCCCTAAGTCTCCTATGCTGCTACATGCTTTCAAGCTGCACAAGTATGTAACATTGTCTGGCCTTATACATTGATCTTGTAAATCTGCAAAGATTTGCAAAGCGCAAAGGCCATACCCATGCTCAACATACCCAGCAATGATTGCATTCCATGACACTATGTTTTCGTGCGGTATTGCATCAAACACTTTATGTGCCTCCTCCAGTGCACCACATTTGGCATACATGTCAACAAGTGCACTGCCAACAAACGCATCCAACTCAAGTCCTGCTCTACTTATCTGGTCATGTAACAGTCTACCTTGGCATATGGCTCCTATAGTACCACATGCTTTTAGGACACACGGAAAAATGTATCTATCTGGTTGCACGCCTTGAAGTTGCAACTTCTCAAAAAATTCCAAAGCAAGAGCTCCGTGGCCATGCTGTACATATCCGTACATCATCATTCCCCAAGATACAACGTCTCCACGTGATAATACATTAAAGACTTTGTTTGCATCATTAAGGCTTCCACATTTTGCATACATGTCAAGAAGGTTTCTTTGAATGAATGGCAATGATTCAGATTCCATCTCAATAATTTTGCTGTGGACGAGCCTGCCCTGACTAGTGTATCCTGAGCTGCTGCATGCCCTTAAAACACATGAAAATGTGATGGCGTTTGGCTGGAACCCCTTGTCTTGCATCTTCTCAAAAAGCTCAAAGACAGTATGACAAAGCCCACAGCTAGCATATGCCATCATCATCACATTCCATGACATCACATCTCTATTGGGAAGCTTGTCGAATATATCACGCGCAGTCTCGAGGCATCCACACTCAAAATACATCTCGGTGAGGGCACACCCAATGTAAACATCTGCTTCAAGTCTACCAATAACAATTTGTTCATGTGCTAGAAATCCCTGAATCAAGGCCTTCAGGCGGCTGCAAGCCTTCAAGATGCACACGAAGATGTATTTGTCAGGTTTTATGCCGTCCTGTTGCATTTGCTGGTACAACTCCAATGCCCTGTGACTTTTCCCATGCATCGCATATGCAGAAATTATCGCATGCCATGTGTAAACGCTCGGCTGAGAAGCCCTGCAAAAAACAAAGCTTGCTTCAAACAAGCCTCCGTGGGAAGCAAACAGGCGTATGAGATGGTCCGCCAGGAAAGCCATGGAATCAAATCCTTGGCCGGAAATCAGAGAGTGCACCATACGGGCAGCTTTCAAGTCTTTCTTTTGGGAGCATGCCTGCACGAGGGCACAGATGGTGTCCTGGGAGATGGCTATCCCTTCATAATGCATGCGGCATACGGCTTGGACAGCTTCACCCAGATGTGGCTGGGCGTGACAGCATTTGCTGAGAGCTCTGACCGATGGTGAAAGCATCAAAATGAGCCGAAAAAATGCTCACAAATTGTACCCGTGAGGTCGCTTAGGACTCGGGGGGCTGCACTGTCTCAGCAATTACGAGGCATATTAACCATGGACAACTAAGGCACAAGGAGAGGAGAGAAAAAAAAAATCCTGGTAAAAAATAAGAGGAAAAAATCCCTTCACCTTCAGAGTGACCTTTATTGACCCACTGTATTGAGATTGACTCTTTATATTCCAGCTTCCATTCTTGTGTTTTGGTTCTTAATGTCTTTTCATACCCCAACAAGGTGTGAGTTGAGTACTAGTATTCCTACAGGGAGGTCAAACAACACAGTTCCTTGAGTTTTATTGAAAATAGTAATGACAAAAAAATTATTTTTCATGTCGGAAAGATTATTTTTGTGTTATTTATATACCTATTTTTTCCCATCCTTAGATATTAATTTATTAATGCCCACGCTAATAAATGAGTTCTAACCTTAGGGTACTTTAAGTCCCAATCTTTAAGATATGCTAAGGCCCTAGTTAGTGCAATTACCCTTTGCTCTCCAACTAGAACAGAACCACCAATATATGTCCTCTATCTATCCATGCTCTGACCATTGCCACCATCAACAACATGAGAGAGAGAGAGAGAGAGGCGAGCTACTCTAGATATGGCATTTGGAGAGCGTTCTGTCATGGCACATACAACAACATCATTGTTTCCCATGTGTTAAATTTGAAGCAATGTGATGAGCTATGGTGGATCAAATGCAAGAATCAACGTGATTGATAAAGAGATTAGATGATGATTAAGATGCGATTAGTGAGCTGATAGCTTAATGTAAGCATGGATAATCAAAAACCAGCAAATTCTCATTAGGCCAATGCCTCAATTTATAGAGTTTACATCCAAGCATCTAATCCCACTGATCTCTCCTTGATTCACTCCAAGCATCCAAGCATCTAATCCCACTGATCTCTCCTTGATTCACTCCAAGCATCCAAGCATCCAAGCATCTAATCCCACTAATCTCTCTTATAGAGTTTACATCCAAGCATCTAATCCCACTGATCTCTCCTTGATTCACTCCACCTTTTTTTGCTTGATTCTCTCCACCTCTTCCCAGAATATCTCCACACATCCTAAATCTTCTCATGCTACCCTTTATTCTCGCCTAGTAGATACTTCTCACCTTTTCACAGCTTCTCACTCTTTTATAGCCTCTTGCTAAGGGCTTGTTCCCGCACACACCCTATTCACTTGTATATTTCAACACCTCCCCTCAAGTGAATAATCTTAGCACACCTAGACCCTATACCAAGTTTCCCTCTTACTTGGTAGCCCGTGACCAGTGCCTCAAGTCCCTAAACTCATAGTCTTTGACATTCTCTCTCTCTATGTGTCCAAGGCTACTATAAGTGCCCGTGACCTTGACTAAAGTGCTCACACATACATCTACCACATGGCCTACATCATCGGTGGCTCAAAGGTGGTTTTACTCTGTTGGGGCGGCAGGTTACATTGGGTTGTGGGGTTTCTCTCTCTCTCTCTCTCTCTCTCTCTCTCTCTCTCTCTCTCTCTCTCTCTCTCTCTCTCTCTCAGAAAAGATGATCTGACTCCACTTCCTTCTTAGGAGTCTCCATGAAGTTTGCTGATGTCGTTCCTTCTCCATTGGGTTTGCTGTAACAGTCACTCATTTTTCCCACTCACCTCTGGGCATTCATCTCTTCTCTCAACTAGCCCCCACCGATTTTTCCTCATGAGCAAATACACGATTTTTGTTTACCATGTATAAAACTGCTCCCCATTAAATTTGGCTATCTCTTGTACCGTGCTCATGATGATGTGAAGGGGGTCTTACCTCTTGATCCAATTTCAAGATTCAAGGGCAGTGTCTACCCTTTTACAACTCAATTTGGTGTTTAGGTGATGATTACACCAGATTTATCAGCATAAATTCACCAGAAATTACATAAAGCCAAGGGTAACAAATCTCTGTACTGAATGGTTAGAGTATCAAACCATCTCCGAATTGTAATATGAAGTTATAGGGATCTGTATCAGATACCCAATGGTTAATTTGAACCCTCAATTGCACCAAAATATAATGATTAGTATTGATTAATCATTGATTAGCAAAATAATCCTCTATTTTATGTGCAAATAACAGAGTATGCGGGGAGGCCAGATCTAGGGCCTTAGAGTTCAAATGAGCTCAACTCCTTTCAAAGCCATCAATAGCAATTAGTCTAGTAGAGGATTAAGCCAAGAAACACAAGATTTGACTAAATATTGAATGCTTAATCTTTGTTTTACCAAAGTCACCTGAAAATTTGATGCAGAGCTTGATTCCACTTCTCCTTGAGGAATTTCACAAATCTGACATCACCAGCATGTAGAGCACCCTTGAAAACCCTTGGGGCCAAGAGGAATTAGAACAATTGCTTCTGGTGTTGAGAAGATCTCAGTTTTGCTTCAGAAAGAAGGCACTTGAAAAATCATGAAAATTTGCAAGCTGCTGCAGTTGGCGGTTTGACGATTTGAGTAGATAGGCTGGAGCGTGGGGAGTATGGCTAGATATGGCTAGAAGGGTTTTGGCTAATGTTATGGCAAGAGGGAGATCAAGCCCCTCCACTAGCCGGGGGTACAGAGGCTATTGAAAAAAAAGCTAAAAACTTTATTATTTCCTAATCCTAATTAACTAGGTGATTAGCAAGATAATGAGCTCATAAATTTAATGGATTCTAAGCTAGGCTCTGATACCATGTTAAATTTGTAGCAATGTGATGAGCTATGGTGGATCAAATGCAAGAATCAACATGATTAACAAAGAGATTAGATGATGATTAAGATGCAATTAGTGAGCAATTAACTGATGGCTTAATGTAGGCATGGATCAAATGTAAGAATCAACATGATTAACAAAGAGATTAGATGATGATTAAGATGTAATTAGTGAGCAATTAACTGATAGCTTAATGTAGGCATGGATAATAAAAAACCAGCAAATTCTCATTAGATCAATGCCTCAATTTATAGAGTTTACATCCAAGCATCTAATCCCACTGATCTCTCCTTGATCACTCCACCTCTTTTGCTTGATTCTCTCCACCTCTTCCCAGAACATCTCCACACATCCTAAATCTTCTCATGCTACCCTTTATTCTCTCCCAGATAGTTGTCCTATCGAGCGTGAACCTTCAGGCAGTAGCGAGAGAGAGGAAGAGAGCCAAAGGAATAGAGAGGGAAAGAGGTATTTCACCATGCATTGAGAGAGAGGGAGAGAGACCCATCGGAGGAAGGCATGCGTGTTTGTAGGCATGGCATACATTTGGCTTGATGGATTTATTTGCATTAAAGTCACATAACCATAGTAAAACCTTGTTAACATTTAAAACAAATGTACCAAATTAATTAATGCATTGAAAAGAAATATTTTGGTGGCTTATTTTTTTGTTGGTCCTGCCTTTAGTAGGACAATGTGAGGAGTGGAGAATATGGTTCATTCAACTTGGCATTTGGTCAAGCATCTTGGGATTCAACGATGGTGGTATTTTTTTTTCGTGGCTTACAATTTTTTTGATAAAATGATATTTTTGGTGTTCCATAACTTCCATTAAAGTGGTGTGTGGTGTCCATAGTGGGTCAGTGGTGTAATGTAAGAGTGTTCAATGGTTTTTAATTTCAACTACATGTTTTTATCTCCTTATGAAGTGAGGGATATTAAAATGATTATATTTCAATATAGCTTAGTCTCTAATGGGGAGGTAGAGTCCTTTATATACATGCTTTAAAAAGGTGAATGACAATGAAAATTGCATTGAACCATGAGGCTTTCAACAAATGGTTGAAAGTTTTAAAGTTTTCATTTAAAACCTACTTTTTTGGTTGCATTTGCCTAAGCCATGGCCTCTTGACCCAATTTATGACTCTTTTGATGTGCCATTTCCTATCACATCACCGGAAAAAAAATCTAATTTTCTCTTTTTTGCTTGTCTAAAATCCAATATCATTCCCCTTATTAAAAATTAGGCTTTTGCCTTACCCATATCAAGGGAAAACATCATAGCTTTTGCACATAATTGTGATTTACCACATTAAGGGAAAACTCAATAATCTAGGGAATAATAAGTTTTTGAATCATGTTTGATTATGGCACATGCTAGCCCTATGTTCTTGAAGCCCTAGACCAAAGCTTCTATATATATATCACAAGGCTAACACCCCCCTCCATGTGGCAACATTTTTTAAGCTTACCCACGTGTCACCCCTCACGTTCGTTTCTGAATACCTACATGCACATGTAGAAGGCGCCTGCTCTGTCTTGTAGGTTGTAGACCTGAAAAGCTCATGCATGAAGAACCATCACCACCTGCTGTTCGTGTCTAGAGTCGTCGTTCTTCGTCAATGAGGAGTGCAGAGAATTTTAATCCTGCTCTTTCTCAGTTGTTCTCATTCGTAATTGAGGAGTGCAGAGAATTTTAATTATGCTCTTCCTTAGTTGTTCGTTCGTGCGCATTTTCTGGTTGAGCCATCCCCTACGTGCTGCTCATCATCATCCTCTTCGCCCTTCACCCTTCGTGCTACAGCTTGGTGGTGAGCACTCCCTCTCTCTCTCTCTCTCTCTCTCTCTCTCTCTCTCTCTACAGCCAGTGGGATGACAGGCTGTGTGATAGCCATTTTAGATTACTAGAGACTGGCATAGTTATAGCGCCGGCTCATTTAGTCGGGTTCACATAAAGGCAACCATGTTTGAGCATGTCATTGTGCAGATATTGACATATGGCACAAGTGCATTGGTCATGTGAATGTACAACAGCTGAAGTCTATGCAGGCCCAAAATATTGGTACAGGTTTGCCAAAGTTTAAGGTTGATGGTATGCATAAGGTATGTGAAGCATGCCAACTTGGTAAGAAGGCCAAACATTCTTTCCCACATGAAAAGCATTTGAGTGCAAGGCCATTGGATGTCATACATTCAGATGTATGGGGACCGACCAAGACTGCAACAATTGCAGGTTGCATGTACTATGTTACATTCATTGATGACCACACTAAGAAAGTGAGGGTTTATTTCATGAAGGAGAAAAGTGAGGTGTTTGCTCACTTTCAGAGATTCAAGGCCTTGGTTGAGAAGGAAAAAGGCATTTAAATAAAATGTCTAAGATCAGATGGTGGGGGAGAATATTTCTCCAATGAGTTCAACGATTTCTTGAGAAAGCAGGGAATCAAGAGGCAGTTTATGTGCAAGTACACTCCGCAAAACATAATGGTGTTTCAAAAGGGAAAAACAAGCACATTATAGAAGTGGCACATGCCTTGATGGCTGAAAAGAGTATGCCACATGGGCATAAGTAGTAGCAACTACTATGTACATTATGAACATGACATCCATTGCAGTTGTTCATGGTATGACTCCTGAACAGAAGTTTACAGGCATAAGACCGGATGTGTCTCACTTGAAAGTGTTTGGGTATATTGCATATGTACATGTTCCTGATGATGAAGTGAGAACAAAGTTGGATCCAAAGGCAGAGAAATGCATCTTCATTGGTTATGCTATGGAGTAAAAAGGTTATAGATGCTATAACCCTACCACTCGTGAGATGTGAGTAAGAAAAGATGTCTTCGATGAGATAAGTAGCTGGTATTATGCACCAGTAGTGAAGGCAAAAAAAGATGCAGATTTAAGAAGTGTAGATGTTGCATAACATGTAGAGCAGCAATCACAGGTGCTGGGTGGACCTGGGCAGTCCTCGAGCAATGGATCCAATGTTAGCCCATGGTCAGGCAGGTTGAGGAATGATGCAGGCACACATGTATCACAAAAAGAGAAGGAAAAGGTAGATCAACCTTTTGTGCCTGATCTATCACCAGGTCACTCATATGTGGATAATGACTCTAGTGGCTTTGAGCAGAGCCTTAATGAGGAGCTTGGCATTCCATCTGTGGTTACTCCTTGTGAGATCCCTATTCCCACCGAGCAACAAATTCGGGCTACTAGCAGCGGAAGTAGCACTTCTCGCGCGGGACAGGGGTCCCACATTCGGGGGCTCGTCCCCACGGATATCCGGACAAGAGACTAATCCGTTGATTTTTCCAAAAACCGGACTCGGAAAAACTTCTCTTACCGGAAAGCACGGGCGATTCCACCAGGATAACTTTTTTCTCTAACGTAGTCAAGACCATTACCGATCAAGCTGATCCGATTGTACCTATAAAGGTACTCGGTCAGATGAAGGAAGAAACTTGCACTTGGATCATTGGGATCAACGCTTTTTTTCCCATCAAAGAGGCACAGCCATTGATTCCTATCCATAGAACAATTACTATCCGGGATTTACTTTATCTATCGTAATAACAGAAATTGAGTCTCAATTTACGGATCCATCAGTCCAGCCTAACCCCATCCAGTCCCATGGGTTAGCCAACCGCCCAACCACTGTAGTGATGGGATCCAATTAGAAATTTGATTAGGTTTTGTCCCGGGTACCAAGGAAAAGAGTTCCCAGGCCCCCTAGCCGGATATTCATGCAAAAATAAAACTAGTCACACACTTACACACCCAATATGAAATTGCCTTTTTCACAGATTCAATCAGTTTTAAAACAATCCTTTAATAAAACCATAGTATCACTGATCACAATCTTCCAAATTATCCGGTTGATTCTTAATTTCCCATCATTCCATCATCAGAGTATCTATGGCATCATTGGCAACTAGAACGCTCACCACCTGTCCACTCAGGGGCCTTTTCAATAGTTCCTAGCCCATAATACTCAGCAATATAATCACTTATAAAAATCCAGATGGACTCTCGTTGAAGATCAACAAGATCAACCAACAGATCCATAAAGAGCCATGGACTCATCCATTGAAGACCAGCAAGGTCAATCAACCAGATCCATGCCCGATTTCACAAAACAACTCTTACTCCTTGTTCCAATATCTTCCTCGACGCACGCGTGGGTATCCTAGGTGACCCAGAGCCCGAGCACCATATGGTCAGCACCCTCTAGGATCCTTCGCAGGTGACCTAGCGCTTCACTCATAGGCCGCTTCCTTGGTCCCTCATCCACCGTACTGGAAGCTCACCATTTTAATCGAACCGAGGCTAGTCAAGACCTCGGCCGACCTTGCTACGCGAGACGTCCACCATTGACTCTCCGCCAGCAGTTGCAACTTTATCAGTTAGGTCTCTACGACCTTAATCACAAGATGGTCAAAATGCTTCCCCAGCATTCTTGACATAAAACAGCCATTTACAAACAGTATTTACAAACAGTTTACAAATACAGTTTCTATATAAACTCTCATTTTTTCACATTATCCCTCATCAATCCACATTACTTATTCCACATTCCATTTATATGTGTACTCATCCCATCACATCATTTTCCATCTCATCACTTCAGATTCCTTCACATCACATATCATATATATATTCACATCCATACATATATCCACATCCACATCCACATTCACATCCATACATCCACATCTACATCCATGCATCTATTTTCACATCCACATCTACATGTACATTCACATCCATACATCCACATCTATATGCGTACATTCACATCTACATGCATACATCCACATCCACATTCATACATCTACATCTACATGCATACATCCACATCTCCATGTATACATCCACATCCACATTCACATCCATACATCTACATCTACATGCATACATCCACCTCCACATTCACATCCACATCTATACATCTACATCTACATGCATACATCCACCTCCACATTCACATCCACATCTATACATCTACATCTACATGCATACATCCACATCTCATGCATACATCCACATCCACATTCACATTCACATTCATACATCTACATCTACATGCATATATCCACATCTAAATCCATGCATCTACATCCACATCCTCATTCACATCCATACATCCACATTCACATTCACATCTACATGCATATATCCACCTCCACATTCACATCTATAATCTCACCCTATCACAACCCATATACATCTTATCCCATCACATACATTTCTTACCTCATCCCATACACATCCTATCACTTCTTAACTCATCTTATCACATCCTAACTTATCTCATATGCATCTTATCACATCTTATCCTAACTTATCTCATATGCATCTTATCACATCTTATCACTTCCCATATCTTTTATGCATACCTCTATGCATGAAATTCAAATATGCTAAAAGTAACTCTTTTATAATAAAATATTCATCTCTTATGCATACCTCTATGCATGAAATTCAATTATGCTAAAAGTAACTCTTTTATAATAAAATATTCATCTTTTATGCATACCTCTATGCATGAATTTCAAATATGATAAAAGTAACACTTTTATATTAAAATTAATAATCTTTTATGCATACCTCTATGCATGAAATCTAATTATGATAAAAGTAACACTTTTATGTTAAAATAATAATCTTTTATGCATACCTCTATGCATGAAAATCAATTATGCATAATATAAAAATCAATTTCTCTAGGCTTACAATGAATATCTTTCAATTAATCTAGGATGATAATTCCTAGAATATGGTAGGAAGTCCTCTTTTCATGATTTGAATGAAACTATTTTATGCGTAATTTTTATAAAAATTTTACCATAGCTCCGCTGCTATGACTGATAAATCTCAATTTTTCTAAGGGATAAAGTTTATCATTAAGAAAATAATTAGAATGATCCCTAATTGGATCATTAATCCATAATGGATTGAATTATCAATATTCATGAAATACATAAACTAAAAGCATAGACAAAAGCCATTAATTTGACCTCAAGTATAATTAAGGAAAAAATTTATGAAAAGCTTCATTTGGATTGAGAATGGATCATGAGTATGACCATTTCTTGAGTGAGAGAGAGAAATTACATAAAAACCATTTGAATTAAACATAAATGGAAATTTATGTAACTCTTAACTATCATTAATCAATTAACTTCAATAGCATTCATCAAATTATGTAACTCTTCACTACCCTTCATCAATTAACTTCAATAGCATTCAAAAACCATTCCAATTAAGCTTCTCAAGCTTGAGAGGGGTTGAGAAGAGAGAAACATTGAGAAATTATAGAAAAGATCAAAATTCACCACTTACCTTACAAATTGCTTGATTCTTTGTTCACGGTAGAGGCTCCCAACCAATCAATTGGTTTAGTATGGTGAAGGAGCCACCAATGGAGATTGAAGAAAGAGGGAAGCTCCAATTTCTTACAAATTGGAGAGAATTATAGAGAATAGTAAATATTAGCATTATTTCAGCATAGTTCTAGAATAGTAAAATTCTCCTCCTTTTTTTTTCAAAGGATTCATGTTCTATTTATAGGAGAGGGAGGCTCTAACCAAAGCTAACTGATTTCTAGAATTTTCTAATTTCAGTTTGGTTGAATTTGGACTAGATTTGGACCTAGTTTGGTTCCTTTTTTATTCGGTTTGGTTCCCTTTTGATTTGGTTTGGTTCAAGAGAGAGGAGAGATAAAAATATCACATTATTTTTTAGTTTAAAACTCATTCAAGCATGTGAAATATGCACCTCCTTTAATGGACTCCCCTTCCTTACATATGTGTCAAAATGGAAGGATTATACCCAAAATATCTCATATTTTTAATATTGCTCATAGTTTTTTACTAATAAACCTTGTACATTTTCAACTCTTCATCTTTTTTTTTTTTCGAGAAAAGATCCTTTCATTAGTTATATAAAAACGCCCGTAGGGCTACAAAAGATCTCTCCTGCTCATAAGAGAAACAGAGCAGTGAATACAGCATGGCAGCCCGGGAGACTCTCCCTAAGTGCTACAAAATACAAGCATGAGTACAAAGGATTGAGAGGCTAAATCATACAATAAGGGGGGGAAGAGCCAAACAGGTGGTCTGTAGTGCCAACGGGGGAATCCCGTGTGTAAGGTGTAGAAGGGGCCACAACGCCAAGTGGTGTGAAAGGCCTGGCGCCGCAAGATAGCCTCATTCGAGTCTCCTCGGATGCGGTCGTACTGTCCTCGCAGGGTGTGGATCAACTCCTGCCAGATCCCCCATACAGTCTCTGCTGGTGGCTCCAATCTCCCCTCAAAGGCCATAAAGCACCGAGCCCTCCAGGTGAACCAGATGGTGAGGCTGCTGAGGAGCTCCCATCGTAAATCCCGCTCCTGTGTCCAGCTGGCGGACGAGAAATCCGGTGCCAAAACCAGGTGAGGCTGGCCCCTAATAAATCTGATGGCCTGACTGCCCTGCTCCATCTCATAGCCCATAGCAGGCCCTGACGAAGTCGACCAAGCAGCGGCACCCCACGTAAACATACCCTCTGGAGAGAGGGGAGCCAGAATACGCAGCATCCGCCGCCAAATCTGTTGTGCCTGAGGGCAATCCCAAAGGCAGTGTCTCTGTGTCTCCATAGGGTGGCCGCATCAGACGCAGGCCGCCGGAAGACCGCTGTAAACAAGCCAAGTGCCAACTGCTGAGCCCTCTGGGCGACCAGCCACTAAAAAGTCGAGATCCTGCGGGCCTGTCGACTAGCCCAGAGCCGAGCCCAAAAATCCTCCAGGAACTCCTGTGAGAGTCCCTGTAGCCGCCAATGCCCCGCTGCCGCTGGAGAGACCGTCCTCCTCGCTGTCAAAATATGCCGCCCCAGCCGAACAGTATACTAGAAAAAGGTAATCTCTGTGGCCTCAAGGGATGCATAAGGATCATGCCACTCGTACTCCCCGGGGTCCCACTATAGCCGGGCCAAGGGGCGCGCTGCATATGCCCATAAGCGCCGATCCGGGAGCACATCAGCAGGATCGGGGTCTATATGCCACTTGCGAGAAGCGGCGGCCACTACTCGAATCCTCTGAAAGGTGCACTCTGCAACCAAAGGCGACTCCACCTCCACTCGCTAGAGTCTGCCCTCATCCTGAATCTCATAGTAGAGGCAACTGCCATCCTCAGTGCAAGCTCTGACAGCAATCAGGATCTCCAACTGTGTAAAGGCTCCCATCCACCGTGGGGTCACTGGCTTGAGAGGCGTGAACCACTCCTCTGTGAGTGCCTCCTGAATATCATCTCTCATAATCAACCCCCCTCTGAAGTGACTCAGCCTCTCCACCTGGATCTCCTCTGGGAAACTGCAGAAGGCCTACCAGTCTCCAAAACTACGAGCTCGGCTTGCCACTAAAGGCCCCCAGGCTAAACAAGGCCGAGAACCCAGCATATGCCCCTGCTCTATGCGAACTGCTGGACTCCAGATGAGCGGCTGTTTGGCCCGCTCCTCAACACAAGAAGGAGGTCGCTGAGAGAGCCCCGGTCTCAGCAGCTCCCAAGCTCTCAAGATACTCAAAGCAAATCTATCCTCCCATCCTCTACTGAGGCCTATCCTCCTCATCTCTATGAAGATCCAGCGAATCTCTGGTGCCCAAGTGCCCCCTGCTGGGGCCGCCCGAGCCTGCAGCCGCTGCAAGAGGAGCTCTTTCCAAGGCTCAGCACCTGGAAGCAACCCCCAAACAATAAGCTTCCCCAATAAGGCTCTACTCTGATCGAGTGGATCTATAATGCCCAAACCTCCCTGAGCCAGCAAAAGTGTAATAACTGCCCATGCAACCTTTGCCTGAGCTGGCTGACCGTCCTGCCCAGACCACAGAAAGTTCCTGATCAGCCTCTGTACCTGGCTGATGCAAGAGCTCGAGAAGATCCAGCAAGACGTAATGTACCACATGGTCGCTAACAGCACCTGATTTGCCACCACCACCCTCCCAGCCAAGGATAGTCGAGCTGTACTCCAATACAAAAGCTTCTTCCGAATGCTCAGAAGAAGCGGGGCAATCTACTGCTCAAGTGACAAATCTAGGCCAATCTAGCATCCCAAATACCGCACTGCTGTGCTTGGAGGAATCCATCTAAAATCGGGGTCCGGGCTCCATGCCGGAGTGGGAGCACTACTGATCCAAAAGGCCATTGTCTTGCGCCAATTGATCAATGCTCCCGAAGCTGCACTAAAAACCTGGAGCGACTGCTCTGCCCGAAGAAGATTGGCCTCTTGGCCATGCAAAAATAAGCCTGTGTCTTGTGCAAACTCAGCATCAAGCAGGTCCTCCCCCCGGACTGGGAGCTGAAGTCCCCTCAAACCAACCTCCTCTACCGTCAAATACATGCTCATAGCCTCCGCAAAGAAGAGAAAAAGAAAGGGGGCGAGGGGACACCCCTGACGGACTGATTTGGTCAGCTCAAAACTCGACCCCCGTCCTCCTGCAATCAACACCTGGCTGCGAGCTGTGGAATACAGAGCCGCCACCCCTCTGATCCATCCTGGCTCAAAGCCCAGGCGAAGCATAGTGCCCTCTAAGAAACCCCAATCAACTCTATCGTATGCCTTCTCAAAATCGAGAAACATCACGACCAAGTCCTCGCCAAGAAATCTAGCTCTGGCCGTCGCCTCCCAGAAAGTAAAGATGTTGTCAAGGATACTGCGCTCCTTGACAAATCCTATCTGAGTAGCATGAATCAACTCCCCCAGGAAGGGCTGGATCCTCAAACTCAAGGCCTTTGCTAAGACCTTGTAGACAGTATTGAGGATCGTAAAATAGGCCTCCAATGCCGAATATCATCTGATACTCCCTCCCCCTTGGGGATAAGATAGATCAAGCCCTCTGAAAAGCTCTGCGGCATCACCCCAGTGTCCAAAACATGCTGAAAGCCCCTGCGGAGGCCTGGCCCCAAAAGGTCCCAATAGCGCATAAAAAAGGCCGGCGTCAGTCCATCCTCCCCTGGGCAACTATGTCGCGACAGGACCCTCAAGGCCTCGGCAAGCTCAATCTCTGAAAGAGGCGCAACAAGAACTGAACGCATACGATCTGTGACCCTCCTCTGCACATGGGCCCACACAGTCTGTCTGCAAGCATCTCTGTCCTTAGTGGCTGGCTCCGCTGAAAGCAAGTCTCGATAAAATGCAGTGGCAATGGCTCTGATCTCCCCGGGCTCAGTAGCTACCGAACCATCCGGTCTACCAAGCTGTGTGACGGACTCTTGCCCGAGCATGGCGGGGTCCAGTGATCTCAAAAAACTCACCAGTCACTCTATCACCAAGCTACGTCCACTGAGAGGCCTGACGATGATAGTAAAACTCATGTCTCTGCTCCTCTGCCTCTCTAACCTCCTAGTGTGCCTGGCTCAGCTGGGACGCCAACCACTCACATGCCGGCTGCTGCTCCTAGAGGCGCTGTAACGAGGCAAGGCTGCATCTCAGCCGATGCTCCCTCTCGCGAATCTCTCCCAGCCGTGTCAAAGCTGCAGCGTGCAGAAAAGAGCTAAGCTCGATGAGTCCCTAGGCACACTGGCTTGCTGCATCCTGGTCAGAGCACTGACTATCATGCCAGATCCTCTCAATGTCCTCAGCGAGACTGGGATCTGTAAGTACCCTCTCTGGGATCCTCAACTGCAAGCTGGGCTCCCGTGTCCTCTCCTCCCATGTCAGGATAACTGGCGCATGATCTGAAAATGAGGTGCCAGCGAGAATGCCGAGACGGAGCCCCCTCGCTCCCCTAACCAATCGCCCACATAAAAGCGATCAATCCGTGATAGATTAGTCCCTCCCTCTCGGCGATCCGACCGAGAGAAACTAAGACTGTCCTGAGAACGGGAGAAGGCCCCATGCTGCCATGCATCAGTGATCCTCAGTGTCATGCAAAACTGGTCCCAAGCTGCAAGCTCCGTGCCGTGCACTGTAACATGACTGCCTCCCACCCTATCGGCCGGGTCCTCAAGCATGTTGAAGTCTCCCCCGACACACCAATGTGCGGCCTCTGGCAATGCATCCGTAACCTGGGTCCAGAACTCTGCTCTGGCACTAGCATGATTAGGCGCATAGACGTTGAGCACGCCCAATAGCTCATCATGCATCCTCAGAATGACATACTGTGCTCTACCAGGCACAATGATCCCTCGATCCACAATGGCCTGCCGCCATACATCCACAATGACCATGCAAACTCCTCCCTGTCCACCCAAAGGACCAAACCCTGCAGACCAAAAGGTATCCCATCTACTAGGCATCACCAAACCATATCTCCGGATCCTGCTCTCACCCAAGTGGTGCTCCTGCATCATCAAAATATCAATGCTGCCACCAACCAGGCATCTCTGAAGCTCCTGCCTCAAGCAACCTCAATAGCGTATAAAATGTGCTCCGCCCAGGCCCTGTACATTCCATGAGATGATCCTCATGGATGACCTGCTGAGGTAGATGCTGTCTCAGCCGTGCGGCGGGCCTTCGCAAGCGGCTTGGATGGAGAGTAGTCCCCATCCGAGCGGCTGTGAATCTGCCCACCCGGTGTACTGCAAGAATCCCAGATCAGGCACCAGTGGCTATGGCCCATGGCAACTGCCTCCTGCTCTGACAAAGCAACCTCGTGTATACATACATATCCAGGGTCGCGTGCTAAGTCTGCCACTATACGCACGACCAAATGACGAATCCCTGAGGCATCCACACTCCCGGGATCCAAGAAAAAATGAGCCAACTCCCAGAGCCGGCCTATCACATCTGTCACCTCCAGGTCGCTCACATGATGAGAAAACTCAACTGCCTGAGTCTTCAAAGTGCTAAGAGCGAGCTCTAGAGTCCACTCCCGGTCGCAAGGGCCACAGAGAGGAAACGATAAGGCCACTGCTAAATCAAGTGCCTCCTCCCCGTGGGACGGAGGTATCACTACATGAACTCGGATGGGTGCTCGCTCATAGGGGCCCTCTGCTCCAAAACGCTGAGTGAAGGCGTAACCGAAAGCCTCCGATCGCTGTCTAACACCGAGGTGACTCAGCCGACTGTGGATAGATGATATCCGTGAAGCCCGGATCGGCATGGTAGGTCTCCTCTGTGGTGCTCAAGCGAGGTCGGTGCTCAGCGCCCTCCGGTCCACGGGCGAGCACCAGGGGACTGCCAGGGTCTCCCAGGAAGGCGAGGCGGGTGGGGGGGAGGAGGGGGGGCGAGGGGGGCGGAGAGGGAGCCGCTGCCGAGACCGGAGTGGGGGCGGGAGGAGGCGAAGGTGGAAGCGAGGCAGTGGGAGGGGATGGGGGTGGGGGTGGGGGGGTGAAGGAGGGGGTGCTGGCATCTCCTGGTCCTCAGTCGCTCTGCAGGGGTCGCCTCCTGGAGGGGAGCAAAGTTGTTCCTCATGGGAACCCAGTGAGGCTGAGACTGTGGCTGTTGTTGCAGTGGTCTCTGTGCGTGCTATTGTGACCGTCTCCCTCGGCAGCGCCCCTATCCAGGCTACCACTCCGAGGTCTCTGTGGCCTGAGCAGGTGTCCCGGAGGCAGCTTGCCGTGCCGCATCTGTGGTGGGCGGGCCATCAGGGGCCTGCTGCTGTGGTGAGGGTCGAGGTCTCCTGCGAGGGCAGGCCTTGGCCAGATGGCCGACCTGCCTGCATATGAAGCACTGGTTCGGGAGCCTCAAGAACTCCACTCTCTGATCAAACCATCCCCCCCTATCCTAGGTAGCTGAATGACCTTAGGAAGGGAGGAGATGTCACTCTGACGGAGGGTAGCCCAGTTGCTCTGGCCACCACTGAAGCTGCTGTGGGGCCAGTCTCGAGTACCGAGCCCACCAATGCTCCTAGCCGAGAGAGAAGCGGAAGATACTCTTGGCGGAGTCCAGGGAAGCAAACTGTAACATGAAAAAGGCACTCTCCTTGCTCAGCCGCTGCTGGATCAAAGCCATGCTGCCAAGGTCTGAGGAAAGCCCGAGCACCCCTGATGTCAAGGGGACTCATGGCAAGGACCTTGGCCACACTCTGGGCGGTCTCGAACTCGATCTGATAATGTCCCCGGCCCAGAAGCTGTACGTCCAGGATCTTGCCCACATCTGCAAGAAGGTGGCTTGGAGAAGATCCCGGATCTCCCCTCTGCTGGGGCGAGTGCCGACTATACGGCAGATGGTGGAATGGGCCTGAAGGCGTTCCACCTCTGCGGTGAGGCTCGCTTCCTCTTCTTCCGGCGAAAGAGAAAGCCTGATGGGGGTGTCCTCGGGGGCGGGCGAGGGGGCTGCGGATGAGTCCCTCTGAGGTGAGGCGGGAGGAGTCTCCATTAGAGTCTGAAGCTCAGGCGTAGGCGAGGCGAAAGCGGAAATCCTGCAAGAAACGGGCTGCACACAGAGAGGCAGAAGAGCGGAGGAAAAAGGAAAAGCAAAACCCCCTGGGGGCGGAAGTCAGCACGAAAAGGGAGGGGGGTAAAAAAGGCAAAGGAGAAGCCCGGGGGGGCGGCAGCTGCACGAATGAGGGGCGGGGAGGAGAATGCTGACGGAGGGGGGGTCGGGGCGTTGCAGAGGTGAGGTGGGTGCGAAGAAGGGGATGGGGCGAGAAGGCGAGGAGGTGAGGAGGGAGGGGGCGAGAGGGCGAGGAGGGTGCGTAGCAGCGAGGGAGGGGGGGCGCAGCAGCGAAGCAGGCGAAGGGGGGCAAGAAAGAAGGGCGGCGGGCAGAGCAACGAGGGAGGGGGGCACAGGAACTATAGCAAGCGGGGGGGGCAAGAGCAAGCGCAATGGCGAGGGGCGCTGGTGTGCAGGACGCGCAAGCAGGGACGGGGCATAGCTTCAGCGAGCAGGTTTCAACTCTTCATCTTATGTGAGCATTTACTCATTTTTGGATACTCAATTTATCTCATTTTTTTGATATTACTCATAGTTTTTTACTAATAAACCTTGTACATATTCAACTCTTCATCTTATGTGAGCATTTACTCATTTTTGGATACTCAATTTATCTCATTTTTTTGATATTACTCATAGTTTTTTACTAATAAACCTTGTACATATTCAACTCTTCATCTTATGTGAGTATTTACTCATTTTTGGGTATCTTCTTTTACAAATAGGATTTATCTCCTCCCTACACATGGATTGATGCTATTGGCCCATAGGAACCTTAATTGGACCATAATCCAGAAATTTCTGAAAATCTAGACCCTTAGGCTAAGGTCCTCTTCATATCCATTTTCAATTAATTCTAATTGCACATTGGAAAGTTCTTTTTGAATTTCTGTTTCAGGGGAACTTATTTTAATAAGATGAGTTATTTTTCTATCCAAAAATATTCATAATCTAAATATTCTCTCTCTAGAATATTTTCTCTCTCTATGCCAAAACAGGCAGAGACAAGATCTCTTATATTTCAGAAAAGGGAATTGATTACAGGGGAATATGTTGGACATTTTGAGAGGTTGGGGAGGAATCTTACATTCACTCCCACTTGAAAAACGCGAGATGTCCTCATCTCGCAAACTTGGGATAATTTTGCAAGATGCACGAATATGAGACTTAGAGAAAAATTAATTAAGATTAACCACAAAAAAAAAAGTCTCAAAGAGAGTAAGATTCGAGATAAGAACAAGATTTAAACTTTATTCATTCTTGAAATATATACAGTAAAGATAGAAGAACTCTTTACACTTCCATAAGCCCGTCCATCATATGATCACAAAAGCAGCACTCACAAGCTGCGCACGTATAAGGTAACTCATCTATGGGAATAATTCTGTTGGTTATTGCCGCACCTATCTCAGTGGTATGAGGTGATCTAACAAAAGGACCTCGGAGAGGCAAGCCAAAAACAGGGTAAAGGCATATCTTCTGATGAGGAAGAAAACACGCCAGTAAGAAGACTCGCTCAGAAAACCCAAGATGCCTTGATCTCATGACGCAGTAGTATCGGGGACCCAAACCCAAAGCTTCAATAACCATGGCCAAGCGGACATTGTTACGAAAGTGCTGCTGACCCCAGGGTGTTACCCTAGTTATGTCTTGATTGGTCCGCCATTTGGTCTGAGCTACAGAAGTTCCCAAGTGAGGAAAAAGTGAGCACTCATACTGTTCTATAAAATCTTTCTTCACAGACTCGCTTGCGTCTTGAAGGTGAGAAATCATCATGGATAAAACTAATTCCAGTTGCCAAGCCATGAAGGAGATTAAGAAGAAGGGAGATCGATGGAAGTAAGATTACTATGAGCGACAGGTAAAAGTTATGACTTATATAAAGGAAGGAGCTAGCGTAACTTAGAAGCCAACGGTATCTTGTCACTGAAGTTTTACCGTCTTTCCATGATTTGGGTTTGGCACATATTTCTATGAAATACATTAAGAACTTTGAGATGAGGAGGTAAAAGAAGCTTGTTGGCTAAGTCACCTACTTTCATTGAATTCAGATATAAGGCTCACAATATCTGGGGGATAACTTCTTATACTCCCCAAGAGATAAAGAACTTCTTTTGGGTCGTACTCAAATGAAGACCAAAACCTTGGTATCCAAAACACCGATTTTCACTTCTGAACTCATTGTTCTGAATCCTTAAAATAGGCGTGACTCTTGAGAAGTATTCTAGGGAAAGGGTCTTCCTTTTTTAAACAGAATCTTTCTTTTATTTTAGAGAGAGAATAATTATAAGATCAAAAAGGGATATTCTTACTCCTGTATACCTCAAAGGCCGGAGGAGAATCTTACATTCTACCCCACTTAAAAATGCAAGATGTCCTCATCTCGCAAGGTAGAGAACAATTCTTTTTCTTAAGATCCAATTTATTCTAGGGTTCCTTATATTCTGGTCAACTCAATAGAATACTGGGATACATATCCCTTATATAGAACTCATCATTAAATATAATTCATTCAAATCATAACATTCATATTTTTAACGCGATAATGAACCATTAGACCGCAATTTCTTTCTGAACATTCCTCCACGGAAATTTTAGTCAAGTAAGTTCTCAATTTGTCATCCCTTAACTTGGTCTACCGGTCAAGTGTTAACAGTAGCAATCTGACAGCACAATCTACTAATCTCATAGTGATTTGCTGAATTCATTATCATCATTCCAGTTATGAATATCATCACAGGGACTCGTCCCATTCACCCTCATTGTGGTTTCGTTCAGGTTATTATATTTCAACTAAATTTCAAAAATCATCATTTTTCAATCAGCATCCAAATCAATTCATCAATTCTAACAGAATTAAAAATCATATCAACCACATTCGAAATCATCATCTGGATAGCATTAACGCTTATAATTTCAAGTCTTAGATTTACTCGTATATACTGCCGATAAAGAGCTACAGTTATACCCTCGGTATATACGGGTAGTCATGGTACTTGGAACTATAAGTAAATACTATCATGTTTAGGCCTCAAGCAAGTTCGGGATTCCATACAATTGCAGTACTTCCAATTGAAGACCCAATTGCTAATTTACAAATTTTCAGTTTGAATATCAAATTGTATGAATTATATCACACAATTACAACCTTTTTGTCCTTCTTGATAAATTTTTGACATCTTTGACTTCTCAGTTGATCTTTATTAGTCAATTTGCTCTGATGCCAACTGTAAGATGCCTGTTCCCACCAAGCAACAGATTTGGGGTACTAGCAGCGGAAGTAGCACTTCTCGCACAGGACAGGGGTCCCACATTCGAGGCCTCATCCCCACGGATATCCGGACAAGAGACTAATTCGTCGATTTTTCCAAAAATCGGACTCGGAAAAACTTCTCTTACCCGGAAAGCACGGGCGATTCCACCAGGATAACCTTTTTCTCTAACGTAGTCAAGACCATTACTGATCAAGCTGATCCGATTGTACCTATAAAGATACTCGGTCAGATCAAGGAAGAAACTTACACTTGGATCATTGGAATCAATGCTTTTTTCCCCATCAAAGAGGCACAGCCGTTGATTCCTATCCATAGAACAATTACTATCCGAGATTTACTTTATCTATCGTAATAACAAAAAATGAGTCTCAATTTACGGATCCATCAGTCCAGCCTAACCCCATCCAGTCCCATGAGTTAGCCAACTGCCCAACCACTGTAGTGATGGGATCCAATTAGGAAATTGGTTAGGTTTTGTCCCGGGTACCAAGGAAAAGAGTTCCCAGGCCCCCTAGCCGGATATTCATGCAAAAATAAAACTAGTCACACCACTTACACACCCAATATGAAATTGCCTTTTTCACAGATTTAATCAGTTTTAAAACAATCCTTTAATGAAACCATAGTATCACTGATCACAATCCTCCAAATTATCCGGTTGATTCTTAATTTTCCATCATTCCTTCATCAGAGTATCTATGGCATCATTGGCAACTAGAACGCTCACCACCTGTCCACTCAGGGACCTTTTCAATAGTTCCTAACCCATAATACTCGGCAATATAATCACTTATAAAAATCCAGATGGACTCTCGTTGAAGATCAGCAAGATCAACCAACAGATCCATATAAAGAGCCATGGACTCATCCATTGAAGACTAGCAAGGTCAATCAACCAGATCCATGCCCGGTTTCACAAAACAACTCTTACTCCTTGTTCCAATATCTTCCTCGACGCACGCGTGGGTATCCTAGGCGACCCAGAGCCCGAGCACCGTATGGTCAGCACCCTCTAGGATCCTTCGCAGGTGACCTAGCGCTTCACTCATAGGTCGCTTCCTTGGTTCCTCATCCACCGTATTGGAAGCTCACCATTTTAATCGAACCGAGGCTGGTCAAGACCTCGGCCAACCTTGCTACGCGAGACGTCCACCATTGACTCTCCGTCAGCAGTTGCAACTTTATCAGTTAGGTCTCTACGACCTTAATCACAAGACGGTCAAAATGCTTCCCCAGCATTCTTGACATAAAACAGCCATTTACAAACAGTATTTACAAACATTTTACAAATACAGTTTCTATATAAACTCTCATTTTTCCACATTATCCCTCATCAATCCACATTACTTATTCCACATTCCATTTATATGTGTACTCATCCCATCACATCATTTTCCATCTCATCACTTCAGATTCCTTCACATCACATATCATATATTCACATCCATACATATATCCACATCCACATCCACATTCACATCCATACATCCACATCTACATCCATGCATCTATTTTCACATCCACATCTACATGCACATTCACATCCATACATCCACATCTATATACGTACATTCACATCTACATGCATACATCCACATCCACATTCATACATCTACATCTACATGCATACATCCACATCTCCATGTATACATCCACATCCACATTCACATTCACATCCATACATCTACATCTACATGCATACATCCACCTCCACATTCACATCCACATCTATACATCTACATCTACATGCATACATCCACCTCCACATTCACATCCACATCTATACATCTACATCTACATGCATACATCCACATCTCCATGCATACATCCACATCCACATTCACATTCACATTCATACATCTACATCTACATGCATACGTCCACATCTAAATCCATGCATCTACATCCACATCCTCATTCACATCCATACATCCACATTCACATTCACATCTACATGCATACATCCACCTCCACATTCACATCCATAATCTCACCCTATCACAACCCATATACATCTTATCCCATCACATACATTTCTTACCTCATCCCATACACATCCTATCACTTCTTAACTCATCTTATCACATCCTAACTTATCTCATATGCATCTTATCTCATCTTATCACTTCCCATATCTTTTATGCATACCTGTATGCATGAAATTCAATTATGCTAAAAGTAACACTTTTATAATAAAATATTCATCTCTTATGCATACCTCTATGCATGAAATTCAAATATGCTAAAAGTAACTCTTTTATGATAAAATATTCATCTCTTATGCATACCTCTATGCATGAAATTCAATTATGCTAAAAGTAACTCTTTTATAATAAAATATTCATCTTTTATGCATACCTCTATGCATGAATTTCAAATATGATAAAAGTAACACTTTTATATTAAAATAATAATCTTTTATGCATACCTCTATGCATGAAATCTAATTATGATAAAAGTAACACTTTTATGTTAAAATAATAATCTTTTATGCATACCTCTATGCATGAAAATCAATTATGCATAATATAAAAATCAATTTCTCTAGGCTTACAATGGATATCTTTCAATTAATCTAGGATGATAATTCCTAGAATATGGTAGGAAGTCCTCTTTTCATGATTTGAATGAAATTATTTTTTGCGTAATTTTTATAAAAATTTTGCCATAGTTCTGCTGCTATGACTGATAAATCTCAATTTTTCTAAGGGATAAAGCTTATCATTAAGGAAATAATTAGAATGATCCCTAATTGGATCATTAATCCATAATGGATTGAATCATCAATATTCATGAAATACATAAACTAAAAGCATAGAAAAAAGCCATTAATTTGACCTCAAGTATAGATTAATCTTGGATTAAGGAAAAACTTTATGAAAAGCTTCATTTGGATTGAGAATGGGTCATGAGTATGACCATTTCTTGAGTGAGAGAGAGAAATTACATAAAAACCATTTGAATTAAACATAAATGGAAATTACATAAAAACCATTTGAATTAAACATAAATGGAAATTTGTGTAACTCTTAACTATCATTAATCAATTAACTTCAATAGCATTCATCAAATTATGTAGCTCTTCACTACCATTCATCAATTAACTTCAATAGCATTCAAAAACCATTCCAATTAAGCTTCTCAAGCTTGAGAGGGGTTGAGAAGAGAGAAACATTGAGAAATTATAGAAAAGATCAAAATTCACCACTTACCTTACAAATTGCTTGATTCTTTGTTCACGGTAGAGGCCCCCAACCAATCAATTGGTTTAGTATGTTGAAGGAGCCACCAATGGAGATTGAAGAAAGAGGGAAGCTCCAATTTCTTACAAATTGGAGAGAATTTTAGAGAATAGTAAATATTAGCATTATTTTAGCATAGTTCTAGAATAGTAAAATTCTCCTCCTTTTTTTCAAAGGATTCATGTTCTATTTATAGGAGAGGGAGGCTCTAACCAAAGCTAACTGATTTCTAGAATTTTCCAATTTCAGTTTGGTTGAATTTAGACTAGATTTGGACCTAGTTTGGTTCCTTTTTGATTCGGTTTGGTTCCCTTTTGATTTGGTTTGGTTCAAGAGAGAGGAGAGATAAAAATATCACATTATTTTTGAGTTTAAAACTCATTCAAGCATGTGAAATATGCACCTCCTTTAATGGACTCCCCTTCCTTACATATGTGTCAAAATGGAATGATTATACCCAAAATATCTCATATTTTTAATATTACTCATAGTTTTTTACTAATAAACCTTGTACATTTTCAACTCTTCATCTTATGTGAGCATTTACTCATTTTTGGATACTCAATTTATCTCATTTTTTTGATATTACTCATAGTTTTTTACTAATAAACCTTGTACATATTTAACTCTTCATCTTATGTGAGCTCGCATAGACTATGATCTACATGACCATCACAAGGCCAGACTTGAGCTATGCTATTGGACTTGTGAGTAAGTTATGCAGGCCCCTAGGAAGCCACACTTGGATGCAGCTAGATAGATCCTCAGGTACATAAAGTCCACAGTTGATTATGGACTTTTCTATGAGGTTGGTATAGAGATACAGTTGCATGGGTACACAGATACTGATTGGGCTGGTAGTATTGCAGACACGAGATCTACCAATGGTTTTATGTTCTCATTTGGGAGTGTTGCCGCCATGAGTTA